>NC_064619.1:283165198-283482198 GCF_023898315.1 Schistocerca nitens
CGCCAAGTATGCTATTCCGCTGAACTACAGCCAGCATGTGTGGCTGGCATTACTAAAGATTCACTCTTCTTTGCACACTGGAGTCAAGCCCACAGCTAGAGATTATACACTATCTGATGTAAAAAATGAAGCACCCAGAAAACATTATCGAATGCCAATATAACTTCATATACTTACACACCTACGATTGGTATATAAATGATTGGAGCAGGTGACAGGCAGAGTGGCCACCAGACTGCATTAGAGTTGTTTGTGTTTAAAGCTGTTATCAGGCCTGGTAGGTACATGAAGGGTGTGAACAGTGTCAGATATTGAGTGATCATCGTGAAGGACACTGAGATACTGGTGTGAGACATCGTTATCAATACATTTCTAGAGCACTCAGTTGTGACAATGAAGGGTCGCGGTACTGGGCATCAACCATATCACAACACGTTCATATCTTCACCTGCCATCTAAGAACAAGTAATAGACTTTGTGCAACATTGTGTGTCATCCTGTTCCATTACCTGGATACTAGCAACATCTAGATTAGGCAATTACCGACCCATGCTTAGGTTTCCATTAACACCACACCACAAAGGCCTGCGTTTGGAATTGTGTCTTGAGTGGGAAGCATGAACTGCTGATGAATGGAGCGGTATTCTGTTTAGCTGTGAATCACAGTTCTGTACTAGACCGAACGATCATTGTCGGCAAGTGTGATGGTGACATGGTGAGAAGTCCTAAGCGTCCATTGTTTTGGAGAGACACAACAATGTTGCTCCTGTCGTCATCATGAGGGAATCCGTCGATAATCACTTCAGATCAGAGCTGGTAATGACTGGGCGATTTTAGATGACATAACAGTATGTTTGACATACTGACATATATGACATAACAGTTTCGATTCCGTAGAAATGTTGGAACACATGAGGCAGTACTGACCCTGCGACTTATCTCAGAAAATAGATTAAGGAAAGGCAAACCTACGTATCTAGCACTTGTAGATTTAGAGACAGCTTTTGACAATGTTGACTGGAATACTCTCTTTCAAATTCTGAAGGTGGCAGGGGTAAAATACAGGGAGCGAAAGGCTATTTACAATTAGTACAGAAACCAGATGGCAGTTATAAGAGTCGAGGGACATGAAGTGATTGGGAAGGGAGTGAGATAGGGTTGTAGCCTATCCCCGATGTTATTCAATCTGTATATTGAGCAAGCAGTAAAGGAAAGAAAAATTCGGAGTAGGAATTTAAAATCCATTGAGAAGAAATAAAAACTTCGAGGTTCGCCGATGACATTGTAATTCTGTCAGAGACAGCAAAGGACTTGGAAGAGCAGTTGAACGGAATGGACAGTGTCTTGAAAGGAGGATATAAGATGAACATCAACAAAAGCAAAACAAGGATAATAGAATTTAGTCGAATTAAATCGAGTGATGCTGAGGGAATTAGATTAGAAAATGAGACACTTATAGTAGTAGATGAGTTTTGCTATTTGGGGAGCAAAATTACTGATGATGGTCGAAGTAGAGGGGATATAAAATGTAGATGGCAATGGCAAGGAAAGCATTTCTGAAGAAGAGAAATTTGTTAACATCGAGTATAGATTTGTGTGTCAGGAAGTCATTTCCAAAAGTATTTGTATGGAGTGTAGCCATGTATGGAACTGAAACATGGACGATAAATAGTTTGGACAAGGAGAGAATAGAAGCTTTCAAAATGTGGTGCTACGGAAGAATGCTGAAGATTAGATGGGTGGATCACATAATTAATGAGGAGGTATTGAATAGAATTGAGGAGAGGAGAAATTTGTGGCACAACTTGCTTAGAAGAAGGGATCGGTTGGTAGGGCATATTCTGAGGCATCAAGGGATCACCAATTTGGTATTGGAGGGCAGCGTGGAGGGTAAAAATCGTAGAGGTAGACCAAGAGATGAATACACTAAACAGATTCAAAAGGATGTAGGTTGCAGTAGGTACTGGGAGATGAAGAAGCTTGCACAGGATAGAATAGCATGGAGGGACTGAAGACCACAACAACAACAACAGTATGTAATGGGCTTTTTTTCTCCTTATGTGTTACCTCTCATGCAACAGTATCTTGGTGTCATTTTTCGATAGAGCAATGCTCATCCAAACACGGCACTCATCTCTGTGAATTCTCTAATGATGTTGAGGTACACCCAGAGCCAGCATAATCATCAGCTCTGTCCCCAGTGTAGAGCGTGTGGGACAAGCTTGAATTTGGACTTTGTTTCAGTGCGAATATCCAGGATATCAGGGACAATTATGGGCCGGCTTTACTCAGGAGAGCGATGCAATGGCATTACGACACCCTTTCCGACCGAAAAAGTGCAAACATCCAGGTTAGAGAGGGCGCAATGTCATATCAGTAAGTGGAATCTCTGTAAATTTGACTTGATTTTGTAGCCACTGGAATAATATCACATGAATCAACACGTGGAGTTTCATTTCATTTTGTCCTCCGCTTCTGGATGCCTCATTTTTTGTGCAAGGCAGTGGATGAACCTTTTGCGCCAAGATCTGAGGGCCTTTCCCTGGTGATTACCGCTGTGGTTCTGCAACGGTCGTATCTGTTTTCCTTGAGGCGTTCTTCATTGTTGTTTAAATTACTGGCGTATTTACGAATTTCAGTAACGTCTTTGAACAAATGGGCGTGGTAACTCTTCTACACAGGCGTGAAGAATATTTACAAACTGACGAAGAAGATCAAAGGAATTCTCAGAGTGTCCAAAGACAAAACACTTGCAGTATCGTTAGTATACAACATACTGTGTACATCTGAAAAAAATATACGTTTGTATGACCAGATTCATCAGTATCAATACCGTTGAACATAAATGACATTGCAGGTTTCAACACACGAAGAAATCGGTCGTGGACGAACATGCTCTGTGGGAGACCGACCACGCAATAAAGTTCACCGACATCAGGATTCCCGTTGTGGAGAAGAGCTATCTCAACCGTTTCTTCAGGGAAGCTATCTAAATTCATAAACATGATAAATATTTTAACAATACAAAAGATAGCCGTAAAGTCACTGGATCCTGGAATCCCGTACTATAGCGAACGACCACTGCAGATAAGAAGGGGAGAACAACAGCAATGGAGGGTGAATCTCTCATAATGATGGCCACTCGAGGAGGTGAAGCGTGAGAAAAATCATTTAACAAACATTGACCAATGATCCAAAGACATAAACCAAAAGGCAGAACATGAAAGAGATTTCTGTCTGTGGCAAGAGAAAGATCCGGAACAAAATTGACTGATTGCCTTAAGCTACTTGGAATTTTCTCTTTCAAGGTTATGATCATTCACAAACTCACATAACGGACTCGATAATAACGGAATTTTACGTTAAATGCAAGAATATACATCCCATTAAAACTGAAAATTAAATGTAACTCGATATGATAATTTTTCCAGGCTAATATTATGCCCACCCTTTATAAGTAAATAAAGGTCCGAAATAAACAGATTTTAAAGTTAGCTGGATTCGTGACCAAGGTAAGATGAACATTGTGGCATCAGCATAACCCTCTAAAAAAATGAAAATTATGTGTGAAGTATCCGAAGTGCCAGGTGGTTACAATTAAAGTGCAACTAACCTCGGATGTCCAGTGTGGGCTGTAGTTTTCGTATAACATCGATAGTAGGTAGATATGCTAATGCGTTAATGCAGAACCGATTTACACTGGAAAAATATTAGTTTCATTTTTGGCCATCAGGCGCAAATCTGTAACTGTACGCTGTTTGTATGACGGTATGACATTCAAGCGTCATTTGACTCGCCATAATGTGAGTTAACAGTATGGTTTTCGAGAAGACAGACTGTGTGCTCTTAGTTAAACTGTTTTCTGTGAGTGAAAGCAGTTACTGTGCTGCACTGAGAGAGCATCGACAACTGAAAGGTCTGAGGAGAGCTCCTACGTCATTAACCTGTTTAAAGGAGGCGATATGTTGTTGTTGTTGTTGTGGTCTTCAGTCAAGAGACTGGTTCGATGCAGCCCTCCATACCACTCTGTCCAGACCAACTTCTTCATCTCCAAGTAACTACTGCAGCCTACATCCTTCTGAATCTGCATAGGGTATTTATCTCTTGGTCTCCCTCTATGGTTTTTATCCTCCACGCTGCCCTCCAAAACGAAACTGGTGATGCCTTAATGCATTAGAACTTGTCCTACCAACCGATCCCTTCTTCTAGTCAACTTGTGCCACAAATTTCTCTTGACCCCAATTCTATTCAGTACCACCTCATTAGTTACGTGATCTACCCATCTAATCTTGAGCATTTTCTGTAGCTCCGCATTTCGAAACCTTCTATTCTCTTCTTGTTCTGACACTTAAATTTATACTCGGTTTTAACAAATTTCTGCTTCAGAAACGCATACCTTGCCATTGCCAGTCTACTTTTTATATCTTCTCAACTTCGAACGTCATCAGTTATTTTATTCTCCTAATAGCAGAATTAATCTGCAACTTCAAGTGTCTCATTTCCCAATCTAACTCCCTCATTATCACTTGGTTTAATTCGACTACATTCCATTATCATCGTTTTGCTTTTGTTAATGTTTAGCTTATATCCTCCTTTGAAGACACCGTCCATTCCGTTCAACTGCTCTTCCAGGTCTTCTGCTGTCTCTGACAGTATTACAATGTCTGCGCCAAACCGCAAAGTTTTTATTTCTTCTCCTTGGATTTTAATGTCTACTCCAAATTTTTCTTTTGTTTCCTTTACTGCTTGCTCAATACACAGATTGAATAACATCGGGAATAGGCTACAACCCTGTCTCACTCCCTTCCCACCCACTACTTCCCTTTCATGTCCCTCGACTCTTATAACTGCCATCTAGTTTCTGTACAAATTGTTAATAGCCTTTCGCTCCCTGTATTTTACCCCTGCCACCTTCAGAATTTGAAAGAGAGTATTCCAGTCAACATTATCAAAAGCCTTCTCTATGTCTACAAATGCTAGAAACGTAGGTTTGCCTTTCCTTAATCTGTCTTCTAAGGTAAGTCGTAGGGTCAGTATTGCCTCATTTGTTCCAACATTTCTACGGAATCCAAACTTATCCTCCCCAAGGTCGGCTTCTACCAATTTTTCATTCGTCTGTAAACAATTCGTGTTAGTATTTTGCACCCGTACTTATTAAACTGATAGTTCGGTAATTTTCACACCTACCAACACATTCTTTCTTTCGAATTGGAATTATTATATTCCTCTTGAAGTCTGATGGTATTTCGCCTGCCTCATACATCTTGCTCACCAAATAGTAGAGTTTTGTCAGGGCTCGTTCCCCCAAGGCTATCAGTTGTTCTAATGGAATGCTGTCTACTTCCGGAGCCTTGTTTCGATTTAGATCTTTCAGTGCTCTGTCAAATTCTTCACACCGTATCACATCTCTCACTTAATCTCCATCTATGTCCTCTTCTATTTACATAACATCGCTCTCAAGTACATCGCCCTTGTATAGACCCTCTATTTACTCCATTCCTCCTTTCTGCTTTCCCTTCTTTGATTAGAACTGGTTTTCCATCTGAGCTCTTGATATTCATGCATGTGGTTCTCTTTTCTTCACAGGTCTATTTAAGTTTCCTGTTGGCAGTATCTATCTTATCCCTAGTGACGTATGCCTCTACATCCTTATATTTGTCCACAGTGTGTGTGTGTGGGGAGAGGGGGGGGGGCATGGGCTCACAAGGAGGGTCATGGTCATCTCACCCCACCATAGAGCTATGAAGTGCTTTTTTCTTTTTTTCGTTTGTTTAAAGATGCTCGCGTTAAAATATGGCAGTTATTAGTTATAATGAATATTAGGTTAAATTTTGCTGTTGAACATTTACAATGACCACAGTTAGTGCTAACTTGCAAAGACTGGCAGCGGCGAGAAGTGCCATGATGTTTATTAAATTGCAATGCTGGGTTTCAGCTCCTTACTTGTTGGTACACTTTGTGGCGACTGCCTGTTTTGACTGTTGCCAACTCTAGTGATCTAACAGCGGTAGCACTACAGCAGCGTGGTGAACTCGTATTGTGCGTATCAACTGAAAAATTAATAGCGTAACAAGTGTGTCTGAACACGAACAACTCTGTGATATGCTTTCACATAACCTTGTTACTTCCGTGTGTAATTTATACCATAGCCGCTGATTATTTGCGCGCATGCTTTCCTAAAACGGCATCATTGAATGACACACACATAACATTCTCCCTTTAACTTCCCTTCTTAATGTTTTCTCCGCACCGCACTCTCACTTGGGTCGAAACTTAACTTTGCACCGACAGCGTATATCAACTTTTATTGCTGTTTATGGAAGAACTGTGGCGTCTGAGATCACTACAACTTGAAATAAAACAATATTGGTCAAACATGATAGTCATTATCAAAAACTTGAATGATTTTAATGCTTTAGAGCGTTACAGAGCTTAATTTGCGGTGATGTAACAACAGTATACCAATAGATATCCGCAAGGGGAGGTAATAGGGGGCACTTGACTCACCCCCCTCCCCTGGGAACTAGGTTACAGAGTTTTTATTCATATATTGAGTGGATAACCGTCATTTCTCTGTGATGTAATATGTTTTTTGTGCAACCAGTTCAATTTACCTCTCATGACATCACATGTCTCTAAACTGTCCAACTCATTTATATTAAAAATTGGAGTTCTTAAATCTTGCTTCCCCCGCCACATCCCACCCTCCCATCTGGAAAAATAATAAAACATATAACTTGGTCCTATTTCAAATAGCACAACAATACACGATAGCTGACTTAGTGACTTAGGGTCACTGAACAATCACTCAGTGTGTCTTTGTTTGTATGTGAGTTAAACGGCAAATATGACTGTAGTCTGTGGAATTTTTAAAACATTCCGTCACACTGATAGCAAGAAGGAAGTTCCGGTGCTTATCGTGACATATTGTGTTGTTTGGCCACTTCACCTGAGGTGAAATTTCACGGTAAGTTTTTTTTGGTTGTATTTAGGAAGAGTGGAGCGTTATTAAATAATTGTGTTAATTTAATCATGCTAACATTTCATTTCGGTAATAATCCTAGAGGCCTGCCGATTCTTGCCTGATATGTCGCTCCTACAAATCATGCCTTGAAATACTCAGTTTCCAGAGTAGGTTCAAATTGTGTTCGTCTGGAAAAGAGCAAAAACTGATGAAATGGTGAGGGAAACTGAAAACTATTGAATACAGCGAAATCACGTAAATCCTGCGGACCTGTTTTTTACCATAAACCAACAGTAATATAGCTTGTTCAACGGGATGTCATGGGGAGAAATCTCCCACAGTGCTGACATTTGCACCTAGCGTTGCAATCTGATCACTTGGGTAACGGAAAAGACACCAGGAAGTAACAAAGTCTCGTGAAAGCGCATCAGGGCTATGCCAAGTTCACAGTTGATACATATGTAGCTATGAATATGAAATGAAATTAAATTAATGAAATAGCTCAAGGTTAAGCAGTTCACTGCGTAATGGCTAGTGAGATACCACTTAAAATTTGTGTCAGTCCGTGTAGATTGGCAAGCACTGTGGCAAACGTCACTAAAATTTCGATATCTATCGATAAAACCTTAGCTGTACCAGGGGGCAAGCGGGGACTGCCTCAAGAAAAGTTGGACAAACTTTATAGTATGGTCACATTTTGCGAATTCTGTTGTCCATAGCGTAGAAAGTAAGAAGCTGCAAGGTTACTTGATGCAAACATTTACTTATGATGCGGGTCAATTACTTGGATCGCCGCTATAAGAGTGTGGAAGAAGTGGGATAGTATGTTATATGACCACTACTTTCCCTTAGATAGGGAAGCTTTTCGATTTTAAAGTAAAAAAGCTGCGACTTACATGTGAACAGTGGCAAGGCATTCACACTTATTCACTTAAAGCCAAGAAACATCAAAATAGAAGCGTAAGTCTTAGTAACATACTCGCTACATCCCAATCACACTCTTTAGTTTACCCGACTGAGCTAATCAGTCAATGAAAAAAATAATCTACTGACTTCCATACTAATACGTTCAACGTTAGCAGTTACCTTGTTGCATGCTTTTTTTTGAAAGGGGCTATCTTCTGGAGCTGGGTTCCAGACCGTGGTACATGTGCCACTGGTGGTATGCCAGTACATTTTAGGTGGTGCACGAATAAGTAACCAAAACACGTAATGCTATAAGTAAAATTATTCGCTTACGTCACCTTATTTGTAGTAGGAAACTGGTTGATAAAAGTAGAATCCGTAAAATATTAAAGAGAATGGATTTACAGCAGAGTGTTTTAGACATCGCTGCGTGGCCAGGAATGATTAATCTTGTTTTGACTTTGAAGATATGTTGATCGAATCTTGTCAGTGCTTATACGAAAGTTGCAACTGTTGCCAACTTATGTTGTGTATCAATGTGCGGCGCTGCAGTAGTCATACGCAGTGAACGGTTTATTGTTGTTATTGACGCATGGTACCGTAATATAAAGATACGCTATGTGATCAAAAGTATCCGGACACTCCTAATACATACGTTTTTCATATTAGGTGCATTGCGCTTCCACCTACTGTCAGCTACTCCAAATCAGCGACCTCAGTAGTCATTAGAGCAGAATGAGACACTCCGCGGAACTTACGGACTCCGAACGAGGTCAGGTGATTAGATGTCACTTGTGTCATACGTCTGTTCGCGAGATTTCCACACTTCTAAACATCCCTAGGCCCGCTTTTTCCGATGTGATAGTGAAGTGGAAACGTGAAGGGTAACGTACAGCACAAAAGCGTATAGGCCGAACTCGTCCGTTGACTGACAGAGACCGCCGACAGTTAAAGAGGAATGTGATGTGTGATAGGCAGACATCTATCCGGACTATCAACAGGAATTCCAAACTGTATCAGGATCCATTGCAAGTACTATGACAGTTAGGCGGGAGGTGAGAAAATTTGGATTTCATGGTGTGGTCGTGTTTTTCATGGGGGGAGCTTGCACCCCTTGTTGTTTTGCGTGGCACTATCGCAGCACAGGCCTGCATTGATGTTTTAAGCACATTCTTGCTTCCCACTGTTGAAGAGCAATTCGGGGATGGCGATTGCATCTTTCAACACCATCGAGCACCTGTTCATAATGCACGGCCTGTGGCGGAGTGGTTACACGACAATAACATCCCTGCAATGGACTGGCCTGCAGAGTCGCGACCTGCATCCTAAAGAACACCTTTGGGATGTTTTGGAACGCTGACTTCGTGCCAGGCCTCACCGACCGACATCGATACCTCTCCTCAGTGCAGCACTCCATGAAGAATGTGCTGCCATTCCCCAAGAAACCTTCCAGCACCTGATTGAACGTATGCCTGTGTGAGTGAAAGCCGCCATCAAGGCTAAGCATGGTCAACACCATATTGTATTCCAGCATCACCGATGCAGGGCGCCACGAACTTGTAAGTCATTTTCAGCCAGGTGTAAGGATACTTTTGGTCACATAGTGTAGCTTGCGTCTGGAACGGGAGTTTGCGCATGACAACGAGCTGATTCTTGACAACTATAATTGTGGTGTGAAGTTTAACTTGATTATGTAACTTATGCGTCATTGTATTTAAGTTAACCATGAGCCGATTTTTAAGTCAAGAAGCTTCTTCTGCCTCAAAGTACGCACTTAAAAAACTTAAAACAACACCTTACCGCAATTGTGATGAAAGCTACTTACAGTTTGACATTACAGTAAAGGCTGGCACAGAAACCAGTAATGACCCATTTGTCCAATGCGTTGTATGATTAGAGACTCTTTTAAATCAAAGCATGAAGCCTTCTTTATCAAAATTCTAAGCACTCTAAGTTAGTTGGTAAACCTATTGAGCTCTTTTTAAAGGAAATCTCAGTTTTTTTAAAAAGTACTCCACATGCATGACAGATTTCATTAACAATGATACTAACACGTAAGTTGATAAGATCATCATATCTGACCAGTTTTAGAATTTCAAAGGAAGGAAACCCTCATGCAATTTATTGGTGAATCTATCTTACTGCCTGCGGCTAGAGGCATGTCCAAACAGTTTTTGAGGGGAAATGGTGCCAAGGAATTAAAAAAGTTCCTTTATTCAACGATAAGATAAACTGAAGACGTATTGGAGAAACGTTCTTATTACAGTTGTAAGAGTGCACTTACTTCGCTCTTCAAATATACTCTGCGGGCCGCTGTGGCCGAGCGGTTCTAGGCGCTTCAGTCCGGAACCGCGCTGCTGCTACGGTCGCAGGTTCGGATCCTGCCTCGGGCATGGATGTGTGCGATGTCCTTAGGTTAGTTAGGTTTAAGTAGTTCTAAGTCTAGGCGACTGATGACCTCAGATTTCCCATAGTGCTTGGAGCCATTTGATTTTGAATCAAATATACTCTAGTGCAGACGTCATAAATACGGCGCAGTTACTCGTTTTTGTACGTTTTGACAATCGTGAAGATACAAGGGTTGTCCAGGAAGTAAAGCACCGCATTTTTGTTCTCAGCCGAAAACAATGCTACTAATGCGAAACCTTACGTCTGTATATTTGAAGTCTCCCGAGTGAGCGCGCCAAGTTTCCGTTACTTCCGACAGATAGCGAAGCTGCAAGACAGTTTCAGAATTTCGTCTGTAGGTGATGTACCTTACAAGCAACGTGCAGTAATTGAATTTCTCGCTGCAGAGAAAGAAACAGTGGGGAATATTCACGAACGCTTGTACAAAGCCTATGGGGCATCTGCTGTCGACAAAAGTACAGTTAGCCGCTGGGCACAGAGGGTGAGATCTTCAGAAGGCGTTTCGACGGAGCTTCACGATTTGCAGCGGTCGAGGACACCATCCACGGTTATCACACCGGACATGTTGCAGCAAGGACAGACGCATTACGACTGGGCAATTGGCGCTGCATCTGTCAACCGGCAAAGGAAGTTCATACAGTAAAGCACTGGCCCCGCTACCAGGACAAGGATTGGTACCGACAGGCCATACACGCTCTTGTTTCGCGCTGGATGAAGGCCATAGAACGGGATGGAGATTATGTGGAAAAATAGGGTGTATATATGAAACACTGTTCTTTCGTGTGTGTAATTCTCATTATGTTCAATAAAGGATTGTTGAAGAAAACAATTCGGTGCATTACTTTCTGGGTAATCCTCGTATAACAGAAGGATTTTTATTTTCAAACCGGTCAAATCAAATGCAACAGCAGAAAACATTTTCAATATGATAGACCGTTATTTGTTTAAAGTAAGCATTCCTTGGCAAACATATGTTGGTATTTGCAGAGACGGGCCAAGGCAATGTATAATCACAAAACAGGGCTGGCAGCAAAAGTGAAGAAAGTAGCACCTGATTGTCGAAGCACACACTCTATAATACTTCGAAAAGCATCGACTGTTAAGTACATGCCCGAAGCCAGGAAACTCTTTATATTGTTTCGCCAGACGCTGTAAAGATTATAAACTTCATCAAGACAAGGGTTTTAGACTCACAGGTATTCACCCTAGTGTGTAAAGACATGGGAGGTAAATTTAAAAGTTTGCTCCTACATACAGAAGTAAGATGGCTCTCTTGTGGAAACATTTTAAACAGAGTATTTTCTTTGTTTCTCAGTGACAAAAACACTGGTATACTACATGAAGAATTTTATCGCTAATGACACTAGTCAACAGAATTTTACTTTTTTCTGTAACTGGAATGAAAACAGCCAATCCACATGTTTTTGGGTGTGCTGATAACGAGGATGTTAATAAAAATGTAAGATTAGCTATCGTTTAGAAGTTATGATAACTTCACGTTATTGTCTATATAAGCTAATGCATGGAAGTGCAATCCCTCGGAGGAAGGTCATTGGAGGCCCATCCGCTTTTCCAGATGTTTGTAGTTTTCTGTTGCTGATTCCCTGATTTAGTGTCCACCAGCAATCGGCTAACATTGATGTAATCCGCTTTCCAAATCCGAAATTTGCTGGGGGAAGTCTCCTCCGTGCTCGTCGGTTACAGCACCATAGTTGTCAGGAAAGAAGTCCAAGTGTAAATCTAGGAAATGTTACTCACCACAAGATCTTATAGTTTTCTGCCCTCTTATTTACTATAAAGTATTTTTGACGCTTGAACAATGATGTCCAAAGATAACTTTGAATGATCTGTCAGGATGGTGTTGAAATGCTCAACTTTGTACGAGCTTTGTATCTGGGGACCCACGAAAATCACCTCTTATTTTCGCCGTGCTAACAACGTGGAAATTTCTCGCACAAATAGAGAAACGCTTACCCGGTTTTGCCCATGACATTAACTAAGTTTTTCATTAGGTCCAATTTTATATGAAAAGCTGGCAGAATTACGTTCTTGGATTCCACATGTACTATGTACATAACATTGCGAGATCCTGGTTCAAGTGACTGACGCTTAGGCCAATCTTTAATTTTATAATGAAGTGCTTTGGCGCGGTTATCCCAGAGGCATAGGAAGCAACAGAATTAGTGTAACCGTTTTGTAGCCCAAGTAACATGCCTATGACTTTCAGATCCTCGGAAATATGTCATTTAAACTCGTCATAGGTCAATCGCAATAACAATTGTTTCATGTTATCATATGTTTCTTTCATGCAAGTTCATACCAAATAGGAATCGGTCGTAACACGTTGCCACTACGCAATAGCACATACTTGAGGCTTACTTTGGAGGAGTTGATGAACAGCCTCCACTGATCACTTTTATAGTCAATGCCCATAGCTGCCATTAATCTTTGTAGATCACTACAAAATACCAAGTTCTTTTCACTTTCGAAACACGGAAAGAATGACATGTGGGGGTTACGCAACGCAGTCACATTTATCGTCTTAAGAAGACAATTCCACTGTTGTAGACTTGGCGCCAACAGTTCAGCTTTACCTTTCGGCTATTCCAGATCTATCACTAGGTCATTAAGTTAACACTGTGTTATTTTGTGTTCACTCATTGTTATACACGTCCGCCCCGATAGCTGAGTGGTCTGTGTGACGGACTGCCGTCCTACGGGCCCGGGTTCGATTCCCGGCTGGGTCGGAGATTTTCTCCGTTCAGGGACTGGGTGTTGTGTTGTCTTCATCATCCTTTCATCCCCATCCGGGGCGCAGGTCGCCCAATGTGGCGTCGAATGTAATAAGACCTGCACCAAGGCTGCCGGACCTGCCCCGCAAGGGGCCTCCAGGCCAAAGACGCCAAACGCTCATTTCCATTTCCATTGTTATACACGAAATCAGGATCTATTGAAAAACTGGGATGGTGAGGGTGCATAACTAATTTTACTGTCACCCTCGTCATTATCACGATCCGGTGGGACAGGAATAGGCAAACCGTCCCCGTGAGGCACTGGTCGCATAGCCGAAGATATGTGAGGATACATCAAGGAAGACTTTTTCTTCTTGGAAACGCCATGTCTTAACGCAGTTGTCATACAACAGTAACAATCGTTCACATGGTTTGATGTTTTTCGCCAGATCACCGGTATAGCAAAGCTCATAAAAGATCTTTTATGATTCAACCACGAACGTAGACCCGAGACACAAGATATATAACATACAAGAGCAACCCAGGGCTCGTCCTGGTCTCCGATTTCATAGCCAAAATCCGGTCTGTAGCCTTCCCAATATAAGGCGTTATTGGCCTCCTTTACGATTTCAATGTAGCCTGTTCGCAAATGTAGAGAAAACTGTGAGCACTGTTTGCGCATTTGCGAGGCACATTAAATCACAGGAATTACAATTGCCACACACACTAGCTACACTTCAGTAACAGGTTCTTACGCGTACGAACATAACACAGCTTGTAACAGACTGAAATTACGCTTAAATGAAACATGATCCGCTCCTCCCTTCATCTTCTCCTACTTGTTGCTGCGAGCCCGGGCTACAAATGGCGACAAAATACACACAACTATTGTTGCCTGAAACTTCATCACTCTGTCTACCAACCACCAGCAGGATTTCGAAGCCTATATGGGAAGGGGTTGACAATGAATGGTTGGATGGTTGATTCCAGGGAATTGGGGGGGGGGGGGGGGGGCAAACAGTGATTCCGGATCTCTCACTGTGTCATTAAGTTCAGACTGTGTTATTTTGTGAATCTCTGTACACTCATTATGATACACGAAATCAGGTTCTATTGAAAAACTGGGTTCCGAAGGTGATGGTGCCGCCCTCGTCACTATCACAATCTGGTGGGACAGGAGCAGGCAGTCCGTCTCCTTGATGCACAGGTCGCATGGCCAACGATATGTGAGAAACGATGTGGATGGGGATGGAACGATGGGGATGGAAGTCGGCCGTGCCCTTTCAAAGGAACCATCCCGGCATTTGCCTGAAATGATGTATTGAAATCACAGAAAATCTAAATCAGGATGGCCGGACGCGGATTTAACTGTCGTCCTCCAGAATTCGAGGCCAATGTGCTAACCACTGCGCCATCTCGCTCGGTGACAATGAATGCTAATAAAATATGCATAATTACAGTAAAATGCATTCTCATTAACTTGGAAACGAAAGCTAATTCGAGTTTTTCATTGCCGTTTTCGTTTCAGCGTGGTCGATTTAGTTAACAAACATTTATTTCATCCTAGTTACATTTTCACTTTTGGCTAGTGTAATCAATAATTATCTTTATCGGCTTATTTCGCTGATATCTTTGACAGGCTTCATATTTTGAATATGGGTCTACAAGGAGGACGCGCATCAGCTTTCTTCGCAGATACAATCGTCTTTCAAACGAAAGTTGACATTATTACACATTTAGAGGTCCTTCAAACAAGTTAGGAAAAGGAGTTCCCCGACGCTTACAGAAAACATGACTGGATAAGAAAGCCATTTTCAGGAAAAGAACCAGAAGAAGTAATCACGAAAGAAACTTTCATCGATGTGACTAGCGACAGTTCAATGGAAGGTGCTTTCAAAAAGGAAACTTGCTTTCTCTTTAATTGGGAACAAACACCGAATATGGTACCCCGATCTTTTAGCGCTCGAGAACACTTTCCTCCTGGAGGCAAGAATCAAGCTAATGGATTGGGCTGTAATATCTACCAAAATCAAACCGATTCAGCACTACCAGTTGAAATTGGAGTACGTAACTGCAAGAATCCTTCTTAGAATGGGATGGTCTCAGGAGGACCGGCGCCGAAAAGTGGGACTGGTTTGAATAGCAATGTCTCTACCAAGTTGTGGATAGCATGCCAAAGAGGATCCAAGCATGTCATGATGTTGCAATACCGCAAAGGCATCAAGCAGCTTTCGAACAGAATATTTTAATTTTGGTCATTATGTTGCTCTCATTTACGAACTTGCAGCATGCTGCAGGTGAATAGTTGGTCTGCAACTTGTTTTAAAATAGAAATAAATTATTGTAGCTCCATCATAAGTTGCATTAAGAAGTATCTTATTTCATCTCTTGATGGTGACTAGTTCGGGCTCCTATGTGCATTTTCAAATCATACGTACCGTAAGTGCGACAATACAGGCGAAAGCCTAAGTACAAAAACTGCCCTTGCAGTGATGATCGAAGCGGCAATACGGCCGATTCAACAACAGTAAACAGATCTTCAGCTTAGGCCTACTATTTATTCAAGCAAATGTCACAAAAATAGTTTATGGTTAAATCAGTCACACTGCAAATAGCATAGTTTCAAAGCCCAGAGCCTGTAACCCTTACCATTCTTCGCCATTTTGCACAAATTCACCACAAACGAAGCACTTTACTGACCAGCAAATCATCAAGTTCATCATCGCCACACAACTCATCTTCATTTATGTTAGTATCACTATCTTCAGTATCTGAACCAAACTGTGAATTGCGATTGCGTTTCTCAGCTTTCATAATCCTCATTGGTTCCTTTCGCTCTCTTTCTTTCGACCTATGTTCCTTAGCGAATTTCTTGGTTCAAATGGTTCCAATGGCTCTGAGCACTATGGGACTCAACTGCTGTGGTCATAAGTCCCCTAGAACTTAGAACTACTTAAACCTAACTAACCTAAGCACATCACACACATCCATGCCCGAGGCAGGATTCGAACCTGCGACCGTAGCGGACGTGCGGTTCCAGACTGAAGCGCCTTTAACCGCGCGGCCACTCCGGCCGGCCAGCGAATTTCTTGTTTAATACTTTGTTCTCAAGTTTTTTTCTACTGAGGACCTCCAGTTAACATTTCTGAATGTTGTTTGGATTTTCCTTTTATTTCTTTGCTTTGATTTGGTATTCTGAAGATGATATTGGGATGAGATCTTCAAAGTTTGAATTAGATTTACATTCTGATTGAGAAGTGATGTCAAGAGTTGAGCCACTGGAGACAAATGACCACTGGATGTTGATGTGGATGGCTTTCTTGCCAGACAGAGTGATGAATACGCCGAGCCATCCGACTTCGTTTTGCTCATAGGTGATATGCTCATCGGCTCGTCACTCTCTGCGGCTAGTTCTAGAATGTCATCATGTTGCAAGATGGTTTCAGCAGGCAAGTAATCTTCATCTGTGAATGTATCTGGGTTCATATAAAATACTTATTTGTTTGAACACAGAAACAACATTTCCGATAGTGACTACTTTGGAATATGCAGAGTTAAAGCAACATCATACAGGGTTATTTTCTGTAGGCAAGTGGATTTGATTTTGATATCACATTCACGTCGAAAGGCAGATTGAAAAGGCGAATACAATGAGACGTCCAGTGGCTGAAGCCGATGAGACGTGTGTGGTGGGATGGAGAGCATAATCTGACGTTATCACGACACATAGCGTACGATTGGAAAGTGGCATGGCTACCATGGTTGCCCAGTACGAAAAGCACTTTACAGCCTACAATAGCCTCTGAGTGGTGAATGAAGTGCTTGTGCCAAGTAACGAATAAAGCTTCATTTGACCCCGAACAACCATATAACGCACATAGAGGGCCATTCTTTTGCAAATATGCGGACATTCTTTTTCAGGGGATTATAAACATAGACAGATTATAGCCCCCAGCAGCATTCATGCAACAAAT
The DNA here is from genome assembly GCF_023898315.1 of Schistocerca nitens. Classification (NCBI taxonomy): domain Eukaryota; kingdom Metazoa; phylum Arthropoda; class Insecta; order Orthoptera; family Acrididae; genus Schistocerca; species Schistocerca nitens. The sequence goes on from NC_064619.1 coordinate 283,182,184, forward strand.
CATGGTTATTAGTTTCCCTCGCTCACAACTAACAACAGAGCCGACAGTTTCTCGCCCCCCCCCCCCTTCCCCACCTTCACACCCTCACTACTGCTAACCACTTTCCCAGGGTCTTGGACAGGTGTTATTCCCATCTCATCCATGTTAAAATACGATCATGTGTGAAGTCAAATTTTGTTAACACAGCTCCCAAATGGCCAAAAAATGTTTAATTGTCGGTTAAAGGTTGTAAGACGGCTGATGTTAACTGCTTCTGGTTTTCGCACACTTAATGGATTCCTTCTGAGAAAACCATAAAGCTAGTCTTTACCAGCTAAGCAGGAAACTTTGGAAGAATTGTTATGAACATTATTTGCCTCGGCATATGCAAAAGCCACTCTGCAGACTTGCAGCGGAGTTAGTCCACAAAAAATAATGTCCAACTTCATTCGTTCAGCCTAAGCTGCCCCCTGCTCTTGAGTAACAACTGCTTTTTGGCCAAGAAGTTGACATCCAGAAACCCCCTTAAATCTCCTGTCACGCAGTGCTGTGAATGGAATGTTGAACTGTCTACTTGCTGCTCTTTTGGACGGCCCTTCATTGACAAATAACATTGCCCGTTACAGCTTCTCATTAGTCCATTCTTCCCTGGTAGTAGTCCTTTTCCACGACATAGGTATCTGAAACAGAATACACTTTCTTGCAGTCTACCAAAGCGAAAAGTAATACAGTTATAAAAGGTCAATGCATTAGTATTTTAGCTACTAAGAGCCAAAGCGGTATAACTCAATTTTTCCCCACTTCTAGGAAATGGAAGGTTTTACGTTTCGTTTAAGGTAAATTAATGCCTTACAATAAACCGTGATCATCTGACGACATGTCCAAACGTATTATTATAATTATGTTTGCTACAGACGTTTTTATTATTTGTGCCTTAAATTCTTTTTTATAGTCCCTAAATGTTGGAGCACCACTTTTCCTCTCAGAAATTTACTCATAGTGAAAGATAAAGTGGTATAAATCGAGAGTTACACCATTCTTCTTAAAAACGTTATTGGAAGTTGAATAGCTGAGAAGAAATACGCTGTCTTTTAGTCTCCATAACTGCAATTTATTTATAAAACAAACATAATGTGATACAGTAAATGCGAGTCTGCACTTATTGCTCCCATAATGCACTTTTCTCTCACAAATCGAGTTAAAATAAATGACTCTGTCTGATAGTTCAGCAGTGCATTGATCTACTGATTGTAAATAAATTGTTGTCTCTAAATGTTGAAATTTCTTAAAATGTAATCCTTGTCATGCTGATATTTCAAGAGGCTTTATAATGGAGCATGTCTGGCTACTCTGTTTCACCGTCTACAGCTTCCTCTGTCAAATGGCCAACATGTCTAAGTCCAGATTCCTGAGCCGAACTTGCAATTGTCAGTTGGTTGAAGAAATCGTGGTGCACAGGAGGGATGTACGGGAGAAGTGTCATCATGTCCTCCATATTTCCCTCGGTGACAGCACAGCATTGTTGAGAGGGTTGAGTTTTATGTTTATGTAATTAATGTAGACATCACTGCTTGTTTCGTGTAGGCTTTACTTTAGATTTCAACATGGAGTGCAAACATCCCTTTTAAAGACAATTTCTGCTTTAATAAAATCTGAACATTACAAATCTAAAGAAAGAAGGCAATACTAATATTTACAAGAATTGTTGCAACGCCTTTTTGATTTTAGCCCGTAAATACTTACGCAAAACGTCACAGTACAACAAGACCATGTGACCTTCCTGCGAACGCATTTCACTCTGCCGTTAAAGGAAGAATGCTTTTGAAGCTCAGGTTAGAGTTAACGTGATACCACTTCTCTACAACAAATTTCCGTGCATTGTGAGTAAACTGAGTGATATAACTAAAAAACTAAAACTCTTTGACTTCGACCATTTTGGTTCTCAGCGGCTCATTTAAGTCTTAGAGGAGTTGTGGTGATCACTTGATCGCCATTCACCCAACATATACTACAGAATTTCATAACCTAACACTACAATAAGATAGTTTAAAAACGTAAACTTTGAACTCAAAAAGATGATGAAAACGTCACCAATAAACCTGTACGATTAACTCTTTAAAACTAAATGTGCAAATGTTACGTTACTTCAAAGACGTGAAAAAATAAGAAGAAATTTGTCTGAAGATTACTTATATACTTCACTGCAACAACAATGCGAAACTTGGTTAGTGGCCGATTGTAATTACTTCAATGCTCAATGTATAGAGCGCAGAACTCAGCAGACTGCGCTAGAGCAGACAGTGCTGACGTTAACAACGTGATCGGGGCTACCCGCTAATCGGTGCCACCTCAGTCTCCCCTAACGAACCAAAACTAAACGTACATGTAAATACCACTCATGGATTAGGTCTTAGCCTTTTTCGATTGGCCGATTGGTTCCTACAGAGCAGTACAAGGAGTGAAATATATAATGGGGCATGTGATCAGCAGGTCGCCAATCCCTCCACCAGTTAGTGCCAGTAGATGAATCCTCGTGACGATGCTGCTTCTTTTATTCAAGCAGGTCCCCATTTAACCGCACGAGACAGAATGGACCCTGTGAGTCTGCTTCCACCTCCGTTCACTAAATGAATATCTGTAATCGACGATATTTTAGTAAACTCTCATCTAGTACGGCAGTTGACGGATTACACAATAGTTAATTAGCGGGGAACTGAGCACCATGCACATTTTCATTACCAGAACTTAGTGCAGTTTACTTACACGTGGTTGGAACTTTCATGCGTGAGTGCAACCTTGGGTGAGGAATGTGTTACACTTTCCTGTACCTATTTTGTTCCTTTTGTAAAATAGACAATTGTGAACACACATTCGGCAGCCAAACCGGCACGTCTTTATCAACAGTGTGTTTAAGTTGTTTAAATTCATAATTATTTTCAGGTTTTGCAAAGTATTTATTCATCCACTGCTGCACCGTTCCCGGCAACTCTTCGCTAATGCATTCATCAATGTGCTTCTCTTTGTCTCTACCCATTCGGTATAATTATGCTGAAGGTATGCATTTGGCCATCGAACTCTAACCTTGAACTGTTTATCTGTTCAGTAGTGGAATGTTCTGCTTTAGACTGAAGTGTGCGTACAGAATCGTGGAGTGTGATGTCATTGTCAGTGAGCTTATCTACATAAGTAGAAAAAGTTTCACAAATATTAGATAAATTGATGCATTGCTAGCTAAAGTTTCTTGTTGTTGCTTGAGATTTATATTCTCTTGTTATATTTGCCTTACATCTAGAGAAATCTTTCTAAATTGTGACTGCGTATTAGATACAGTCGATGAATGATCTGAAATGTTGTGTCATATTTTTCGTTGTTTCATTGAGGTTTGAGATCATTTCGTCTTTAGTACTCAGAGTGGTCATATTACCTCATATCTTTTGCAGCATTTGTTGTATATCGAATCCACTAGAAGCTTGTACGGGCGGTGAAGTAAGATCGGCTGAAGGTCGAAACACTGCTCATTACTTGTAGTTGTTTGAATATCTGACTGAAATGTGTCACTATCAGATTGCGTATTGATTTCACACACATCAGCATTAATGTTCTCCAGGTTTGAATTAATTTATACTTTGTTACTTTCTTCGTCTGAACATATATTACCACAATTTGTTCCTGCCGTTTTCCGTCTCTTACGAATTTTACCTTAATACCGAAAGACTAATAAATCGCAGTTAAGATTTTTTAACAATAAATAACATTAACTGATAATGAAAAATAATAACAATGCTGCTAGATGACCACAATACAGATTGCATTTACTTCGATAATGAAGCGCGCCATTGCGCATGAGATGTAACAAAATCGTCCATCTTGGGCCAGCTAAACTGCGTGTTATTGTTTGTTAGCTTTAACTATATTGCACTGTATGGAAGTATGTAACTAACTAAAATAGAAAGGTAATGTACTGCTCAGATGTGTAAATAAAAAAATCATAAGATTGCAACCTAGCACTCACTACTTCAAGCGGTCAAGCACAATAATGAATTCTCCCTTACCTTAAATATTTTCATTCTGCTTCGGCTTGCTCATTTTTTATTTACAGATTTCTTTGGTAATTTTACTTCACAATAATTCTTTCCAGTCAGCTTGGGAAATTTCCAATTACTTCGTATATCCATGTTTTGAGCGATCTCTCGGCTCTGAAGGAAAGACAATTAGAACAATTGAAACAATTACAGTGTTATACAACAGACATTAATATTCGTACAGGCGCGGTCGCCAGTGTGAGCTGGCTTCCGCCTCCGCTCATTAAATGAATAACAAGAAGTCTCGGACTTTAGCTGACTGCGGGATCAAATTGTACGAAAAGAGAAAAAAGGTAATGAAAATTAATTAAGTCACGCCAGTGGCGAAACGGTGCCACCTCTAAGTGTTGCGTCTCTCCCACAAAGGAAAACCTGAAAAGTGGAACTAGCAGTACAATGATTATTAACATAAATATGTGGACTGGTATTATAATAAAGTATTCCAACACATTTTGAGTTGGGGTTTGGGTTGTTTGGGGGAGGAGACCAGACAGCGAGGTCATTGGTCTCATTGGATTAGGGAAGGATGGGGAAGGAAATCGGCCGTGACCTTTCAAAGGAACCATTTGCCTGGAGCGATTTAGGGAAATCACGGAAAACCTAAATCAGGATGGCTGGACGTGGGATTGAACCACTGCCCCGCCTCGCCCGGTGCACATTTTGAATGAAATTTAGTTCAATATATTAGAAATTTATTCGGAGCTACAGACAACGATGCTTACATGACGAGATCAGGGTGTTAAGAGACAGTAGTGAACAGACAGGCATTTGCTAGCAGCGCCAGAAGTAAAAATTGAAGACCACAGCCTTTTTATCTGTAAAGATAGTATAACTATTGCCATATGGACTCCCGGTGGCAGGAGGAACAAGACTTTTGGTCTGGTGAATACAGGGTTATAAATACAAAATCAAATAGCGGTAATGAAGGAGTAGGTTTAATAATGAATAAAAAAATAGGAGTGCGGGTAAGCTACTACCAACAGCATAGTGAATGCATTATTGTGGCCAACATAGACACGAAGCCCATGCCTACTACAGTAGCACAAGTTTATATCCCAACTAGCTCTGCAGATGACGAAGAAATTGATGAAATGTATGATGAGATAAAAGAAATTATTCAGGTAGTGAAGGGAGACGAAACTTTAATAGTCATGGGTGACTGGAATTCGAGACTAGGAAAAGGGAGACAAGGAAACATAGTGGGTGAATATGGACTGGGGGAGAGAAATGAAAGAGGAAGCCGTCTGGTTGAATTTTGCACAGAGCATAACTTAATCATAGCTAACACTTGGTTCAAGAATCATAAAAGAAGGTTGTAAACATGGAAGAATCCTGGAGATACTGACAGATTTCAGATAGATTATATAATGGTAAGACAGAGATTTAGGAACCAGGTTTTATATTGTAAGACATTTCCAGGGGCAGATGTGGAATCTGACCACAATGTATTGGTTATGAACTGTAGATTAAAGCTGAAGAAACTGCAAAAATGTGGAAATTTAAGGATATGGGACCTGGACAAACTGACTAAACCAGAGGTTGTACAGAGTTTCAGGGAGAGCATAAGGCAACAATTGACAGGAATGGGGGAAAGAAATACAGTAGAAGAAGAATGGGTAGCTCTGAGGGATGAAGTAGTAAAGGCAGCAGAGGATCAAGTAGGTAAAAAGACGAGGGCTAGTAGAAATCCTTGGGTAACAGAAGAAATATTGAATTTAACTGATGAAAGGAGAAAATATAAAAACGCAGTAAATGAAGCAGGCAAAAGGGAATACAAACGTCTCATAAATGAGATCGACAGGAAGTGCAAACTGGCTAAGCAGGGATGGCTAGAAGACAAATGTAAGAATGTAGTCGCTTATCTCACTAGGGGTAAGATAGATACTGCCTACAGGAAAATTAAAGAGACCTTTGGAGAAAAGAGAGACACTTGCATGAATATCAAGAGCTCAGATGGAAACCCAGTTCTAAGCAAAGAAGGGAAAGCAGAAAGGTGGAAGGAGTATATAGAGGGTCTATACAAGGGCGGTGTACTTGAGGACAATATTACGGAAATGGAAGAGGATATAGATGAAGATGAAATGGGAGATACGATACTGCGTGAAGAGTTTGACAGAACACTGAAAGACCTGAGTCGAAACAGGGCCCCGGGAGTAGACAACATTCCATTGGAACTACTGACGGCCTTGGGAGAGCCAGTCCTGACAAAACTCTACCATCTGGTGAGCTAGATGTATGAAACAGGCGAAATACCCTCAGACTTCAAGAAGAATATAATAATTCCATTCCCAAAGAAAGAAGGTGATGACAAATGTGAAAATTACCGAACTATCAGTTTAATAAGTCACAGCTGCAAAATACTAACGCGAATTCTGTACAGACGAATGGAAAAACTGGTAGCAGCCGACCTCGGCGAAGATCAGTTTGGATTCCACAGAAATGTTGGAACACGTGAGGCAATACTGACCCTACAACTTATCTTAGAAAACAGATTAAGGAAAGACAAAGCTACATTTCTAGCATTTGTAGACTTAGAGAAAGCTTTTGACAATGTTGATTGGAATACTCTCTTCCAGATTCTAAAGGTGGCAGGGGTAAAATACAGGGAGCGAAAGGCTATCTGCAATTTGTACAGAAACCAGATGGCAGTTATAAGAGTCGAGGGGCATGAAAGGGAAGCAGCGGTTGGGAAGGGAGTGAGACAGGGTTGTTGCCTGTCCCCGATGTTATTCAATCTGTGTATTGAACAAGCAGTAAAGGAAACAAAAGAAAAATTTGGAGTAGGTATTAAAGTCCATGGAGAAGAAATAAAAACGTTGAGGTTCGCCGATGACATTGTAATTCTGTCAGAGACAGCAAAGGACTTCGAAGAGCAGTTGAACGGAATGGACAGTGTCTTGAAAGGAGGATATAAGATGAACATCAACAAAAGCAAAACGAGGATAATGGAATATAGTCGAATTAAGTGGGGTGATGCTGAGGGAATTAGATTAGGAAATGAGACGCTTAAAGTAGTAAAGGAGTTTTGCTATTTGGGGAGCAAAATAACTGATGATGGTCGAAGTAGATAGGATATAAAATGTAGACTGGCAATGGCAAGGAAAGCGTTTCTGAAGAGAGAAATTTGTTAACATCGAGTATAGATTTAAGTGTCAGGAAGTCCTTTCTGAAAGTATTTGTATGGGGTGTAGCCATGTATGGAAGTGAAACATGGACGATAAATAGTTTGGACAAGAAGAGAATAGAAGCTTTTGAAATGTGGTGCTACAGAAGAATGCTGAAGATTAGATGGGTAGATCACATAACTAATGAGGAGGTATTGAATAGAATTGGGGAGAAGAGAAGTTTGCGGCACAACTTGACAAGAAGAAGGGACCGGTTGGTAGGACATATTCTGAGGCATCAAGGGATCACAAATTTAGTATTGGAGGGCAGCGTGGAGGGTAAAAATCGTAGAGTGAGACCAAGAGATGAATACACTAAGCAGTTTCAGAAGGATGTAGGTTGCAGTAGGTACTGGGAGATGAAGAAGCTTGCACAGGGTAGAGTAGCATGGAGAGCTGCATCAAACCAGTCTCAGGACTGAAGAAAACAACAACAACAACATGGACTCTCTGGTCGTTAATCGATGTATCAATTATATGTTTTTTTTCGCAAGCATACAAAAACCTTATAAACCAAAAAATTAATGGAAAAAAGTCCTATAACCCCTTTAAAGACATTCGAACCGCAAAAATGTGGGAAGATACCGGGAATCGAACGCGGGTCCTTCAGCACCGAAGCAGCAATGTAGCCTATTTTTTAACCTTCCAACTTGCTACTCAAAAAAAAAAAAAAATACGAGTTAATCCTATATGGCAGCTCCACTTTTACACTTACTACAAAAAAAAAAGAAAATATTTTTTTCCCTTTCATGTTGATGTCTATAAAGTCTTTCGTTTATTTTTTATTACTTAAGAAAAAGCAATAACAGGGCCACAAAAATGAAGTAAACTGTATAGCGAAACAAAGTGGCCATGACAAGAATACCACAAGGGCCATTCATCTCAACCGATACCTTGACGACGAAATACAAAGCTCAAAACATATTGGTGAATAAGTCAAGATACCATGGCAGGCGCGAACACTTCCAATATGCAGTGGCCGTATATTGGTGGAAGGCGGGTGGGTCCCTAACGCCACCTCCAGCTACTATGTAATGAACGTAGTTGGCCAGCAATTAGGACTGTTACTATCTTTAAAAATATCAGGAATCCGATATATCGATTTTTAAAAAGTATTATTACCAGCCCTCAATATAACGAAAAAATACTCGTAATGGATAAAAGTATACATCAACGGGAAAAATATCGACGTACCAACCAAAAAATAATATCGGCTGCACATTGTAAATATACTGAGCCTTAGAGCTGTATATTTAAGTGTTGGTTTATTATTAGGTATTCTGTACATAAACAAGCTAGCAGCCTGATTATCCCCCTCAGAGCAAGAACTGAAAGAAAAACGATACACGTTCACGCTTACTGTGGGTTAAGTGGCACAATAAAAGATGTCCGATGAGTCAGTTGTTCGGTTTCGTCACATATCGGATTTCTCTGGAACACTTCATATCAACTTCCCTGTTTTTTTCATTTCTGAAAACGCCAGCGTCCTAGCATTTGTAGTGTAAAAATTGCGTGGTGAAGTTAAACGTCGCAATTTCTGTTGGTAGCGCCGAGCGCCGATTACGTCAGCATTTCCCCTCAAACGTCTCCGCCCACCGTAAAGACTAATTTGTCATTTAGATTTTGTTCATCAGTTTCAGCACTGTTTTTTAAGAATGCCGATGTGAAGAAAAAGCGCACTAGTTGCGTTAAAAATTGTTTTTAACACAACTGGTGTGCCATTTCGTCACATCGGATATCTTGTTATTTCATTCATACCGCCACCTCCCAGTGCAATCGGCCTTCTTCCTCGTGCCATCTATACTTGCTTCACACACTCAAAGAGAAAGACTGGACGTGATGAAAGCTCAAAAAGTATAGGGGGCATCCAAATGAAACCCGGTCAGTAGTGTAAAATAACGGTAACGATTTTATTAACTCAGAAATGTAGTTATACACAGTACACATACTCAAAAATAATCGCCAAAACTGTTGGTCCATTTATCCCGTTGCGACACTATCCGGTCGATCTCATCCTTGAAGAACCTAGTAGGCTGCTGTCGGATCCAGGCCTGGACCCAATCACACACTTCGTCGTCCGTTGCGAATCGATGTCCGCGAGTAGCTTGTTTTAGAGGTCCAAACACATGAAAATCACGCGGTGAATTCCGCAACCATTTCCGGTGTGATGGCACGATGAGCTTGTCCAGGACGAGCATCGTCTTCCACTGACTCGCGCCCCTCAAGGAATCGTTTGCGCCATTCCACAACACTTGAACGACTCGGACTGTACTCACCGCACACAGCCTTCATCCGTCGATACGTTTCACGGCCTCCAACCGCCTACGCTGCCAAAAATCGAATCACTCCTCTTTGTTCCTGTTTACTCGCCTGCATGTTCGGTAGTGGACGATAACTTGTGTGAGCACCTTCTCTTCGGCTTGAAACCACACTGGCGCTATGCAACATCAAACGGTACGCACGTGTCAGTCTCCTCTACCAACAGATGGCGCCACCAAACCCGCAGTTACGTGGTGCCGCCTTATGTGTAAGGCAGGGCCGGCCAGAAATTCTGCACGCGTGCGGTGCTCTTGCACATGTGCAACTTCCGGGTCACAGCGTGCACGCCGCAGCCGTCAGCGTTCATGTAGTGCATGTTTCTACGCACAGATGTCGCTCCTCTGTTACACAAAGTGCGTTATCGACACCTCGTATGTATATCACAACCTGGGCAGTATCTGTAAGATCTGTTGCTTTATGGAGCGCAACATAGAAAGCAACAAAGTATTTAGCCTTATTTATTAGCTGCCTGTGCAGATCACCGGCCATAGAACTGATACGTCTTGTTACTGTTTGTTTGGATAGACTTATTTCTTGAAACCTGCCAACGTTCGTGGGACACGCAAGTTCTGCAGCATCAATCAGACACCCTTTCACAAACTCCCCTTCGGAAAAGGGTTTCCAAGATTGTGCAATTCTTACTGCGATTTTAAAACTTGCTCGCAGTGAAGATTTAGTGTGGTTGTCATTCTGGAAAATTGTAAACAGTACATTGTACAGCTTACAGTAAAACAGACATAAATATAACACAAGAAACTAAGAGTTCAAGAAGTATCAGTTACTCTGACGTATAGTAAAATCGAGTTGATGTGTCTCATCCATTTTCTGAAGGACATTTAATTTTGCTTGCCTTTCTTCACTGTTGAGTACACTATACTCGTCTTTGTGATATGTATTGTAATGTCTTTCAGTTGAAAACTTACGCTGGACGCCTATTATTCGGCGGGACAGCAAACACTGTGCGTTTTCACCAACGGCTACAAAAAAGAATTGCAGTTCCCAGTCATTTTTAAACGACTGAGAACATAGATCTCCCGTCCTTTGCTTTTTCACAGTACGTACTTGCCATTTCTCAGTACTTCTCTGTTAAGGTTACGGTCACCAGGGGTAAACGAGACTGGGATATACTGCGTTCTTGCTTTTACGACAGACAAGTGGAGCCGCCGCCGTTCATTTAGGACACATGTCTAATAACAGATGTCGCTGTCGCACACGTGCGCACATGTGCAGCACTTCCGCACGTCTGCACACTGTGCAGCGTTTGGCCGGCCCTGGTGTAAGGCAAAGGCAGACGGACTGACCAGGTTTCATTTGAATGAACTTCATAGTAAGATTCCTTCACATGGTGAAAGTAAAATTATGTTCTACTACAATTTCAAAAGAACAACTTCAAATACTTATCAAAAATTTCGAAATACAATATAAAATATAGGCATTCGATATTGCCATTTCGATATCGATATATCGGTGAAAGAACATCGATGTACACAGATATTTTTGGAACAAATATCAATATTTCATCAACAGACCTAACAACAACCATGCAATTGATTTGACTTTGTGCTCGGAAAGACGGATTATGAACGCAGTACGATACCAGCCGGAAAGGCAGTATTAGTGGATCAAGTTAGAAACGCTAACCGTTTTTTAATCCAGTGCCATTTCGTTTCGTGACAATGACGTAAATCTATATTGTAAGTGTCTATGGCGGGACAGCGATTGCTCTGATCCGTGTCACTAAATCCAATACCAAATAGGCGCTCATTGGTGAATTACAGTTTGTGCACCATTTGATACCATGTGGACGCTACCGCCATTGGTAGGGCGGGAACCCTAAGTAAGATGAAACCACGCCGTCTTCTATGAAGTTTGTGGCGATGCCCGTTCAACAGGAGCCGTACAGTCAGTCCCTCTCCCGCGCATTGACAAAAATGTGTAGAATATCAACCCCCAAATAACTGACAGCAATAGAAAATTTATGGACATGTTTTAACTATAAATTCACTCGACCACCATCGACAGGCGGATCAAGACTGCCCGGCCGCAGGCAGTAAAATGACCTACACGTGAAAGTGTAGATTGCGTGAGAGGTAGCACGGTGCGCCGAAAAAATAACAGACGCTTTCATTTCAATAGCGGAAAGTCCCAAACCTCCGAGAGAACGCGCACACCAGCCACCTCGTATCGTAACCGAAAAATGTGATGCTTCCATAAAAAAACGACTAGACAGCTGTTTTAGTTTCCTAGCCATCAGCGCGGGAAGGGGAAGGATCTGTGAGATGTAATATGCTTTGCACAAGACACAGGTGTCCAGGATGTGGAACTTTTTGAGGCAGGTTAAGGGAATGGCGATCGTGTTCCAGGATTGCTCCTTGTATCTCCTCTGTAACCGATTTCCAATTAAGTGGAGCCATTTGGAGAGTAGAACGATCGATTGTGACTCGTCGCCCACGAAATGACAGCATTATTGAACCCCGTAATTTTATCGACATTTGTCCTAGTTGATGCCATCACGTCGTCCGTGTATATACACACCGAAATCGTCTCGCCCAGGAGTGTCCATCCTTGTAATTGAGCAACGATTCTTCTAAGAAGAGGCTCAAGTGAAAGAAAAAAAACTACATCCCTGAAGGAAGAATCTACGGATGGTAATCGGTGGTGCCAGTTAGCCATTGATAGCCACCGAAGGTTGGATATCCGTAAACAAATTACACGAGACCAATCGCGCGTCATTTGTGAAACCAACGGCACAATACCTGGAACAGGAAGCCATGTCTGACCCGGTCAAAAGCCTTGTCAAAATCCAAAAATGCCAGAACACCAGGAACAAAACTAACAGTAGCCACCGATATAACGTTACGACAGTCAGCTACCGGACTCAGAATACAGCTTTGATTATCAGCAACAACTTTCCTCAGCAACGCAGACAGCCGGCTATTCACCGCCCTCGCCACAGTCTCATAATCAAAATTTAGTAAGGTAATTGGGTGAAATTTATCAGTTGCTGCCTGACCAGAACTTTTAGGAATTAACAATTTTGCCCACTTTAAAAGTGTCGGGCACAAATCCCCCTCTCAATACGTCGTTCAAAATAAATGTAAAAATAGTATCCAACAAAGGCCGAAAACGCACGTAAAACTCCTCAGGCAGACCTTCCAACTCCGGTGACTTACGAGAGGGCAATCTGACCATAAGATCGTAGACATGGTCACACTGAAAAGCGCCTAAAAACGCAGCATTACGAGCAGGTATAAGTCTACGACCCAGAGCCCGAACAAATGAATCTGATGACATATCGACAGGAACGTATATCTCACACAACCGAACATAGAATTGATGTACAGTATGCAATACATCATTTTGTGTCGTCACCCCATTGATGTTCTCTGTCTTGGAAGACGTGATACACGCACGTCGACGACGAGTCTGATGTCGAAGCAGAAGACATTCAGAAGACAGTTCATCCGCTATCACAGAACATGGCTTGGATCGCATCCTTAATCCTTCCATTTGACACTGCTTCAACCGTAACAATTGCGCCTTTACACGCCGGAAGTCTGCAATCCGTAGTGGAGCCTGATAAGCACTCTCAAAGATAACGTAAGAGAGAGTAGTAAAATTTCTGCATCGTCCGAAATTCCCACGCTCTGTCAGCGCAGAATCGAATCAACGTTTGCCGGAGCCTCTGATACGCCACTTGAACCCACCATTCCAAAATGGTGCCGTATCAAAAAGTTGAACGGAAGACTTCGGTCCCACTCTTCCCGAATCACCTCATCGAGAGAGGGATCCTCCAAGTGCGCCACATTCAGCATCTAAGGTGATCGAAACATTTTCACAGACTGTCGTGGGTGATTTAAAGTAGCAGTCACTCCAAAGTGGTCGGCGAAGCTAGCGGGAATGACATCGTCAGTCAGGTCCTGTCACGCATCCAAGCAGATAAATAAAATCTGCCAAGCCTACTGCTAGAAATAGCTGTAAAATGGGGAATTTTGATTGGAGTCTCATATTTACAGAGCCAAATACACTCCTGGAAATGGAAAAAAGAACACATTGACACCGGTGTGTCAGACCCACCATACTTGCTCCGGACACTGCGAGAGGGCTGTACAAGCAATGATCACACGCACGGCACAGCGGACACACCAGGAACCGCGGTGTTGGCCGTCGAATGGCGCTAGCTGCGTAGCATTTGTGCACCGCCGCCGTCAGTGTCAGCCAGTTTGCCGTGGCATACGGAGCTCCATCGCAGTCTTTAACACTGGTAGCATGCCGCGACAGCGTGGACGTGAACCGTATGTGCAGTTGACGGACTTTGAGCGAGGGCGTATAGTGGGCATGCGGGAGGCCGGGTGGACGTACCGCCGAATTGCTCAACACGTGGGGCGTGAGGTCTCCACAGTACATCGATGTTGTCGCCAGTGGTCGGCGGAAGGTGCACGTGCCCGTCGACCTGGGACCGGACCGCAGCGACGCACGGATGCACGCCAAGACCGTAGGATCCTACGCAGTGCCGTAGGGGACCGCACCGCCACTTCCCAGCAAATTAGGGACACTGTTGCTCCTGGGGTATAGGCGAGGACCATTCGCAACCGTCTCCATGAAGCTGGGCTACAGTCCCGCACACCGTTAGGCCGTCTTCCGCTCACGCCCCAACATCGTGCAGCCCGCCTCCAGTGGTGTCGCGACAGGCGTGAATGGAGGGACGAATGGAGACGTGTCGTCTTCAGCGATGAGAGTCGCTTCTGCCTTGGTGCCAATGATGGTCGTATGCGTGTTTGGCGCCGTGCAGGTGAGCGCCACAATCAGGACTGCATACGACCGAGGCACACAGGGCCAACACCCGGCATCATGGTGTGGGGAGCGATCTCCTACACTGGCCGTGCACCACTGGTCATCGTCGAGGGGACACTGAATAGTGCACGGTACATCCAAACCGTCATCGAACCCATCGTTCTACCATTCCTAGACCGGCAAGGGAACTTGCTGTTCCAACAGGACAATGCACGTCCGCATGTATCCCGTGCCACCCAACGTGCTCTAGAAGGTGTAAGTCAACTACCCTGGCCAGCAAGATCTCCGGATCTGTCCCCCATTGAGCATGTTTGGGACTGGATGAAGCGTCGTCTCACGCGGTCTGCACGTCCAGCACGAACGCTGGTCCAACTGAGGCGCCAGGTGGAAATGGCATGGCAAGCCGTTCCACAGGACTACATCCAGCATCTCTACGATCGTCTCCATGGGAGAATAGCAGCCTGCATTGCTGCGAAAGGTGGATATACACTGTACTAGTGCCGACATTGTGCATGCTCTGTTGCCTGTGTCTATGTGCCTGTGGTTCTGTCAGTGTGATCATGTGATGTATCTGACCCCAGGAATGTGTCAATAAAGTTTCCCCTTCCTGGGACAATGAATTCACGGTGTTCTTATTTCAATTTCCAGGAGTGTATCTTGTAGTTTCAAGGAACGAACTAAATCTTGCAATTCCCGACAGAAATTAAAATTGGGAGACTGGTCTAGAGGACGTAACACACGTTAAAAATCGTCACCTATCAAAACATTCTGTAACTTTTTCGTAACAAGTAAATCACTTCTTCCTTATAAAATCGGGAACGATCCAAATTGCGTCCGGCACCGGACGATGTGTTAAGGGGAATCGAGGTCAGGTGAAGAAAAATACGTACTATTCTTCTGCCATTATCAAGAACGTCAACCCCTTCAATGGAAATCCCCTCCCTAAAAAACAAGACAGTCATCGTGGGAGCCACATTAAACACAGTGCAAACACCAGTGAGAGAAAAGCGAGTCAATTGTACTTCTTGTGGGAATAAAACATGCGCTCAGGTAACAGGGCAACCTGAATCGCACTGCAGGTCCGATTCCACATTATTAACATTCAAAGAAGGAAACATAAGTCTCCATACTTTAACAACAAGAAACGAAATTCGATCTGCTGACCAACTGAATTACGTCGTCAACATCAGTGTGTGTCGAGATCCATTGCTGAATCCAATGACGAGTTAGTGGGTTGGCGGCTTGCACCCACGCCTCTGGAACCTTTGAATTTATTCTTTTTACGAGCCACGCGTTGTTTACTACGACTACGAGCCAATACAGCATCGGCAGTCGGGAACGTAGGCGGTTCTTGAACATTAATCAAAATAGATGACGAACAAGGAGCCGCAGAGGGGGATCCTTGAAATTCAGGCCGACGCACAAGAGAGGAGTCAGGGATCACAACATCTGGGTCGACACATAGGATTTCCTGGCCACCAATCACCTCGACTGGAGTAACGACAGTTGGGCGTTCCTATGTCACCTGAATGGGTGATATCAAGGGAACAAGTAATTTTAGGGGCGTCTCAGTTTGCTGCTGCCGGAGCATCAGAAGGCTCAACAGCTTCCCCACCCTTGGGTGGCTCCGGAGGAGTTATCTCAAGCGCGGGATCAATACTACAAGGAACACTAGAGATTTCAGCAACTGTTTTCGCACCATCGACTCCATCAGGAATGTAGGACTCAGCACGATAAGATACATCAAGCGACTAAGTGACCTCAGGGAGAGGCGGGTGAGGAGTAAACGCATCCGACTCCTCACCATCCTGCATACGATGTTTCTTGCGTTATACTGCAGACACTGCCGACTTGGCAACAACAATTTCAGGACTGCTGAGAGGGTAAAGGCGGAAAATCGAGAGCAATAAACTGCGCGTCACTCTGTCGTTCCATTGTACTCGGAGATGACGTGGCACCAACCTTCTGATCAGCAGAAAAGAGATCAGCTAACGTCAATTTTCGACGCTTTTGAAATGAAGACTTCAATACAGATATCCGCAGCGGGCAATTAGACCTTTCGCTGCAGAGAAAGCATGTACCCACTTTTCTACTATGCACAGAGCTGTAGATGGGAACGAATGTTATTTTTGACTACCATCTCCACTGAATGAATTCTACTATAACACTGCAGCTGAGTGGACCACCATTCGCGTTATATACCCCTGACATCATCATAACGGAGCAACGCGTCCTTAGGTAAACTGATGTCAACTTCCGGCGAGACATTTTACACTCTGACATTGATATAATCCAGTTCCGCATAAGGAAGAAGTACCATACTTTTGGAACCATCATGATGCTTAAAGGTAACTTGAGAATCATGACAAAAAAGCAACCTATCCGCTTGTAGTGGATCCAAAAACTTTACGGATAAGACACAGTTATGAGAATCAAAATAGGTAGTATGAATCTGATCAGATGTCACATAAATTGTATCGATGAGTCAGTCCTGAATCTCCAAAGATCTGGGGTAGATTGAACGCATGGATTTGTCGAAACTAAAGCTGACTGTAACTTTACTTGGAACACACTTGGAACCCACGGCGAACATAATGAGCGGGCCACGCCGCTACTAACAGACATACACAACAACTAACACTACGGACCAAACGACGATGTGACACACACGAAGACAGAAACGACCGAGGAAAAGCTATCCACGAGCGCGCGACGCTGTGGTGTGGCGGTTGGTTAACTAAGAGCTTTCCCGCTCGACACTCGAGGCTGAACTTGCCATTCAGCTGCGGAAGCGGTCGATCTTGAAAGTATCTTCCAATAATTTACGGGGATTACTGTGCTACCATTTGGTCATTTGATGTGCACCGCACGTCAACGGTCGTATAGAATTCGTGATGCAATGAGCAGTATCTGTTCTGCGTATGATGGGCGTCATAGTGGTCTGACTGATCCGTATATGCTCCACAAGCTACTGCACAATACTTAGGGGAGATTGCTTCTTACTCTAATTAGTCATGGCCTCCCATACTCAAATGACTGTATTTGTCACTGAATATCTTTCTCCTAGTCCTTATGCGAGAAGTATGACGACTGCAGTCGAATTGTTTCACAGTCTATCTCGAATTAATGCTAGTTTAAATTTACTCAGCAATCTTTCTCAAGGAGAACGTATTTCTTCTAGTGATTCTTGTGTGAAAACTTTGAGAATGGCACGCGACAGTCTTGTACTTGGGACAACCCTAGAGACATATCCCAGAAACAAATTATTACGGGCTCATAGGGCTACATCAATTACAGTATATAGTAGAGCCATTATAATCAATGTCTCATAGTTATTACTAACTTTGGTTTGCCCATGCACATAAATGTATGCGTCCTCGCTGATACCTACTATCAGCGTAACTGAACACAAAAAGTACTACTGTAAGGAAAAAACAAGGTTGATAGGCGACAGACCGTCCAATTGGTGTAGCACATTTGACCACTGCACTAGAAAGCTCGCACCACTGGCAGCTGTAACCATAACTCAAATAAATGTGTTAAGACTACCTTTATTCTTCAATGCGCCACATTGCGTATATGCTACAATGCTTTTCGCCCAGCAGACACTGTAATGGCCACAAAGTAGGTAGTTAGCAGAAGTCGTGCCCATTTCCAAATTTTTGGAGTCATAATAGACTGGAGAAACGTTAAAAGTTGCAAGGTCCATACCGTATATCGGTCTAGTTTGTAATAAACCAAGGAAATTCAATGTTATGTGCGTCTCTGCACATGTGCAATGTAAACAAAGGTTGCAGTATTTTGCAAAGAAAAATAAAATTGGATATTTCATGTGTCCTCCTCACGTCTATGACTCATACGGTCGTCTACGTGCATTAAAGCATTAAATGTCCGCCTCCGTAGCGCAGCGGTAGCGTCACCGCCTACCACGCCAGGGGGCACGGGTTCGATTCCCGGGAGGGAATCATAATTGACGCGCAAGTCGCCGAAGTGGCGTCAACTAAAAAGACTTGCAATACGGCGGCCGAACCCCGAAAGGGGATATCCCGGCCAATAAATGCCATACGATCATTTAATTTCAAAGCATTGAATATGTAGAACACACGCCAAATAATGAATTGTATGCTGCACGTTTCTTGAAAATGCTAATGAGACTTTAATACGTAAGACGGGCGGGTGTTTAGGCTTTTTAGTGTAGTCATTTAATACCAGTAAACACTCGATTCTTTAAAGAATGTATAAAATAGCTTCAAACGTTTGATTACTTTACAAATGGGTTAATGTGTTGAAAGTTTGCCTTTAAGTATGTAAGCGAGAAATCTTCAGGAAAGATTTGAAATTATGCTTAAAATTTGTAGGTAGTCGCGAAGTACTCTCATTATGAAACACTGAATGAATACAAACAGGATAATTTGCAACCCATTTTAAGCAAAAGCTAGTTTTTCAGGCATCTCAATGTTTATGACGTCATACCTCCTCAAATATGTGTGATACAGTGATATTATTTTGCAAGTACGTTCAGTGATATACACACATCAAAGAAAGTTTTACATCACCGCAGTTCCCAGAACTCCTGAAGTCAGACGTTGACTGTGGATATTGCTTCACATAGTCCCTTTGACTGTTCAGAGATGTCACTAAACCCGCCCAAAAATATAAACAACCATACATGAGCACCGCCTATTAGGCAGAGGGGGTTATACAGCCGATCTGTTCCGGTCTTCCACCACGAAGGAGGTACACGGCTCGTGTTGTCTGTAGTTCAACCATGCCTAGACGGTCGATACCGCGGTTCGATCGAGTCCACATTGTTACTTTGTGCCAGGAAAGGTTCTCAACAAGGGAAGTGTCCAGGCGTCTCGGAGGGAACCAAAGCGATGTTGTTCGGTCATGGATGAGATACAGAAGAGAGACAGGAACTGTCGATGACATGCCTCGCTCAGGCCGCCCAAGGTCTACTACTGCAGTGGATGACTGCTACCTACGGGTTATGGCTTGGAGGAACCCTGACAGCAACGCCACCATGTTGAATAATGCTTTTAGTGCAGCCACGGGACGTCGTGTTACGACTCAAACTGTGCGCAATAGGCTGCATCATGGACAACTTCACTCCCGACGTCCATGGCGAGGTCTCTCTTTGCAATCACGACACCATGCATCGCGGTACAGAAGGTCCCAACAACATGCCGAATGGACCGCTCAGGACTGGCATCACGATCTCTTCACCGATGAGTGTGGTCGCATATGCCTTCAACTAGACAATTGTCGGAGACGTGTTTGCAGGCAACCCGGTCAGGCTGAACGCCTTAGACACTCCGTCCAGCGAGTGCAGCAAGGTGGAGGTTCCCTGATTTTTTGGGGTGGCATTATGTGGGGCCGACGTGCGCCGCTGGTGGCCATGGATGGCGCCGTAATGGGTATGCGATACGTGAATGCCATCCTCCGCCCGATAGTGCAACCATATCGGCAGCATATTGGCGAGAAATTAGTCTTCATGGACGACAATTCGCGTCCCCAACGTGCATGTCTTGTAAATTACTTCCTCCAGCATAACGACATCGCTCGACTAAAAATGGTTCAAATGGCTCTGAGCACTATGGGACTTAACTTCTGAGGTCATCAGTCCCCTAGAACTTAGAACTACTTAAACCTAACTAACCTAAGGACATCACACACATCCATGCCCGAGGCAGGATTCGAACCTGCGACCGTAGCGGTCGCACGGTTCCAGACTGTAGCGCCTAGAACCGCTCGGCCACCCCGGCCGGCGCTCGACTAAAGTGGCCAGCGTGTTCTCCAGACATGAACCCCGTCGAACATGCCTGGGATGGATTGAAAAGGTCTGTATATGGACGACGTGACCCACCAACCACCCTGAGGGATCTACACCGAATTGCCGTTGAGGAGTGGGACAATCTGGACCAACAGTGCCTTGATGAACTTGTGGATAGTATGCCACGACGAGTACAGGCATGCATCAATACAAGAGGGCGTGCTACTGGGTGTTAGAGGTACAGGTGTATACAGCAATCTGGACCACCACCTCTGAAGGTCTCGCTGTATGGTGGTACAACATACAATATGTGGCTTTCATCAGCAATAAAAAGGGCGAAAATGATGTTTATGTTTATCCATATTCCAATTTTCTGTACAGGTTCCGGAACTCTCGGACCCGAGGTGATGCAAAACTTTTTTTGATGCGTGTATATAGATACTACCCGCAAACTGAGTTGCGAATAGAGTAGGTGTTAAAAAAGTAATAAATTAAAACGTCACGCGTGATACTGAAGTTTCACTGCACGAACAGCGAAAATGTAGTAGGCGATGAACGTTTTTCCTTTTATCATTATGTGTGTGTGTGTGTGTGTGTGTGTGTGTGTGTGTGTGTGTGTGCGGGCGGGGGACGGTTGGGTGGGTGGTTCGGTTGGGGATGGGGGTCCAATGAGAAAAAGTTTGAAAGGTTTGAAATTTTTATCGTTTGTTGGAAGTTGTTAAGTGCCCTCATTCTCAATTACTGACGATTAAAGTCCGAGCAATAGCGTGCAATCAGTTACTTTATCTTGAGACAAACCCACAGTTTCTAACTGTAAGACTTGTCTTACTGTGTTAAACTTTTAACATAAGATTACTCCTCTTAATGAGTAGCTTATGACAGCATTTTAAATTTTTAAAATTGGCCCTTAATTACGCTAAATATTGAAGGTCTAGTTTTTTATATACACTCAGATTTTTATATTTATTGTGTTTAGAAGTAGATATGCATTCCACAAATTGCCTGCCAGTCAAATTCCCACAGCCCGAGCGAAATGAAAACTTGGATAGGCATTGTGTGCTCATCTACCTCCCGCGTTTTTATTCTACAAATTCATTGGCTGATCGCGATGTCCTGACACACCATATTCTAATTCTCTTGGTTACCGCCATAGACGCTTTCAAACATTCATTTCGGATCTTTCATGTATTCGTCCATTTTTGAAGCCATCCGTGGGAGGGGGAATTACCCCTAAAATCCAGAACATTTCGCGAAAATCGGGACGTCCCGACATCAGGATACAGCATGTTATTGTTTTTGGAGAAATAGTGCGTTAATTTTTTGCAGTGTATTTTCAGCATCAAATGCTCGACAAGTTGTACGATAACGTCCACCGGTTTAGCCATTTCGTCATTCGAATGCGGATCGCAGTAGCTGCGCATACTTTTCCCGATGTTATACATTCCTGTTATAGTCGAATCATGAGCTGCAAATCTTGATTTCTTGACAGATTCACCGTCGTCGTCGTCATCAATATCGATGCTATATTTTGAGCTCTGGACGTTCTCTAAAATGTGTTCGTTTGTCAAAATCGATGCTGTACGTTATCGACTGCAACAAATGCATGCAATGATACTATAGGACAGTCTAACAATGTAAACTGTCTCCCGTTTTATGTGCCAGTTTACTTAACAAAGAAATTTACAGCGCCTTTATTTAAAAGCAAAAACATGCAAAACAATATGACACAAATTTCACTAATTTCGACAAATAATTGCACGACTTCGGCGCAGCCATCAGCGAATTGGAAAACATGAGTTCTTGACAATGACAATGCCCAAACAAGCGTCAACATGGCAACAGTGACAACTATTGTTTACTTCTTTAAGTCTTCTAATGTGATTGATGTAGCGGATGTAGAAAGCTGGTCTACAATTTCTACAGCAAATAGCATACTAATAGGATACTCCGTTATAGAGACTTTTTGATGTTTTACCAGTGTGGCTATCTCTTATTATTTTAAACATATTCGATTAATTTTCAATTTTAGAAACTCTGAACGTGAATTCTACTTCAGATTTTAGATGCTACCGTTACTCAAAGGCAACTATTCATCTGAGAGAGTGGTCAGACACGATATTCGTTAGTAAACAGAGCAACATCAGTCACTCTCGCGCTGCCTGCACCTCTAGCAAATGGAAGGTAGAGAATTTCACTTGTTTACATTGTTGCTCAAATAAACATGCGTCTCAATTGCATGTGTAAGGCTTTTCATTCGCAGTATCTGTACTCGTAGGTTTCTAAATGTTGCAGTTGATCCTATAATATTATAACCGGCTCTTAAAGATGGGAAAAACTTCCTAAAATCCACTTTATCAACATTTTCACAGGTGTCTGCTATGTGTAGCGTCTCTGGCTGGCGCATTGTCGGTCAAAACAAGCGAACGGAAATCGTGCCGTCCCTCGAACGTCATTCGACGAGTGCAGTACTACATAGTTACGGAGAAGGGTTGTCTTTGTGATGGAAGTCGGTGCTACTGTAGTAGTACTAGCGTAGCTCCTGTTCGTACGCCGATACGAGGTAAGAACGTTAGCAGTATATATGTCTAGAAATGTATGATGTAGACCGCTATACATACGCTGTTTTTACATGTCACACTCAATTATATGTTAAACATGCGGAGCGTTTTGAAACAAGAAGTGTTGGCCTGAGGTTTTGTTTTCCAGTAGTGCGGAACATCTTCCCGAACGAAATACCTAATGAGATCAATTGTCTTTTACTAATTCGACCCTTTGAATGTGAAAGCTCTTCATTAAGTTTGTAAGCATGAAATGACACATTCGATCTCGTAAGACTCAGAGCATATCGGTATAATTGGATTTTTTTATCGAGAAGAGCAGCGGGAGAGGGACAAATAATGCTCATTAACGTCATTTTTATTTCCTCTGCTGTATATTTTCCAGTATGGCGAATATGTTGGATATAATATTTTGGATACCATTGTTCATTTTTCTGTCAGGAAATACCTGGTATAAATTTTCAAGTCAGCAGTAAGTGTCGCAGTTCTAGTGTGTTACCAAATGCTAGCATAGCTCAGACTTTTATAGCAAAACAAGTATACTGTAAGACACTATTAAAAAAAACGCATACCTACGGCAGTGGGAGACATTATGGTGTTTCTTAAGTAGGCCTAAGTTTTCTTCGGTTTATTAGACTTGGGGCCCATAATTTGCTAGAGTCGTTACTGATAGGGATTGCTGCATATTACAGGGAGACCACTATGATTTCGCATGCCTATTATTCTTAGTTATGTGTGTGTGTGTGTGTGTGTGTGTGTGTGTGAGAGAGAGAGAGAGAGAGAGAGAGCATGGAATCCCAGAAGAGTATAGAATATTCTAAAACTAGTGCGACAATGACGCCCTAAATTAGCCCGTACAATTCATAATTTCCGGTATAGTGTTTCCACATTGTAACGGGGCAGCCGACAACATTAACAGCCGCAACAATAACTACCATTAGTTCAAAGAGTAGGCTTAATATATTTCCAAATACGCCTACTGAGCCTGATTAAAGCGACAGTATTTTAGTAATTTACTGATCTCACTGGGGCATTTAAGCACTCATTCTTCCTGCGCTACGTGCATGAATGGAACGAGAGGAAACGTGTTACACAAGAAGTAAGCCCTGCCATGCGCTTCACAGTAATTTGCAGAGGATGGATGTTGGTGTAGAAATTTCTGTAAAAGTTGCTTGCGGGAAGGACCGTATGTTCTTTGACGGGAAGGTCTCTATAAGCATGAGCAGTTCAAAGTTTTCCATTTCTTCGGATTCATTCAAACAACAGAAGTACTGTTTCACGCTACGCACGCTGGGCCGTTGCTATAACGACAGCCTCGCTACTTTACGTCGCAACGTCGCTCATTTGTCAGTCACACCTACGCACTTCGTTGCAAGTGCGACGGGACGTCTTTTTACAAGACGTGCGAACCAGATCAGACGCAATCTTTTCGTTTGGGATTGACAGATTATTGAACAATTTTCGAAACTGTTAAATACTCACAGAAAACCCTATTTATTCTCACTGCAGTACAATGATAAAAATGTGAACATAAAAAACCTCAAGAATCGTCTAAATGATCAACGTGCTGTATTTTTCCCTGAGAGTAATTTTAATACTGAATCGTTCCATATTGTAGCGAGACGAGGTCACAATTATGATCCACGAAACATACAAATAAATACTGTACTTCGCAACCAAACAGACAAAAAAAAAAAAAAAAAAGGAAATGATTAACTGTGACTACAAAACCTGTCTCAATATTGCAAATGAAAAAGTGCGCAAAGTATGAAATCAAAATTTGAACAATTTACGAACTTCTGACAAGCACTCACCTTAGTTCATTATTAATATGTATAAACGTTTGTATGAGTCAATAAATGCTTATCTTCATGTCGAGTACCTTAGTGCTATTTCGAAGCCCTTGCTACAATACGACTTCACTGTACAAAAAAACAGCTTTGATGGCACAATGCCTCCTGTCTATGGTTTTGGATGCAGCGGTGTACATTACTCTTAAAGAGTTAAAATTGCGCTGAATTGACAACTTCAGCGAAGTCTGTGCCTAGTTGCTGTTGAAAATAGGGTCAAACTTCACAATTCTAACTGCTTTCCTGTTCACTTTGATATGCATCTATTGTGAAGCGTTTCATGGTTTTCTTGGTCTTTTGTGATCTATAAAGTTGAGGGTTAAATGAGTGCATTAATTTGGCAGAAGGTACGTCTCATGGTATACTTTTCTCATGGTACTAGATATTAGGCCATCTTCCCGTTCCATTAACGTACGGAGACTGTTTAAATGCACCTGTGCGCAATGTAATTAGTCTGATCTGTTCTCACGATCCCTACGGAAGCGATACGAAAGGGTCCTATTCCTAGATTCGTCATTAAAAGCTAGTTCTTGAAACTTTGTAAGTATGCTTCCTCGGGATAGTTTGCACGTGTCTTCCAAGTGTGCCTGTTCAGCTTCGCCCTCCCGGATAGCCGTGCGTTAAAGGCGCCCACTGGGATATAGGGAGACGCGCCTGTGCAGATTCAAAACCGCCCGGCTGATTAAGGACGAGGGCCTGCATGGATGTGGTGCTTCGGCGTTTTCCCACATCCAACGAGGTGCATTTCTGGCTGTTACCCGCATCCCGCTTCAGCAACACGCCACACAAATATTTTGAAAACTTTGTCGCAGAATTTACTCTAGATACAGACATGTGGTACATTGATTCCGTCCTGGGGATTAATAGTTTAGCTTAGTTTATCAGCATCCCTTGCATCACTTAAGTGATAACAGGAATTGTCAGAATACCAAACAGCAAATGCGCTGCACTGTTCTACAAATTATTGTAATAAACATAAAATAGGAAACTGGTGACTTTACATGTTTAGTCTCCTTAAGCCCGTAATCAGCAACAGCAGCTGAGTTTCTTCAGCATGACTGTGACACTCTCCCTTAGGTAAAACACACCTGTGACCATGCTGCCCTTCTCTGTACATGTTCAGTATCAATTGCTAGTATTATTTATTACGAGTACCACACATTTCAGCAATTTTTTTAGGACGGGTGGCGTGAATGATTTGTAAGAAACCTCCTTTGTAGACTGATTGCATTTCCCTAGTATTTTGCCAATGAATTGAAATCTGCCACTGACCTTACGTAAGACGTTCACGCGATCGTTTCATTTCATATCCCGGCAAAGTGTAATGAAATGGCAGATTCCGAGTGTGACTCGTTGATATTGAAATAATAGAATACCACGTTTATTTTCGATTTGTGACTGGATTGAGAATTTTACGTTTTTGAGCAATTAAAGCAAGTTACGAATCTTTGCACTGCTTTGAAATGTGACCAAGATCTGAATGAATGTTTCTGCAGCTTTTTTCAGACCGTCCTTCGTTACAGACGACTGTATCATCTGCGAAATGTTTGAAATAACAATTAATATTGTTTGCAAGGCAACATGAAGAACAAAGGCCCCAACATATTTCCCTGGGGCACACGCAAAGTTAATTCTACATCTGTTAATGACTCTTAATCGAAGGTAACATACTGTGTCCTCCATACCAAGAAATTCGTAATCCAGACACAAATTTCCCTTGATATCCGACATGTTCGTACTTTTGATAATAAGCGTAGATGTACTGAGTCAAATTCTTCTCAGAAATCGAGGAATTCTGCATCTACCTGACTGCCTTGATCCAGTCTTTTCGGGTGCCATATGAGGAAAGTATGAGTTTGGTTGCACATGATTGCTGTTTTTGGAATCTGTACAGGTTGGCATGGAGGAGGTCATTTTGTTCGAGATAACTCACTAGCAATCTACAACAAATTATTGCCGATAATATTGGTATGTTCCATGTTTTGTGGATCACTTCTGCTGCTCTTCTTGAAGATGTGTGTGATCTGTGCTTTCTTCCAACTACTGGGCACAGTTTTCTTGTTCGAGGGCTCTATGGTAGATAATGGTTAAAAGAGAAACTAACTCCTCAAGTTCAATATAGAATCTGATAGGGATTCCACCGGGTCCTGGAGTTTCATTCAACTTTAGCGATTTTAGCTGTCTCTCAGTACCGCTAACAGTAATACCTACACTACCGGTATCTGATCAGAAACTGGGCAACTATTAGTGGACATTATATAGGATGTGTTCATTCTTCACCATTATGAGAGCTTGAATTCTGCTGTGGACACTTTCAGTGAGGTGTCTGAATAACTGGGGAATGGTAGCCCACTCTTTCTTAAGAGTTCAAACCAGAGAATACAGTGATATTGGACATTGGGGCCTGGAGCAAAGTCCAAAGACGTCGCATTGGGTTCAGGTGAGGACTCTGGGCAGGTCATTTCATTTCTGATATGTTATTCTCCACAAACCATTGCCTCACAGACACTGCTTTATGACAGGATGCTTTGTCATTCTGATACAATCAGTCATTGTCCTTCAACTGTTCCTGTACTGTACACATTACACAATAGAGTAAAATGTGTTCATATTCTTCTGCATTTACCGCTTTCTTGCACGCAATAAGGGGACAGTACCCTAACTTCGAAAAATACCTTAATACCACCATACCAACTTCTTTGCACTTCACTTTTTGCACTACACATAGTGGCAAGTAATGAGTGAACAAGCTGACCATTTGACTCAAGGAGCACTTACTTGTTCCCCATTCGCTTTTTGACAGTCCCAGGTGCAGTTATGTGGATGCACATGAGATCCCTGCTCTCTCGGAAATGGAATGATATCTGGTGGGCTCCTGCCCCATCTAATAAACTCCACATAGTCAAAGATATGCATAGTGCTGTTCCTTCTGATTCTCCCAGAAGGGATCAGTTGTCCTATGTCATTTCCACATCAGTGATACCAGGTTAATCCATAGTTTTATTTAGTGTAGTGAGACACTTCCACATTGTGGTTGTGAAGCCTTACAGACAGTAGCTCATATCTTGGTGGAATGCCCCCTCCTTTTGGTCCTCCATGCTAAGTATGGACTTCAGGACTCATTGCTTTTAATATTGGCAGATGATTCATGGATGGTTGACCTTGGTTCTCAGTTTTGCCCATGAAAGCGGTTTTTATTCTCAGTTATAAGGTTTTAATCTGTTTCCAGAGCAGGGGCAAGGTGGTTGGGGATGGGGCGTCTGCCACTGTGCGCTAGGTCTGTGGGTTCCGTGATTCCACTGCCTTAACCAGGCTACTCTTCATCCCTCTTTTACTCTGTTTTAATTGCCTTGAGATTCTGTTTGTCTCCTTTCTGCTGCACCCTGTTTTCTATTCACAGTATTCCACTCTTTTGAATAGTGGGCACTCTTGACTGTACTGGATCAGGGATGTGACAGCTGTAGGTGGGACATTTTCTGTTGCATGCAGAGCCCTGGGGATGCCCACCGTCTGACTTCCCTATTTCCTCATTTTGCTTTTATTATTGACAGTACAAAAGACTTCCATTATGTTTTTAACCTTCTCACATTTACTATTGTGAATCTCACAACTAAATGAGAAAGCATTTTCAGTGGATGCTACTACTTCTGGATGCACCACTCTTTGAGCAAGGGACTGAGGACCTCTCTGTTTTGTTCTTTATTCCCGCAATCAACCAACCAAACAATCAACTTTGCTGGACATGACAGCATCATCAGAAAACAGTCATAAACTGGTGCTCACATTGCCAATCAAATCATTTTTGTATATATGGATTAAGAGTGGCCCTATCACACTTAGTTAATACACTCTGTTATGCTTTGTTTACAAAGGGATCTCAAAAAAAGTATTGAACCAATTGCACCAGAAAACAGGATGCACAGAGGGATTCTAACCATGCTCTGTACATGAAGGAGTGAAAGGATGAATGGCTAACACCGGTTCACTTAGCCTCTGATTGCATGTCAGAATAATTTATAAGCTCACCAGGCAGAAAAAGTCATGTTGCATTAGTAGTTTATCATGAGGTTACAAAAGATAGCTAAATGCAGTAGTATAAATTTATTTTACTTATTTCATGTTCTGATGATCCATGTTACATATCAGGATATGGAATGTGTCAGTTTTAAAATTTGTTGTGGTTACATTCTGTAGTGTTAAGTAAACAGTGGTAATCAGTTTCATATTAAAGCACACAGTCCAGTCACCTTAATGTGACCACTGCCTATGTTCAAAGTCAACTCACAGACACCATGTGGCAACATTGGTAGTGGAGGGTATATAAAGTGTGTCAGGAGGACACGGAAAACAGTGCAGTCATTGTTGTAATGTGTAAATGGAACGATTTCTCAGTCATCCAAATGGGCATTGTCATTGGGCTTTGGGCAAGGGTGGAAGCAATTCCAAAATGACTAAGTTTGTAAACTGTTTGCATGCCCCCAACGCCACACGGGATTAGCTGAGCGGTCTAAGGCCCTGCAGTCATGGACTGTGCGGCTGGTCCCGGCGGAGGTTCGAGTCCTCCCTCGGGAATGGGTGTGTGTGTTTGTCCTTAGGACAATTTAGGCTAAGTAGTGTGTAAGTTTATGGACTGATGACCGTAGCAGTTAAGTCCCATACGATTTCACACACATTTGAACATTTTTTATGCCACCAAGTCTATCATGTATGGTGAAATGGCACTCTCCAAAATTGCCACTGAGCAAGTGTGATGTACCACAGGCCATAGACGACAGGGATGAACAACAGCTGTGGAGATGTATATGGATGAATAAATGTACAACTTCTAAGCAACTGACCTCCCAGCAAGGAGCTACTAACTGTGTCTCCTCAATGACCATTCAGCAAACATTGCTGTGTATAGTCCTCTGCAGCAGGTGCCTGTTTCATGCATCCATACTGACTGCTGGCAGTGAGTGATGAAGGCTGAAATTTGCGTCCCAATACCACAACTGGATGTCCACTGATGGTGACAGGTGGCCTTCTCAGATAAATCACATTTTACGCTCCATTGGACAGATGGTCCTCAATGTGTACAAAGTGAAATGTCTGGGTCCGGGTTGGAGGAGGGAGTGTTTTTGTGACATTCCCCAGGTGATCTCATAATTGTGGAAGGCACAGTGGATCAACACAAAAATGCATCTCTCTTTGGGGACAATGTCCACCCCTAGATGCAGTTTCTTTTTCTTTGGCACAATGGCATCTACCAGCAGGACAGTGGAATGTTTCACACAGCTTGCAGTGTGCAAGTGCAGTTTGGGTTTATACTCCCACAGACACCAAACTCTCCAGATTTAAACCCAATTGAGAATCTGTGGGACTACTTTAGTAGAGCTGTTCATGCTTGTGTATTGTTAACTAAGAGACCTGGCACACCTGGTCACAAGACTGGAGCCGGCATGGCCCCACATCCCTGTCGGTACTTTCTGGATCCCTATTGACTCTCTCCCTGCACATGCTGTGCTGTGAAAGGTGGAGTCAAGCTTTTGACATCATCACAATAATGTGATTGGACAGTGTATCTACAACTTAGAGACTCTATTTCAGAAAAATAAATTTTTCAGATAAATAAATATTACAGAAAAAATAAATATTACACAAAATCTATTACACAAAAGTAAATATTTTTACAATAATAAATAGATAGGAGCACAAATAAGAATATGGGGATGTATCTGTCGTTACAGGTACATGGATGCTCCACATTCTGGTTGTGGAGCTCTTCTATATTGTAAATTGACCCTCACAATAGGAACTGCATTAAGTCTGCTAAATGCTTAATTTATGAAGGGCGAGCATAAAAAAACTTACAGCCACTGATATTGAGCCCTTTCCGTACCATGTTCAGTTTGCATACTCATAGCGGATATCTTTTTTTGTGCTTTCTTTCTCGTGAAACACATCAGGGACAATATATATTGTACAATGAATGTGAGGTTTTAAAGTTCTTCAAAAAGATTTATGCCTGTGGCTCTAGGGTGAACTCCACTCATTATTCTTTTGGCTCTTTTCTGTGCATATAACACTGTTATAGCTAGTGGTTGATTTCCCAAAAATATGAATCCATATTCTAGAATGGCAGGAAAATAACCACAATAAGCAGGTTTAGTGGTTCCTATATCTATATAAAAGCAAACAAAGTGTAAAACATAAGCTGCAGAATTCAGGCTTTTGCACAGGCCCAGGATGTGGTTTCACTAGTTTAGTTTGTTGTCAGTCTATAAGCCCAAATATTTTGCATGATCAATCCTAGCTATATGTTGGTCACCTAGTTTTTCACCTTTTTCCTCATCTTTAGAGGTTGTGTGAAAGTGAGACTAGCTTGTTTTGCTGTTAATATCAGAAAGCACCATTTATGAAACAGTTCACAACATCCATAAAACTTTATTAGCTAATGCCTCAATTTTTTCTAATATATTATCAGCAAGTAGCATAGTTTCATCAGCAAAGATGTTGAATTTACAATATTCTCTCTGAAGAGGTAGAGCATTAATAAAATTAATAAGAGGGAAGGGGCCTGGAACTGAGCCCTGAGGCACTCCACATATCTTAGTACCCCATTCTGATGATGTTGAGACACATTCTCAACTATCCAGTACAACTCTCTGTTTTCTATTTGGAAGATATGAATGAAGCCACTTCCCTGCTGCACCACATGTATGTAGATACATAGTTTTATGTAAAAGTGTTTTGTGACTGACACAGTCAAACGCTTTTGTTAGGTCACATAATATTCCAACCACCTTCATCTTTTTGTTGACGAACTCCAAAATATTGGCAGCAAATAGAAATATTGCATCATCTGTTGATAACCCCTTCTGAAATCCAAATTGTCTCTTGCTGATGATACATTAGTCAGTTACTTGCAAGTTCCATGGGACATATGCATGATAAATTGTAACAGTGTGGAACAATTCATTTCACTTGCACATTGCAAATGTAAAAAAAAGAAAAAAAGAAAGAAATGTCTACAGATGTGTATTAGTAATTCCTACCCAATACCTTTTATTCAAAACAGTACAGAAATTCTACTGAATAGAAGCGGCGGTCAAGGAGAAACTTTTACTTTTTGTTTTCAGATTTTGCTTTGCCATCTTTCTGATATTTCATATCACAGGATAAGTTATCAAAAATCTTTGTTGCAGCATTGTGCACCCCTTTCTGTGCCAAAGATGACCTTATTGTATGGTAAAGAATGTCTGTTTCCTTCTGGTATTGTATAAGGGGTATTCAGTAAGTAAGGCAACAATTTTTTTTCTGGAAGCAGGTTGGGTTGGTTCACAATTCCAATACACCACATTATTCCTCACTCTTTTGGCTACAAGACCATATTTTTCAACAAAATCTCCTTTCAATGTGATGACATGCCACCCTACTGGGAGGGTCTGTATGCCAGCACTGACTGGTCACTGTTAGAGCCAACATCTTCTGCATCAATAACCTCACCAGTATCCACAGACTAACATCCACAGAGTCCACCCTACATTTGGCCAAACAGATGAAAGTTGTAAGGTGCGAGATCTGGACTGTAGGGAAGAATAGTCAAATGAAGTGTTATGAGCTCCTCTCAGGTGCACAGACTTGTGTCAGGCTTTGCATTGTCTTGCAGGAGAATAAGTTTGTTTGTATTTTTAAGGTGACAACCACATTGAAATTGTTTCTTCAATTTCCTGAGCATAGCAAAATACACTTCATAGTTGATCATTGCACATGAGAGAGGACATAAGACAGAGTCCCAGAATACTGTTATCATGACTTTACCAGCTAAGGGTGCAGGTTTGAACTTTTTTTCAGCGGAGAGGTGGTGTGGCGGCACTTCCAGGATTACCATTTTGTTTCCAGTTTGAAGTGCTGAACCCATGTTTCATTGCCTGTGATGATGTTCAGCAAAAAATTGTCACAATCAGCCTTATAATGCACAAGCAATTCCACACAGACAGTCCTTCATTGCTCATTATGGTCTAGCAAAGCATTTGATTTTGAACCATCGATCACCTCAAATGAGAGTGGCTGCACACTCTTGACGTTGCAGGACTCACAGATGTGTGTGGCTGGCCAGCATATGGGAGATCAAACAGGTTTGCGTGACCTTGTTGTGACGATGACAGATATCGCCAAATGACTCACCATGCTTTTGTTCACTGTGAGGTCTCCATAGATATTCTGCCATTGTCTGTGAATATCTGTGACGTTCTGGTTCTCTGCCAAAAGAAACTCAGTGACAGCACTCTGCTTGGAATGCATCTCCATTGCAGACACTGTAATGCTACGTATAGCATTGCCACCTGTTCAAACTTAAAGAAACTATAGGAGCTGAAGTGGGAATATACCGCAATGTTCCACGATGAATTCTGATTTTTTTTTTCAACTGAAATTGTTTGAGAAAAGCAAGTGTTTGATTACATATTGAACACTCATTATTATTATGCACATCATTGCTCCTTTTGAACCACAGTGAATTATTTACAACAAACTTCATGAGGGAATAAATATACTGTAAAGTAGTAGTCAGAATGCCCAGGTCATGCGCAAGTGGCCCAATGTGGCGTCAAATGCAATAAGTACTTGCCCTCGGCGGCCGAACTTCCCCAAATGGGGGACACCTGGCCCACAATGCCATACGCTCATTTTCCATTTGGGAGAGGTAGTATTTAATAGTAGCAAGACTATGGGCATGAGGGATGTTGGGGTATGGGGAAGTGATGTCTGCAATGACAGGTAGGGATGCAGGAGATAAAGGGGTGAGGATGGTGAAGCCCGGTGAAGGTAGTGGTTGCTATCTTTGATATGGGAGGCAAGATTTTGAGCAGTTGGTCAATGAGAGCTGAAATTCCTTGAGTGGGGGAACAATAACTAGCTAAAATGGGATGTTCCAGAGTTGTTGGGTTGTGGATTTTGGCGAGCACGTAGAAGGTGGATGTGTCATTAGGGTGAAGAGGGAAATGGATTCATGGGAGAGGTTCTGGGAAGGACCTAAGGCTTTATGCATTAATTGTAGTTTACATTGAACTTCTGGGATGGGATCATTCTGATAGAATTTACAGGTGGTGGTGTCAGACAATTGGCAGAGGTCTTCCAGCAGTTAGTCACTGTGATTCATAACAGCAGTGAAACCTTTGTCTGAAGGTAGGATGATTAGTTTAGGACTTGTTTTGAGTCTGTGTATGGTTCTTTCTTCTGCTGATAGATTTATATTATTACAAAGGGACCTGGTGGAGACTGGTGAGCCAGTTAGGAGGTAAGGAATTTCTGGCAAGTGACCATGATTGGTTAGATGGGAGGAGGAGAATCACAGTTGGGTGGTGGTATGAACTGGGAGAGGCAGGGTTCAATGTTAAGATTACATTGACTTTGGTTGGAGGGATTGGTGGAAAAGAAGTACTTGCATTGCATGGATCCAGAGAAGGAGAGCAGGTCTTTGACAAGTCCAGGATGGTTAAATTTGGGTGTAAACCTGAAGATGAGACCTTTGGATAGGACTGAAACATCTGTGGGTTTGAGGGTTTTGGTGGAAAGGTTAACAACATTATTCCAGGATTGTTTAGGTTCTGGATTTGGTAGGGCATTTTGGGGGATGTGGCTAGTTGAAACAGTGAGCTGTGGTTGCTATGAGGCGTTGCTGAAGAGGAACACTATGAGCAGGATAGGGGTTGGATAGTGGTGCCACAAGGTGGCAGTAGGATGTCAGCATGTTGGAGAACGTAAGGATGTGGTGTTTGGAGAGCTTTTCCCAGTGGTGAAGGGCATGGGATTCAATTTAAGAGAGATTCAGAGAGAACAATTGTGTGTGTGTGAGGTATGCTTCCTTGTGTAAATACATGTGTCTTTTTCTTTTCTGAAGAGGGTTTTGGCTGGAAGCGAAATGTGTAACAGTCTTTCTATTGTGCCTGTCTGCAGCTCAACATGTGATCTTTACGATGAGTAGTTGTCTATCATTTTCATGATATGCTACTGTTTGTTAAAAGTGAAACACTCAGAAGCAATGGTCTGCAGTGCACCATTATAAGAGGAAGTGTAGAACAGTAGAACTATAATAAGTGATTTAAATGGGAGAGAGGCTGTTTGCACATAGACCCAACAGAACCCTATTTTGTGCGACCAGACAGTTCAGTGTTGCACAACATTCAGTCGGTGCAGAGTGGAAACATGTAACATGTAACCAAGTGCCAATATGCCTCACTGACATCACATGATGAAAACTTCACAGGTGGGTGCATTTGGACGAGGCAGAATGAGGTGGCATACATGTATGCCCAACAGAACCCTATTTTGCATGACTCAGACATGTCAGTGTTATGCAGCACTCAGTCAGTGCAGAGTCATACCAGCTCATACTGGTCATGCTGCTTCAATGGTGAGGCATATGTGGAGCCAGTGGAGGCAAGAGGGCCATACACAATGCCAACAGGGTACTGGATGTCAAAATGTGACCACAGTGGATGATGACTGCCATCTTGTTCACTTGGCTGAAATGGCCAAAACGTTTAATCCACAATTTTGGTGTTATGTTGGAACACTGTAATGGGTGAGGGTATGTCTGTATCAACAGTTTGATGCTGTCTTCTGCAGACTGGACTAGTGGCATGCATGGCATTGTCAGCTTCCATTTACTAGAACCCACCACAGACTGCAATTGGCATGTGAACACCAACACTGGCATGATTAGTGGCAAAATGGATGAGTCTCACTTCAACTTGTCCTACAGTAATGGCCACAAGCATGTTCAATGCCACCTTAGGGAACACTGTCAGAGAGACTGTGCTCTTGAGCAGCACAGCAGACAAACACCAAGTGTGATGGCTTGGGGTGCCATTGCCTGGTACATGCAATGTTGCATCCTATGTTTTGAGGGTAATCTGAACAGCTACTGCTACATAGGGTGGTTTTACAGCACAAGGCACTGCTCCTCTTGCAGAACATTCCACATGCCATATTTCAGAAGGACAATGCCTTACCATATATGGTAAGGAACATGCAAGTCTTCTTTGAAGAATGACAGGTTCCACTGCTTCCCACTCACCTGGTGTGTCACACATCAAACATGTCTGAGAGATAGTCAATTGGCAATTTGATTATTCAGGTTTTCATGCAGCCACAGTTGATTCTTTGTGGATGCTCCTGCAAACCTTGTGGCAGAGTATTCCACAGTAGCATATTCAGGCATTCTTTAATTCCAAGCCATGACTTCTAGCACTAGTCCATACTGAATTTCCACAGTTAAAGTGCATGTACAAATCTCTAATGCTTACCATTTGTGTAGCATCATGTCCGTAATTGGTGGAATAAATTTTATTGTGATCACGTCTTGGAGTTTCACTCGAACTTTGGTGTATTATTGATATTCCTATGTGGACTTGGCGTCTGTGTAATTAATCTCTTAAATGTGTTTGTAGTTAGTCTATTTTATTCTCAGGTCTCTTACATTTCGCTGAAATACAGACAAAGTTTGGATCTTGTTTGACATTGCATTTGTGTGATTTTTGTCTGGAGCAATTTTTCTCAGTACACTAGTTGTTGGTTCTACTTGAAGCACTAGAGGCTCATTTTAAATATATGAGAGAAATGTTTCACGTTGGTTGGATGGTTTTTCTCTTGTGTGGCTCACCATTAAAATGCTGTGTTACTTTTCTGTTGCTTGTGGGACAAGTTATTGCTTCTGTTGCATGGGTTAAGGTTTCAGCTGCTGGTTCTGGTACTAATAGTGCAACTGTTTTGGATGATACCAGTGATGCTGATGTTTCTGCTGCTGATGACATTGATCCCAGAAACTCACATCATAGTTTTAGTCAAAATATGAATATGACAGAGCTGGCCTTAAAACTGTTCCTGTATGAGGCAAACATTTCAGGAAGTTGTTGTATATTGGGGTGAGGGGGGAATATACTTAATGGTTAATGGTAAGCTTTGATGTCAAATCCTTCTTTATGAAAACATAACTACCCAATATCAACTGTGATGATGAATACAAATTCTTGTTGCCTCAGTTGCTAGTGATTTCAGGCCATAAGAAGTTATGCCTGCAATTATATCCCATGACAAGTCATAGTACACCACACTAATGCTGTGTGGCTAGGACCTCCTGTCGGGTAGACCATTCGCCTGGTGCAAGTCTTTTGAGTTGACGCCACTTTGGTGACTTGCGTGTTGATAGGGATGAAATGATGATGGTAAGGACAATACAACACCCCAGTCCCTGAGTGGACAAAATCTCCAATCCAGCCAGGAATCGAACTTGAGCCGTTAGGTATGACAGCTTCCAAGGGATTTTTCAGTGTGACTAATAAAAACAGACATTTCCAATGATGAGTACATTTTCACCCTTTCCTGTTGGTGTTGGCAGGTGTTTAACCTAACTGTTGCCAAGACATGAAGGGGCAGTAACACATTACTACATTTATTTTTATTTATTTATCCATGCAACTGCAGTTACACTAAGCAAATGCAAATAATGACCTAATGACAGTTGCTTTAACCTTAGGCAAAAAAATAGGTTGTGGTGTTTTATGTCATGCTACCATCGCAAAACCAATAGATTTTTATGGAAATTTTTATGAGTTCATTTTTTTCTTTCTGAAAAATTTGGATATATGTTGTTTTTCTATTTAACTGTTATAACTATTTTGTAAACCCTCTTTCTAAGTAAAGGAACAAGGTGACTGGAGAAATACTGCAAAAATAGCAAGAACGTTAGGAAAATATGGATCTGAACTGAAATAAGTTCAGTTTAGTTTTAATTAAAAACAACTTTAACCATTTCAGATTGTTTCAAGAGGGTCTGCAAAGTGTGTGACACTTTTTTATACTCAGTATTTGCTATTTTTCTAGACTCTATTTTGTTTTTATCTTGTGTTAATAAATTTCAGTAATATGTTTTATTTAGCAACATATTTAGATGTCAGTCAGTGTAAATTTTTTGTCGTTTCTGACCTTAGTGTAAAATCTGTGTATTAATGTACTGTTATAAAATGCATTAAGTGTGAACTGATCATGTTGTGTCACATGTGAGTCCCAAATCATCTTGAACTGTATAAAATAAGAATTATTCACCCTCCAATCAGATTCTGATTTTAAGAACATTTCATCTGCAGCTTATTGACTGTAATGGATTTAGATTCGACTCTTTGCAATTGCCACTGAAATTCTGCATTATAAACTTTAGGCAATTCAACTTCTGCTTCAGAAGTCTTGTTTTCATATTCATCAGAACTCTCATTTAAATAATGAAATTTCAATCTGTTTGTATTCTGAAACTACTGCCAACTGTAGAAGGCAAGAATTTCACTTACCAAGGGGGAGGAGACACAGTAATGAAGTGTAAGAACTACACTCAGAACTTATGTGCTTTTGGCTAACAAATTTTTCTATGTTTACACTTAGCTGGCACTTATTTTTGTGCCTGGCCATTGTTTGTCACCTCTTCTGTAGTGTGCTGTGCAATTGTCTATCTTTGTACTATACTGTATGTTCCATCTGGTGTTATTACTGGAATTCTTTTTTTTTGATAAACATTTCCTTAAACTTCTGTATTTTAAAAACTCATGGTCAGTTATTAGTCTTGGCATTTCAAACGAATGTCATCACAGGAGGAACTAATTACAATGCTTTCAGACAGTAACATTTTTGGAAATTAGTTTGCTGAAACTATGTTTTACATTTTTATTGTGGTTACATCTATGTCATCACCTAATAAATGAACTTTTTTGCTTTTCATTATAGAGATTCACCTTCATTTAAGATATCCTGTATATTTTGATGGCTGATGTTAAAGAGAAAATCAACTCTTCAAGTGACAGTGAGACCTGCATTGATGAAATTAAAGCTGAAGATTACAATTTTTATGTGCTGAATGACATATTGTCTCGGAACATCATTCTGCAGAATTACCTGAATGAAGAGGGAACAGTGAATGCATTGCAGGAAAGCTTTATGAACTTTACAGCACCCAGTGACTCATGTGAAATTCTGTCTGATTCCAAGCAGGTGAAGAGTGGCATTTCCTTGACATCAACAATACCACCAGATCTTGAGGACAAATCCATCAAAAATGAAGTAATAATTAGCATTAAATGTTTATGATAACATAATTTAATATTATTTATCCAGCAGTAAAAGCAAACAACCATGATGACTTTTACTTGCGTAGAATATGCGTATCTGTTATATTATAAGCATTTTCTGAAACTGGAGGGAGGAAACTTCATTCAACATACAAAAGATCAGAAAGAGCTTCTGATGAAATGTTTATTAATTGAAGCTCTAAAACCAAATTTATAGTAATAGTGAAGTGAAGTTGAAAAGGTAGAATAAAACACAGGCCATGAATAAAAATGGAAAGGAGGGAAGATGCTGGGTGGAAAATATAAAAGATCAAGGTAGAAAGACATCGAAATTCATGCATTAAAACAGGTTGCTGCCTCCCCCCCCCCCCCCCCCCCCCCTACCCCATGGATTTCCTTTATATTTGAACATTTTACAAGTAATTACAATGATCAAATAAATTTTATGTTATCACTATACTTAAATTACTTTCATTTAAATAAAGTCAGAATTATAATATTAGATGGTGTTTACTGTCCTAACTACTTTGTAAAAGATCCATTTTGCAAACCTAAGAACAAAGGGTATCACACAATTTTAGATGGTATTCCTAGGAATGAATTAATGTGGGAATCTCATTTAAAAAATTACACTGCTCAAGCTCACATTTTATATAAGGTAAGCAAGAATTAATTCCATATTGAAATTTGTTTATAACTCTAATGGAACTATGCTTCAAAAGATCTTTTCAAGTGTCAGACATCCATGATTATCTAGCAATTTCCATAAACATATGTGGGTGTTTGCGACAGACTTCTGCAGATAGTCCAGTGGTACATTTCAATTTGGCAAATTTGCTCCTCCAGTTCATAAAGAAGTTTTGGTTTTGTGTGATAAACTTCCTCTTTTTCTCACCCCAGAGAAAGAAATTCCAAGGTGGTAGGTTAGGACTCCTTGCTGGCCATTCAAGAGGGCCATGTCGTCCCAACCTGCAGCCAAAAAAATGGTTGTCAAGCCCTATGTGGACAGGATATGCAGAGTGAAGCAGGGCCCCAACCTGCATAAACATCAGGTCATTACAATTGTCCCATGTGGATTCAATATCATGAACACAATTTTGAAGGATATCAAGATACTATTCTGCATTCATTATGTCTTGAAAGAAATATGGACCTACAGCTTTCATGGGTTTCATGCCACATTAGACTGTAACCTTAGGGCGATGTTGGCTCTGATCAGCAACCACCCTCAGAGCCTCTGCTGCCTAATAATAACAAATGTGCCAGTTGACAAACCCTCCACTATGAAACATGGCATCATTTGATTGTAGGATATTATCAAAAATATCAAACGTAATTCTTCATACCAAGCAAGCATCATCTCCCCGATCACAGTTTTCTGGCAATAATTCCTGGCAGTAATGTGGTTTTCATGGGTGGAAATTCAACTCTTTCTTCAGAGCTGTTCAGATTGTATGTTACATTAAATCACTTTTGCAAGGTGCCTTTGTGATTTCTGGGGCTTCGAGTGAACATTTCGTGAACCATCTGCACATTTTTCTCCATCCTGGACATCAACAATCGACTGCTTCCCATAACATCTTATACCGAACCTGTATGCATTATCTTTGAGTGGCAATTCCTTATGATCTTTGTATCTACTGAGGCAGAAGACCCTTTTGCACTGTGCCATCACCTCTGTACTTGCGCCATGGATTTCCATACTTCATACCGGATTGCCTGCTGAGCTCAGTCATGCAAGGTTAGATGTTGCGCTGTGGTCTGCCTTTGAGATTACATAAATGAGATACAATGTAATAAATTCTGCTATTGTAAGGAAAAAATGTTTTTTGTTTCATGAAGATTAGTTAAGAATTAAAAAAGTTATAAACAATTTTTAATAGGAAGTTAATTCTTGCCCACCCCCCTACATGTACATAGACTTAGTGGCTAAGGGTCCAACTACAAACACAGTTGTTCACCATTCAATCTTCAGTTGATCCTAGAATCTCTTATGTCACTTAAGGGGACATGCCCCTGAACAGGCTGAATTCTTAGCATTATATTCACGCTCATAGTGCAACTGATCTATAAATGAGAGATAGCTCAAAATTCTTACACACTATCAGGGTCATTAGTCAAAGCATTTCCCAAAAAATCATTGAGGTATTTATTATATTTTGTTTCTGACAAATATTTATAATAGTATAAAAATGGAACACTATTTCACTGCGGTACCATTTTCTTTGAAAACACTGACTGCACAGTTTGGAAAAAGAGTCAGAGTACAGACAACATTCACGTAAGTGTTTTATGCTCCAATTTCCTTCCCTGATGCTGATCTGTGAAAAAGACAAGTAATTTATTGTACTAAAGCAAAAGTATTTAAAAATGTAGCCCAAATATTACCAACATCATCATCATGTTATAAATTTTTTAGCAAATAGTATGCAAGGGAGGTAGAGGAGGTCTTTCTAAATAACTGTACCAATTTTTGTGAGTTTAACTTCAGTCATTTATGAGAAAAGTGTACCTGAATGATGAAAATTCAAGTTTTCGGTAAATTGCAAAGGAAAATTTACAGATTTATTAACTTACCACTATGCTCATTTAGAACATTTCAGCTGCATACTCCTATTGTTCTGTTTCCCTATCCTCCATACTCTTTCTCTTCTTTCTTTTCTTTGCCCATGACTCTTTGGTAGCAGCTTCTACAGCTGTCTCTGCTTCTGTTGCCCGCCGCTTATCAATAGCAGTTAGAGCTGAAGCCATATTCCTTCCCTTCTGGATGTTAAATTTCTTTATAACATTGATCCTTGAAATTGAACCATCATTGAATGTTGTTATTGCATCCATTACAACAATCTTCACCACTGTCAGCCCAACAAATACAGTTTTGGGTATTCTCTCTCATATACAGCTGCTGAAGCTTTCATTTGCATTCTGTGAGAGACCATGCATACATTTCCTAAGTAGATTTTTATTTGCCAGACCCCTATATATAAGCCTAATTGCCTCCATTACAGCATGTAGTAAGGAATGCTTGTGGGTGTATTGTATGTGTGTATCATTGCTCAACCAGTACTTGCGCCACGAATCTTCCCCTTTTGGACTCAAACCATGCTGTGGGATTTCATCTGTTGACACTCTGTGAAACCATATTGCCCAAACAGCTCACCTCATGTTCTCCAAATCTTCTACATTTCTCCATATTGCTAGTCCATAATATTGTGTCAAAGAATCAATTTCACTTTTTGTAAGATGACCTGGACCACCTATGCGTTTTCCGTCTGACAGTTTTTTGCCACTGAAGTCTTTACATAATTTTCTCAGCTGAGCTCCCATTCTTGTTTGTACATGCCCAACACATTCAAGTTTTTCTATCCGAGTGTCCCCATATGGTCTGTCATTAACAACAGTAGTGTGTCCTTTACAGTCTCCATCCCCAAGGTAGCCTACATACCTCACACCACGACTGACCTCTGATCTTCTAAAAATGTTTAAAATGCCTTTCGTTTCCATGTTTCCACTGGGGCCATCAAAGTTCTTTACACAAACATGGGTGCCAATAAATTTACTTGAACAACCCTGGCAATACTTTGTTAGACATTCATAATCTACTATCTTGCCAGTTTCAATAAATGTGTCAGTTAAATTCCCATTCAGAGAAGTGTGACCTCTCTTCTGCCAAGATCCA
This sequence comes from Schistocerca nitens, assembly GCF_023898315.1. NCBI lineage: Eukaryota > Metazoa > Arthropoda > Insecta > Orthoptera > Acrididae > Schistocerca > Schistocerca nitens. Next base: position 283,224,475 of record NC_064619.1, read on the forward strand.
TCAAATTCTGCTACAGTGTCTATACTCAGACAAGGCTACAGCTTTTTCTGCTGCTCTTTTCATTGAATGTTCATTTACATTTCATAAAGCAGAATGTATTAATTTATTGTATCTGTCAAACCTCAGTGGAGGTGGAGGCAAAGCCGTCACTGCACAAAAAGTCTGGGCAGCTCTCCTTCTCCTTCCAATACATCACATTGCATAAGCAAGCTGAATATTTACACTGTAATGTCGACATCAGTTACTGGCAATGTCATAGTATCAATGTGCACCTTACATGAGTTACAGGCAATCACTAAGTGACCTGTAAGACCCTTCCATGCTGAAATGTCCTCAGAAATGTCAATACTATCTTCACAATTGCACCCTTCAAAAGTCTTGACAGCATATTTAGGTTCACAATAACATTTCTGTCACTATTGCTGCTCACAATACTACTAGGCTTTTTCTTATTACATTCGGAAAGCAAAAGTTTGTCTAGAAGTACTGCCTGTAGACACAGTTTCTGTGGGCCACTTTTGAAGCAACTGGTGTGTATTATTCCATTGTTTTTGGAACTGGTTGCCGTGAAACTTTCGTTTGAGGCTAAATTTCTTTACTCTCAGCATTTGTAGCACAGGAAATGCACACACAGAAACACACACAGCAACAAAACAACACACAATAACTATAAAACCACACTTGTAAGAAATTCCAAAATCATATATGCTCAGATCTTTGTTTACATTCGAACCATAGCCTTCTAAATATGCCTGTACTTTGGTTCTGGGAGTCAGTGCCTTCTAGAATACACCTGTGTTAATGATCCATAACTAACGACAGAAAAAACGGAAGAACAAAATAATGCATCACGTATTCTGACGCACTTCAAACTGACAGATGGGCATGGTCCCTGTGCAACATTACGTTCAACCTCAATTTTAGAATGAACAGAAAATGATAATGCCCATAAACTATACATTTTTGAAATCCACATGAAATGCTCTTTTCTACAGACCAAGAAAATTTTTTCAAATTTTTGGTCATTTTCTTGAGCATGGCCCCCTTATTGCTTCTTTCACATCTGGTAGTGATTTGTGTATATCAAAAATAGTACATTGCATTGTGGTTTAGTCTTCATGTTAAATTGTAGGTTCCCCATTGATTGGCTTGGCAAGTTTGTTCAGAGGTTGGAGGGAGGAAAGGGTATACCTAGTGAAACACTGTAGTTTTGAAATCAATATTGAGGGTTTATACAAGTCAAAGATATGTGTCATTATTAGACTTAAGTTGGTTCATTTTGGAGGAAAAAACAGATTTGAAACACAGGGTTATCCAATTGGGCCTAGTCAGGCTGCAAGACTGCATGCATATGATCTCTCTATGCTTCTAGTTCTCCATTGAAGGGATTTGCCAAAAAGGTTCCTGAATGTCTCCTTTATTCAGTGAGTGGTGATCATTTATAACCAGATCTGCATCATTCACCAGCTCTCGCTGGACAGACTACATCAAATTTGCAATATTAATAAATTACAATACATAGAATATGCAGTATTACAACTAATTTAAACATTTTAATGTAGAATACTTTTTTGATGAACTGTACTTCATTGGCAGATACACAAAGTTTGGAGAAAATTCAGTATTAACTCTTACTACTTTTTTTCACTTTAATAGCACAGCCTTTCAAGCTGATGAATTACCCCATAGCAGTAGTTGCAGACTTTCCCTTTCAGGTACCATTTTGCAGATCAAGGAAGGGACTGTTTCATTTTAATAAACAAAATCAATTTTTCATACCAGATTCCATTACTTTCGCTAGCACTGGAATGACTTGAGTTTGGCCTTGGACTTTGCACTAAATATGGGCATCTATTTTTGTAAACTGCCACTGTCTGTGCCAGTTTCAAGAAATCTAAATACACTCCTGTTTATAAGCAAATGTTTATTACTGTGACTAATGGCTGAGCTACTTCAGTGCTAATTTTCTTAAGGATAGTACAGGACATCCCGTAAATATCGACACTGCCTGAAGCTTTGTACTTTTCCACTATTTTCACTGTGTCATTTGATTCCATTTTCTTCCAGTTTTCTATTTTGCAGTATGCTATATTTATTAAGGTTACAAAAGGATCCACACACTGATCTTGTATTTCAGCCATAGCGTTTTCTATAAGTTTAATAAAGTAGTCATTAAAATAATCGGGACTGCAAGCATTTAAGGAGGTTGGATTTTTCCTGGGGTCACTCGCTAGATTTCCAGTTACTTTGCATTGATTATGGGCATCTCTCATGAATATATCATTGTTCTTCTTCTTTGCTTCCTCTATGCCATTTCTGTGAAGCTTTTAGCCTTTAAGAAATTATGGTAGTCATGTGTTTGGTTTCAAAATCTGTGACTGCTGTGGAATGGTTATTCAAGATTAGAAGGCTTCTAAGGTTAGCTTGTTCAGGTATATGCATGTCTTTTATTTGATAATTTTTTCTTTCTTTTAATTTACCAATAAGGTATTTCCTTGGGTATCTGTGGGAACATGCAGTCAAACTTGCTGCTTAAGTGTCTGGAACAGGCAATATAATGCACTACTAGGTACCATTTGTGTAGTTTTCTGTTGTCAGTCAGTATCAGACACTGCAGTGATAGTTTGCAAAATTTTCATATCACCATGTTGTCATAATGCATCATGTGTTGCAATAAACTTATTTAGAAGATCACAATCAGACTGGCGGTCATGCGGCATTTGAGGTCATCTGTCTCTTGGCACAGGAGTGGCTTCACACGGGAATGAGATGGTGATGGTGTCAAGCTGAGAGGACTCTGTGGTTGGAGACAACACAGAATGACTTGGATGTCAGGCTAAGGAAGTAGATGTGGTGATGATAAGGAGAGACCCTGGGTTTGATTTATTGGTCTACTTTTTAGTGCTACTACAAGTGTTTACAGTGAACATGCTGAGGAGCACAGACACTAATCTATAACTTCACTAAGTGTAAAACAACATAGATGAGGCTTACTGGATTCTTCAGTCAATTACCAGAATAAATGCTCTAATCAAACCATTAGGTTCAAGCACTTGTTCCAGTGAAAGTGTCTACAGACATAGATTCATGCAGACATTTGTAAAATGGAAACTAATAACACTAGTTGAGAGATACACACAGGCAAGCTTTACAAGACTCTCTTAGCATACAAGCTTAATGGACTATAATGCTGAACTACATAGTGTCTGCTGTAGGCTTTCGTCCATCCAAGCCTGCTACCTTTAACTGTTCTCTGCCAGCTGGTAGCAGAGGCACCTACTCATAATCCTTTATGAACCCTCCAAAGTTAAAAATTGCATGGCTTCAAACCGTGTGTGAATGTGGAGGTCATACAAAATGAGCTTTGTCATCCTGTCCCTTGCAGACAATTCAGTGGTTGGGCACAGCATTGTTTAACCAATCACGTACTGAGTTATGCCAGTGAGGTGGTGAACCATTTTGCTGTCAAATAATGTTTTGTGGATTAGCTTCTTCCAACTGAGGAAAGAGCTATAGTTCTAGTGCATCAAAATAAGAAACACCAGTTCCAGTTGCTTCATTGTAAGTGAAGCACCCATAAACTTTCTGCAAGGATATTGCACAAAAACATTTAATCTAGGGGAGTCTCATAGCAGTTGTACTGTCTTGTGGGGATTTTCTGACCTCCAGATGTGCAGATTGTGTGTGTTCATATTTCTACATAGGTGAAATGTCAGTTCATCACTGAAGATGACACGATCCAGAGAATCTTCATTGTCATAGCGCAACATGTCGTTTACAAAGTTGGCACATAAACCGTAGTTTGTAGGCTTTAGAGCTTGTAACAACTGTAAATGATAAGGATGTAGTTGTAAGTGTCTCCTTAAAAATCCCCACACAGGTGTCACTGGAAATGCTAATTCAATGGCTAACCTATAGTGATACATTCCACTCCTTGAATGAGAGGTATCACATCCTTAAATACAGGGTGTTTGAAAAAGAACTCCCTGGTTTTAAGTATAAATTTAATGGGGAAATTAATGAAAAATTACATCAATGAGTACATATCATGAAAGAGAATTCTTTCAAGTTTTATTTAATGTTAGTAGACTTCAAGGTGGGATCCATTTGCTGCCCTGCACACATCAAGACAATATTCCTTCTCACCACGTATTCACCATCATTTCAGATGTAACTGTTCCAACTGCCGTGATGATTCTTTCCCGTAAATGATTGATGTCTCTGACCTTTTCACTGTACACAATATTTTTTTATGTGGCCCAAAAAGTCTGGGCTTTGTGGAGGCCAAGGTATTGCCTATCTACCTTCCTGGAAAGGGAGTGTCAAGAGCCGCACAGACATGGTTGCTGTAATGAAGTGGGGAGCTGTCTTGTTGGAAAAACACAAGCCCCTTTTCTGCCTCAATATCGTCCATTTGGAGAAAGACATATTCTGTAAACAGGTCCCAGTAAATGTCCCGATTTATTGTTTTTCTACAAAAATGAAAGGACCAATCACATGATCTTTCATCAAACCGCACCAGACATTAACTTTGGGAGTCATGTTGATTCTGAACAGCTTCATGTGGATGCTGTGCCTCCCAAATTCTGCAGTTACGATGATTAACTGTTCCACTGATGTGAAATGTAGCCTCATCAGAAAAAAGAATATTTTTCAAAAAGTTGACATGATCATCAATTCTGTGTAGAAATTCAACAGCAAACTCATATCTTTCAATTTTATCTGTAGGTTTTATTTCATACAGTTGCAATTTGTAGGCACGCAACTTAATTCTTTTACACACATCATACACAGTACCTTTAGGCACTCCTAATTGTAGACTATGTCTAGCCAATGACTTCTTTGGGCTCCAAACACACAAAACATGTATCTATTCAACAACATCTTCAGAAGTTCTTGGTCTACTTGGTGATTTTGCTTTCAAAACACTACCAGTTTCTTTGAACAACTTTAGCCAATGATGGATAGTTTTTGCTGTAGGTGGTTCACTGCGATGTCTAAAATTACGTTGCACTGATATAACTGACTCAGTTTTCACAGGCCAAGTAACACACTGTGCTTTCTGTTGCGGAGTACACATTGTTGCTGAGTTGCTCTACACTGCACTGCACACATGCCTGGACTGAACTGAGGGAGCAGAGGAAAAAAACAGCACTGGTGCAGTCTGAAGGTCAAGGAGACCTGTCAACTGTAGGGGAACCAAACATGGAGAGTTGATGAATCAAACACCACAGACTAGAATAGTGTACATCACTGTGTATGGATTCTAGGACACATTAAAACTAGGGAATTCTTCTTCAAACACACTGTACGTATGTCAGTGAAAAGATGTTCGGGACTTGAGAGTAGTTGATAAGTGGTGAGCAACCCACTGTTGGCAGTCATTTTAAATCATAGGTGCTGACACCAGAGCTAATGGTCCAGTGACTACACAGAAGTAGATAGTAGTCAGATGACCCTACTTGCCGAGGTGAGATATAGGAGTTCCATGGAGCAGACGGTGTGGAAGAAAGAGCTCCATGAAGTCTAAGAACATAAAATGTCAAAGATAATAAATGTATTGTAATTGTTAATTATCAAGTTCAATATTAGATCTGTTATGTAAATAGCACAAAAGGCAGTATACAAGCTGGTAGCTATCCCCAGTTTTCATGTAATGAGTTGTAAGTCTGAAAATAATATAACAAGGTGAATTCAATCTCACTTCTTAATTAAGTGGAGGAATGAATGAGAACAAGAAGTTAATATTCAGCACCTTTGTCTGCACTCTGTTAAGGAGGTGAAGTCTAAGCCAAGATGGAGGTAGACAGCATGTGGATTCAGGGCACAGCCTAGATGGACTCTGATTAATAATACTTAACAGTGACCGAATATTCAGTAAACAACATTCATTTTACATACAAGGAGCATTCAGATGGCAACTTATTTAAGTGTTTTTTGCATGAGATGAAGTGTAACAAACCACCATACAGCCCAAGCCAACCTGAAACACTTCAGGTCTTATGAACTGATTTCTTGGGGCTACATTTGAAAGACTCACTCATTCAAGACATTCAGTCACTCTTGGTCATTTCATACTCCTCACTTTGTATGCTGGTATACAAACAAACCTGTTTCAATTGATCTTTTACATTTTGTATTATTTATAATTGTAAGTTGAGGGTAATAAATGCTACAAAGTCTTAAAACCCATACATTCATTTTTGAAATACCATGTATTTTTACAAAATCCTGAAAAAGGTATGATTATTAATAGTATTCAGAACATATATAGGCCTATAACAAATTCCACTTAATGAAATATTGTCTGAACCAAGGGGATGGAAGCTGCCCATAAGATTTGAATGATCTGGAAACCAAAGCAAATTACTTAACTGTCTGTCTTTACTTGTTCAGCAACTACAATATTCCTGTTGCTTGTTCCTGTCAGGATGTCTGTTCATTATACTTTTCCCACATATATGTTAATTGTAGATATGTTTCAATCACCATTATTCTTTGAAATTAAAAGCAAAGAAAATGATTATTACATATGGAAATTATAGAAGCTGGTAAGCATGATAGTATCCTAAAAGTAAAATTAATTGTTGTATATATTTAATGAGCTGTTCAACAAATTAGAATTTCATTCAGCCTTTTTCACATAAATTGGCATATTCCTTCAATATTACCATTACTTTCATGAAGGTAGCAACTTGTTTATGTACTACATTGGCACAACATTCATAAAAAACTCAAATTTTGCCTGTTAATGTACTGGTGTTTCTTTACAGCAAAAATTATGCTTTGCATGTAGTGACACTTTACACATTAGTAGTGTGTGTTACATCACTACATTATTTCCTTATAAACTTGTTGACTGAAGAAGTGCCTTCACAAATAAGCTACCACAAAGACAGGGTCACCTCAATATACAATACTTCATATATCCACAATTACTACTTCATTAATTCCATTATTACTTTGTTGATTCATTGTATTTTGTCAGTTCTTCACTGCCACTTTACTTCACTAAATACTTCTTCACTAATATGTTATTAAATAACAATTGACTTTCCGGGCACACTTATAGAAAAACGACTGTACAGAGTGACACTTAACAACAACAAACAATAATGTTACTGATAAAGCTTACTTTCTCTTTGTAACAGACACATACAAGTTAATTCACACATTATTTCACTTTAAAGAATATATTACTCTTTACTCAATCCTGAAGGGCTACACCATGAGGATCATTTCACACTATGAACTTATTTTCACTTTAAGGCAAACATATTACTTTAGCAATATTTGTACAAGGTGACAAAAAATGGCATTAAATATGTCTGAAACTTCTCCTCTACTGCTTCTGTACAATCTTCTATTGCTTTTCATATTTAACAGTGGAAACTCTAGGTTGAAATATCAACATGTAGGAAAAGATAGATTGCTACTTACCTTAAAGATGACACATTAAGCTGCAGACAAGTACAATTAAAAGACCTTTACACATAAGCTTTAGGCCATAGCCTTCACCAGAATAAGAAAGAGACATGCACGCCATTCATTCATACAAACAAGCACATCTAGTGCACACATGACCAACTCCAGCAGTTTGGACCTGATTCCGATCTGAGCTGCCCAAGCTGGCAGTGAAGTGTGCGTGAGATGTGCTTGCTTGTGTGAAAGAATGCTGTTTGTTTCACTTTCTTTTTCTGATGAAGGCTGTGGCCAAAAGCTTATGAGTAAATGTCTTTTAATTGTACCTGCTTGCAGCATAATGTGTCATCTTTATTGTAAGTAACAATCTACCTTTTTCTGCATTGTTGCTTTTCGTGTTTAATTTTTTCAGTAATGCTTTTTAAGAAAGTCTTCATTCTTTCACACTCTTGAGTTACCTGTAATTTTACACAATATCAAGCTGCAAAAGATTTGTTATTTTTCACAAAATTTTCGTTATTATCAAATCCAAAAATGAAAAAAGACATTTTTCACAAAATTTCTATTGACATAGCATTTGATTCCTGCCTCATAAATAACACACAACAGGATTCCACTACTGACATAACAATATTTTTATATAGACTTGAGTATAGCATAGCAGAAGATGATCATACTCTCTTACAGTCTACTGGTTGGATAGCTGAAGAAGGGTGTGATCAAATAAATAAAGTACAGAGGCACCCTTCTGAAGAGGCATTGCTGACAAGTAACATGCTCACTAAAGTTCAGTGAATCCCCTATCAACTCCAGTCAGTTGCAAATAAAACACTCTACCGAAAAAAATATTTGAATAGTTCACATTTTACAAACACAGTTCCTTTAAACATTGCACATACATTAAAAACTGCCTTCTGCATATTATTTACTTCATTGTCACAAGAATTTCAGACATAATTACTATTGATAATTTAATAACAGTCTTTTTTTGCCTCTGTTACATACATACCTACCTTTCATCACAACATTGTTTAGATCAGTATTAGTACTTGTGTTTCATTTTACTTAATAACGGTTTTACAAGCTTTACATTCTTCTTCATCCTGACAGCCTGTCACATATTACCAACTTTGGTCACAATTTCATGCAATAATTGCAAACTCTCTGTTTCAGCATTGTTAATCTGTTTATTGTCAATATGTATGTCAAACGTTTCCTGAATTGCATACACATTCTTAATACCAACCATATACCTACATCTACATTTATACTCCGAAGCCTCCCAGCGGTGTGTGGCAGAGGACACTTTACGTGCCACTGTCATTACCTCCCTTTCCTGTTCCAGTCATGTATGGTTCGCGGGAAGAACAACTACCAGAAAGCCTCCGTGCATGCTCGAATCTCTCTAATTTTACATTCGTGATCTCCTTGGGAGGTATAAGTAGGGGGAAGCAATATATTCGATACCTCATCCAGAAACGCACCCTCTCGAAACCTGGACAGCAAGCTACACCGCGATGCAGAGTGCCTCTCTTACAGAGTCTGCCACTTGAGTTTACTAAACATCTCCGTAACGCTATCATGTTTACCAAATAACTCTGTGATGCAACATGCCGCTCTTCTTTGCATCTTCTCTATCTCCTCTGTCAACCCAACCTGGTACGGATCCCACACTGATGAGCAATACTCAAGTATAGGTCAAACGAGTGTTTTGTAAGCCACCTCCTTTTAATGGACTACATTTTCTAAGGACTCTCCCAATGAATCTCAACCTGGCACCCACCTTACCAACAATTAATTTTATATGATCATTCCACTTCAAATTGTTCCGTAAGCATACTCCCAGATATTTTACAGAAGTAACTGCTACCAGCGTTTGTTCCACTATCATATAATCATACAACAAAGGATACTTCTTTCTATGTATTCGCAATACGTGACATTTGTCTATGTTAAGGATCAGTTGCCACTCTCTGCACCAAGTGCCTATTCGCTGCAGATCTTCCTGCGTTTTGCTGCAATTTTCTAATGCTGCAACTTCTCTGTATACTACAGCATCATCCGCGAAAAGCCGCATGGAACTTCAGACACTATCTACTAGGTCATTTATATATATTGTGAAAAGCAATGGCCCCATAACTTTCCCCTGTGGCACGCCAGAGGTTACTTTAACGTCTGTAGACGTCTCTCCATTGAGAACAACATGCTGTGTTCTGTTTGCTAAAAACTCTTCAGTCCAGCCACACAGCTGGTCTGATATTCTGTAGGCTCTTACTTTATCAGGCGACTGTGGAACTGTATCGAACGCCTTCCGGAAGTCAAGGAAAATGGCATCCACCTGGGAGCCTGTATCTAATATTTTCTGGGTCTCGTGAACAAATAAAGCGAGTTGGGTCTCACGTGATTGCTGTTTCCAGAATCCATGTTGATTCCTTCAGAGTAGATTCTGGGTTTCCAGAAATGACACGATACGTGAGCAAAAAACATGTTCTAAAATTCTACAACAGATCAATGTCGGAGATGTAGGCCTATGGTTTAGCGCATCTGCTGGACGACCCTTCTTGATAACTGGAACTACCTGTGCTCTTTTCCAATAATTTGGAACCTTCAATTCCTCTAGAGACTTGCGGTACACGGCTGTTAGAAGGGGGGCTAGTTCTTTCGTGTACTCTGTGTAGAATTGAATTGGTATCCCGTCAGGTCCACTGGACTTTCCTCTGTTGAGTGATTTCAGTTGCTTTTCTATTTCTTGAACAATTATTTCGATGTCAGCCATTTTCTTGTTCGTGCGAGGATTTAGAGAAGGACCTCTGTGAAACAGCTTTGAAAAATGTGTTTAGTATTTCAGCTTTACGGGTGTCATCCTCTGTTTCAATGCCATTATCATACCAGAGTGTCTGGATATGCTGTTTCGATCCACTTACTGATTTAACGTAAGACCAGAACTTCCTAGGACTTTCTGTCAAGTCGGTACATAGAATTTTACTTTTGAATTCACTGAACGGTTCATGCATAGCCCTCCTTATGCTAACTTTGACCTGATTTTAACTTCTGTTTGTCTGAGAGGTTTTGGCTGCGTTTAAATTTGCAGTGAAGCTCTCTTTGCTTTTGCAGTAGTTTCCTAACTTTGTTGTTGAACCACGGTGGGTTTTTCCCGTCCCTCACAGTTTTACTCGGCACATACCTGTCTAAAACGCATTTTACGAGTGCCTTGAACTTTTTCCATAAACACTCAACATTGTCAGTGTCGGAACAGAAATTTTCATTTTGATCTGTTTGGTAGTCTGAAATCTGCCTCCTATTACTCTTGCTAAACAGATAAACCTTCCTCCCTTTTTTTATATTCCTATTTACTTCCATATTCAGGGATGCTACAGTGGCCTTATGATAACTGATTCCCTGGTCTGCGCTTACAGAGTCGAAAAGTTCAAGTCTGTTTGTTATCAGCAGGTCCAAGATGTTGTCTCCATGAATAGGTTCTCTGTTTAATTGCTTGAGGTAATTTTCGGATAGTGCTCTCCGTGTAATGTCTCTAGATGCTCTGTCCCTACCACCCATCCTAAACATCTGAGTGTCCCAGTCTATATCTGGTAAATTGAAATCTCCTCCTATGACTATAACATGATGATGAAATTTATGTGAAATGTATTCCAGTTGTTCCGTCACTAATTCTGCTGAGTCAGGAGGTTGGTAAAAGGAGCCAATTATTAACCTAGCTCGGTTGTTGAGTATAACCTCCACCCATAATAATTCACAGGAACTACCCACTTCAATTTCACTACTGGATAAACTACTACTAACAGCGACAAACACGCCACCACCAGTTTCATGCGATCTATCCTTTCTAATCACCGTCTGTGCCTTTGTAAACATTTCGGCAGAATTTATCTCTGGCTTCAGCCAGCTTTCTGTACCTATAACGATTTCAGCTTCGGTGCTTTCTATCAGCACTTGAAGTTCCGGTACTTTACTCTGTATCATCATTATCAAATCAAGTTTGGCCTGCTTCTGTTAATTCTGCCGATTCCATATCAGCTGCTTCCATTTGCTTAAACATTAGTTGTGGATTTTGTTTCATTTATGTACCATATCATTACCAAAATCATCTAATTTTCATCAGAAATTTTCTGTTATGTCTTCTTTTTTCTTCTTTAAGCACATTTGCATTGAATCTTCATTATTACTCACATCCTTCAAATTTTATTTTCTCACATTCTTCAGATTTGATTTGAGGATACTAATACTACTGCTAATTTGGTCCAGTTTTGAACAAATGCTATTACCAAAATCATCCAAACTCTCCTTTATTTCAGTTCTAATACCACTATAATATTTGTCCATAGCTGCAAAAAATTCTGTATGGTTTTTTTTTTTTTTTTTTTTTTTTTTTTTTTTTTACTGATTTCATGCTGATATTTATTCTGCTGTGCCATATCTTAAATAATAATGACTTAATGTCCTCAGTTCGTAACCTTTCCTGTAGCCCGCTGTTATACACAATGTATTTCACTGTTCTATCACCCATGCTGTCTTTCACTTTTCTGTCACCCATTCTGTCTTTCACTTTTCTGTCACCCGTTCAATATTTAACATTTTTGCCACCCGTTGTGTCTTTCACTTTTCTGTCACACACTCTATCTCACTTTTTTGTTGCTTATTTTGAGAATGTTACAAGTAACTCTTGATAACATAAACATACCGCATTACATTTCCTGAGAGTTGATTGCTGTTGCTGTATCACCACTTATGTTGTTCTTTCATAAGCCCATGTTAGGCCACAGTAGACTTCAACGTAGTTCCTCACTGGCTGACACCCACCAAACGTGGCTGATTTTTCATTGGTCGATGCATAACTTGGTGCACTCCTTCTAATGTTTCTCAATGGATCATCTGCACAGTGTTGAATTTAACCTTGTTTTGTCTATCATCATTGAGTGCACTGTTATCACAACTATGTCCAATTTGTTTACCAGCTATCAGTTGCTCACCCTTAAAGTTTTAAGTTTCCATTAACCCTTTCCAGTAATCACAACCCTAAGTTCAGTTCCTACCATGCTTACTGTAGAAACTTGCTAACCATGAGAGGTTGCCCCAACAGGTCTTTATGTTTGTCCATACAAATTTCTGTTGTGCGAGGCTACCCTTCCAGATATGGCTGGAAGTGACAGCTGTGCGGTTTCAAATGACCGTTGATACCACTACATGCAGTATTTGTCTATGGTACCCTGAGTTAATTAACCTGATACAGCCATTCCTCTCACCCTTTTTCCATCTTGGGGATATTAATGTGTGTAACACCCTATGGGTGGCAGGATGTCTGCTCATTGAGCAGTTGCTATCTGCCCATCTACACCTTTTGACAACATTCTTCAAAATGTATCAACTGCAATTACCAATCCCACTAAATTAGCTGTCCTATTCTCCAAGGACCCTTATCACTGATGACCTGTCCTGTGGTGGATTGAGGAAATCACAATGACAATCTGAGACTACCAGTGAGCTCTTCAGTGACTGAAAAGACATCTCTCTATGTCAATCTTAAAATCTTCAAACCATTGCATGCAACGGGCATTATGTAGTCAAACACTGCATTAGAGAATAATGGGAATGATAAAGCTCCTCTATGGGAACATACAGTCCATCCCCTCAGGTCCAAACTATGTGGGTTACTGACCTCCAAAAGCCTCCTACTATTTCCACCCTTCGGCTTCATAGTGGCATTTTCACTAAGTCATCTGTCTTCTCAGAACAGATTTTGATCTAATTTATGGTGGCATCAGCAACTGCCTCTGATCATAACCCTCTTCAGGCATTTAAGCAAAGGATAGAGGACACTTTCCCACTCTACACTGTACACTATGCAGAGACATATAACGAACTATTTACAGAATGAGAACTGCCATGAGCCCTCAACTCATTCCATGATGCAGCTCCAAGCCCTGACTTGATACATTATTAAATGATCATCATCTGAATGCAAATAAGAAAAATTATCTTCTCATGGTTTTTAATAATGTCTGATTTTGACGTGAATTCCCCTGACAGTAGCTGAATAGTATTTTTATCCCACTGCTTAAGCCTGGAAAGGACCAACTTCTATTGATAGCTACCAGCCAATCAGTCTTACTTGTGTGCTATTTAAACTACTCAAGACAATGGTGGGCATGTGATTGAGCTGTCTCCTCAAATCCTCCGCACCTTCCAGCGTAGTGTTCAGAAGGGTCATAACCAACCACTTGATCAGATTAGAAATGATAATGTGAACCACCACCATCTTATAGCAATTTTTTTTACTTACATAAAGCATATGGCAGTGCCTTGTGCCATCATATCTTCATCACTCTTCATGGCCGGTCTTTTGTGGTGCCTTACTGACATTTATCTAAAATGTATTATCCCACCAATCTCTCAGAGTCAAATTGGTGCACACCTCAGTCTTCCACAGGTGCAGTAAAATGGCATACCTCAGGGCTCTGTCTTCAGTGTCACCTTTTCCTTATGGCCATCAGTGGACTTGTGGACTCTGTGGGACCTACAAACCATAGAAAAGGCCTTAACCTTGGCCTATGACTGTAGCTCTCACTTCTCCCCAGCCAAGATACAGGTCATATCACTTTGCACACAATGATCCATTCAGAAACAGAGCTTACCCTAGGAACCCAGTGTCTTGAAGTAGTTGTACAATCCTGCTTTCTGAGCCTATCCTTTGATATTATACTGACATGGGTACCCACAATCATCACCTCAAATTAAGCTGCATTTGGAAACTAAATGCTCTTTGATTGGTTGGTCATTTGGGGGGAGGGGGGCCAAACAGCGAGGTCATCGGTCCCATTGGATTAGGGAAGGATGGGGGAGGAAGTCAGCTATGCTCTTTCAAAGCAGCCATCCTGACATATTCCCGAAGTGATTTAGGAAATCACGGAAAACCAAAATCAGGATGGCCAGATGCAGGCTCGAACCATCATTCTCCCGAATGCGAGTCCAGTTTGCTAACCATGTGCCACCTTGCTTGGTATGCTCTCTGATTTCTTGGTCATACCTGTTGGTTGCATATTGCTCCAATCTGTTACACTTCTATAGGGTTATAATTATGTCACAGCTGGACTATGGATGCCAAGTATACGACCTAGTAGCACCATCAGCATTTCAATTGCTAAATCCAGATCGCCATTGTGGGGTAAGGCTTCCTGCAAGGGCTTTCTCAACCTGCCCAGCAGACACTATTTTAGTGGAGTCTAGGATCCTACCCTTATGCCAACTGCTACTCAACTATGCCCGCATTGCCTGTGAGTTCCAAATGACACCAACTTTGATTCTATCACTTCCCCAGGAGTTTTGACAGTCTGATGCTAGACCTAGAGCAGGACACCAAATTGGAATTGGACTGGAAATCTTTTGTGAGATCTTTATCTTGCCCCACTTAACAGTATCAATTGTTTATCTTCATCCATCCCTCTCTGGTGTGGACCTAGAACAGGTTCATCTAGATCTACCCTGTGGCCTTAAAACTTCTGTATCCTACAATTGTCCATCAAGACACCTTTTTATCAGTGAGTATCGTGGCGCCAAAATCCTGTATGCCAATGGCTCTAAGGGTATTGGAAAGGTGGGATATGCTGTTGTGTACACTGAATGACCAGGAACTACATTCTCTGCCTGAGACCTATAGTTCTACATGGTTGAACTTAAGATTATTAATCAATGCTATCCTCACTGCCTGACAGTATCCATTATCCATGATCTTTTACATGGTCTCAGACACACTGGTCTCTCAGTTGACTTGCTCTGAGCCCTGAACCAAATGGAGATCCCGTGGAATGAGATGGCTGATTACCTAGCTGGGGAAGTGACTTCACCACTGACTGGTAATGAGAATACCGAGCCCTGACCATGAACCCATATGTGGCAGGCAGTCATCACAGCTGGAACAGGAGATACTAAGCTACTCCTCTAATGAGCCGCATGTCATCGAGGAGACCACTGTCATCTGTCATTCCACCTTCCATTCACAATTTTCAATTTTATACCAGCTCAATCTTTGGCACACTTATTTTCTTACTGTTACTGAGTTCTCCTCCTCCCCCACCCCCCTCTCCCCCACCCCTCTACTCCGACCCCAACAAATCCCCAAATCTCCCACCCCACCCCACTTCTCCTCCCCACCTGTGCAGTGCTCCCTTACAACAGTGCTCTGATGAATGCATGATCTGGCAGACGATGAAAGAATTATTCGACCGATTTTATACTTTCTCTGAGAGCTAGTTAGGTATTTAGTAACTTGTTCCAAAGATTGTTTGAACGATTCTTTTATTGAAATGATGTGGAATGAGTCAGTTTACAAGATATATATAAATTATCAGTTTTAACATGAACCCAATAGCGTTTTAGCCCTACTCATGCAACTACACTTAAAAACAAGGTAATGATTTTAAGTTAGATTTAAAGCTTGCTTTGCTAGCTGCCATACATTTTATGTTATTGAGCAAATGATCAAAAATTTTGGTTGCTGCATATTAAGCTCCTTTCTGAGCCACTGGCAGCTTTAATAATTGGAAATAAAGGTCATTTTTCCCTCTAGGGTTGTAGGGGCATGGACATCACTTGTTTTATGAAATTGTGATGGATTATTTACGACAAATTTTATTAGCAAATATACATATTGTGACAGTGCAGTTAAAATGCTTAGCTCCTTGAAAAGGTACCTAAGTGACACCCATGGGTGAACACCACATGTTAATCTTAATGCTTGCTTTGTCCGATCAGTACTTTTTTTTGTGAATGATGAGTTACATCAGAAAAGGATGCCATAAGATATTATTAAGCAGAAGTATGTAAAATATGTCAGGACGTTGATTAATTTGATCCAAGATTAGCAATTATACTTGAAGAGCAAAGGTAGCTGATCTTAATCGTTTGAGAAGTTCAGTAATATGCTTCTTCGTGTTCAAGTTTTTGCAAATATATACACCCAAAAATTTGAAGCACTCTACTCTATTTACTGATTGCTGCTCACATCCTTTTAGGGCTTTTTTGTGAATGAGTGGCAGCTGCCATCATAGTTTGGCCCCTTAACCACCATATAATCAACCAACCTCAACCCTAAACCATCTCCTAAACTAATAATTCATATCCATTGTCTTCTTATAGTGAAGTAAAAAAATCAAACTTGAACTCTGACCAGGCTTACATATGTCACAGTAGTGTCCTTTTCCCACCACCACCATTCATTTATTTAATAGCACAGATAATTCACTGTCCAATTAGTGATCAGAAGCTTTGTATTGACCTCTAGTTGGTTGTGATTCATTACTGTCACACAGTGCTTTTGGTGTGCAAATTCCAGTACATGAATTTTAATTGAATATGATGGGGTATTAAATGGTTTTCTAGCTGGTCTAGTCTCTAGCTTAAGTGACAGTTAGGTAAATGTAGTATAGTGTGTAGGTTTTAACTTTCTGTGTTGTCTAATCTTCTATGAGAAGTGTTAGATAGCGGGTTCAGATTGAGGGTTTCTATCTGTGTAGGGACTGCCACAGTTTGTTACTGCCTTCCCCCCCCCCCCCCCCATTCCCCCCCCCATCCCAGTATAACTTACCATCACCACCGCTTTTATCATGCCACAGATACGTGGCATAGTAATAATAATAATAATAATCCTATTATTATTATCATTATTATTATTATTACAGGATCAATTAACACAAATATCAATTAATAGCAGCATTTTCTGTATTCCTTTTATTGTCTACTAACAATAAGTCTCAATTATGGCATCCTCCTTCTTTTTGTTGCATTGCTCCATATTTGATTAATATGGCCAAGGATTTCGTGGTCTGCCACATTTCTCTCTGCCAGAAGGTTTCCATTCAAAAATTTTCTATGCTCACCAATCTGACATTCTCAAAAGAAATGCATAAGACTTTAATGCTCTTTTTTCAATCCTGTGTATCACTGTTTCATTGGCACTCATTCTAGGTCTTCATCATTAGGTTTTTCTCAGTTCTGAATATAATGGTGCTCCTTCATAAATAATTCACTTCCACAACTGCTAGTCTTCTGTAGAGGTGAACATTTAAAATCCATAGCTCTGAACAGGTTCCACCATTAACCTCTCTTCTCTTTTTATTGTTGGAAATAATAATAATAAAATTTTGTACTCGATGTACAAGGTCTGTTCAAAAAATTCTGGAACATTCGGAATTTTGCAGCAGTGGTGCATTGGACTGAAATGCTGCTGGCATCCCTGCACATGCCTGTGTTTAATGTGCAACTGCTGGAAGTTTCGTCATTGTACATCTCTTAGTTATTGTTCAGTGCTGTATTGAGTAGAACATTGTGTTGCACAGGTTGCAAATTTCAAGATGACAGAGTTAGAGGAGCAACATGTCTGCATTAAATTTTGTGTGAAAATCAAGAAAATCTTTAAGAAACATACCAAATGATGTGGGAAGCCTATGGTGATGATTGCTTAAGCTGTACTCGGTGTAACAAAAGGTTCATATGGTTTAAAACTGGCTGGATGTAAGTTAAAGATGACCCTCATTCAGGACACCTTGTGACTCATGTCAGCAAAATCAACAAAACTGTGTGTTCCAGTCAAAAACTGACTGGCCAAGAAACTGAAGAAGAATATAGTACTTCAGTTGGATCATGTCATGAAATCCTGACATAGCTTCTTGGAATGCATCATGTTGCCACCAAGTTCATCCAGCGGCTCATGAATCAGGATCAGAAAGACATTTGTCTTGCAATCTATGAAGAGCTTTTGGACTGTGCAAATGAGAACAAGATATTTCCTAAGGAATCATAACTGGTGATGAGATTTGGGTCTGCAGTTATGATGTTGAGACCAAGGTTCAGTCTTCAAAATTTGTCAGGAAAGGTTCTCCATGACCAAAAAGAGCTCTTCATGTCAGGTCTAATGTCAAAGCCATGCTTATAGTTTTCTTTCACTTTGAAGGATTAATTCATCATGAATTCATACCACAGGGACAAACTGTTAATCGATGGTAGTATCAGGAAGTGTTGTGACGCCTGTGAAAAAATATAAGAAGTGTCCTTTTTTAAACATAGTTTGTAATTTCTAGATGTTTGGCTTGCTGAGAATCTTGCATTTCATGCTACTCTAATGTCTGAAAGTTGACTGTGAAATTTGTAAACTGACATTAGTACAAACACTTTTTTTTTTCACCCCATCCCACCCACCTCCCTGCCCCCCACAACTGGATTATTAGTTAGGAGATTTTAATGAGTGTTCAAGATAACTTATCCATGTTGCATGAAACATTCTCAGACTTCTTGAAGCATTGCTGTTCTTTCAGAACACATATTTTAGATGATTAATTTCAGAATTTGAATGGGCCTCCCAGAAAGAACAGCTTTGGTTGACGTGGTACAAAGTCAGCATTCTCCAAGAAAAGGAACCATGAAAATGTTTAACATTCATATGGATGAACCACCTATTGTATTCCTTTCTTTTTGCAGTGCTACATCCAGAAAAATAGGCAGAATCCTGGGAAGATGAGGTATATGACCTATTTTCTGACCTAAAAAGGTAAAGGAGGTGCTGCTCCATGTTAAGGGGAGTCTCAGCCTCAGGTTCTGTGGGGTTTATAATATCCCTTGTGAGTTTGGAAACAGTAACATCACTCAGTCCAGCTGTACCATTTCCAACTGATGTGCAAAACATCAACAGCATATTAAAAATTGAGAACTGGAGAAATCTGCAGTTGCTGAGCACAGCCTTACAAACAAACAAAATATTGTTTGACAAAAGTCTTGTTGCAGGTTCCTACATAATGGGATTCTGTGATTAAAGAGCTGTAGAAATAGGAACTCCAACTGTGACAGTGGATATAATCGTAGGTGTGAGCTCTCAGTGCAGGGAAGAGGCAGAGATATATGTCACAATGTTTACGCTACTACTGGAGTGGTGGTGCCACCAGCACACATCATTTGTGACCGCATTAAGTAATTGCTGACCAATCATAAGCAATCTGTGTACTATATAATGCCACCACAGAAACAAAATAGAAAGTCAGTTTCTCATGATGATGACACTGGAGGTAATTCTGAGAAGCTCAAAGTTTTACCCTGAACTGAGCTGGCAAGAAGTCCAGGTATGTTTCATGGAGCAATGCCATCAGAGAAGAGTTCATTCTCATTACTTACGTATGATTATGTAAGAGATCATTCAGCCATAATATCCAACTGCATTATCATTCTGCCCTGTCTTTGTAGGCAAATTTTTACACTTAAGACGATGTTAGGTTTTTTATGTTTGTGTGCTTGTGTGTCTGAATGTGAGAGCCTAAATGGGTTTTTAACTAATATTTTTGGCAATACAGCTATTTCTATTGTAATTATCAAACTACAGTAATCTCTTAAAAGTATTTGTAAGAATACTAACAACGGCACTATTGGGTGTCCTAAAAAGCCAATAAGCCATTTGCCATACTTTGATCTTATAAAATAATTATTTATTTCCATTTACATTCCTTGTTACCTGACAGTATAATTTTATGGAAAACACTGCAAAAATCTAATTATTCAGAGTCAGTTTCAGGGCCAGTCTCCAAGAGTTTCACTAAAGGACACTTTTTTGGAAGATGTTCTAAGCACCAGTACAAAATCTTTTATTGAAAGAGTTTCCAGGAGTCACATCAATAAAAGTAAGTTTATTTTTAATCTAGTGTAATAGTGCTGAGAGATTGCTTTGTGATAATAATATGAAGAAAAGGAATATACTATCAACAATTACAATAAGAAATAAGACTCATATTATGTTAAAGACAGAAAGTGTCACAGCAACTACATAAGATGGCAAATAGTTTTTACAGAGATGACCACAAAAACTTTTTTTTTTTTTTTTTTGTAACTGATCTTACCTTAAGATATGTTTTGCCACTATTGAATCTAAGCAGGAACAAATGTTTCATCAGCATTTGTTCAATTTGCCCAAGCATCACATGGAACTAAGTGAAGGCACTATCAACTTCTCGTGGTTTGTCTTGAAGGTAATAAGTGAAGAAGACATGGGCACCAGCAATTTATATGTTCAAAGAAAGTATTCATGACCCAAAAATGCGTGCAACATTGTAAAATAAATACTCATGCTTCTAAATGCAGACCCAATCCTAGGTAAGGCAGGGGAAGATATCAGTTAATTGGTAGGATACAGCGAAGATGCAATCAGTCTACAAAGAAGATGGGATAAAACTGCTAGAAGGCAATCTCAATGAAGCTAAGTTTGGGATCCAGAGAAATGTGGAAACATGTGAAGCAAGAATGACACTATAATTTGTACAGAATCCAGACATGAAAGGGGAGCAGCAGTTGAGAAGGGTGTGTATGTAATCTAACACTTTGTAATCTATCACCGATGTTATTCAGTCTGTACATGAAGCAACCTGTGAAGGAAACCAAGGAGTAATTTGTAAAGAGCAGAATGTTCATTAGTGTGGAGTTTCAACCAGAAAATCAAAAGTGATAGGAGCAGTGTATGAGGTACATCCAGAAAGTATTACTCTCTGTGGCAGTGCTACAATTGCAGTTTGTTCCATGAACAGTATTTGCTTTGAGTTAAGAAGGAGGAGATGACACCATGTTGAGTTACTTGTGTGTTGTTCATGAAGTATAGTGCTTTTTTGGAATTTCAAAGTTGATCAAATATCTGACTACTAGTGAGATATATTTGTAATTCGTTTTCTGAATGTGAAGAACACTAAACCAGTCAGCATACTTTGACAGATTTGTGAGGTTTATGGCAAAAACAAGATGAGTGATTTAATGGTAAGGAGATGGTCAGACAGTTCAGTGAATGATGCTATCACATGCCTGATGATGAATGAAGTGGGGCCTTGTTTGTGTAATGAAGAAGAAGTTGAAGAACTTGTAATGAAAATCTATAAGTTTAGAGTATCTGAGGTTTCTAAGAATTTTCTGAAAATTTGAAGATCACATCTTCATGAAATTGTTTCTAAAACTGAATTTTTAGAAACTGTTTGCTTGTTAGATACTAAAAATTACAGGCCAACACAAAAAACACCATATGGCCATTACACTTTTTGACACATTACAACAAAGATGAAGATAAATTTCTAAGAAATATAGTGTTCATGATTGAGACTTGAGTTGCTTATAAAACCCATCAATCAAAACAACAATCAACGGAATGGAGGAATGCTGTATCACAGGTAAAAGACTAAATCCAAGCAAATTTTGGCATCTTGAAAAGTCATGTGTACAGTCTTTTAAGATAGATATACCATTAGATTGGTGCATTTTTTGCCACAATGAAAAACAAATCAGTGCAAATATTTACTGTGAGACAATTACCAACTGCATCACAGAATACTGAATAAGTGGTGTCACAGGGTTACATATGGCATTGCGCTAATTAATGACAACACTCAACCTCACACTGCAAATAAGACATTAGTAACTCTTATAGGGCTTTGGGTGGAGGAACTCCAAGAACATATTACCTGATTATTGTCAACACGGGGAACAGTGCTATATGGGGAAGACATACAAACACTTGGGCCATGCTATGACAAGTGCCTACAAACTGGTGGGACCTCTATAGAAAGATAGTTTTAGATTTTTAGTTTTCTTCCAATAAAAAGTTTGTCTGTATATGTAATCATTTTGTTTTTGTCACCAAATAAATTCACTTTCTGGATGAACCTCATATATTAAGTGTGTTAAAAAATTATATTAAATAATAAAATCAGCTGAGACATTTCTCATGCACTGTAATTCTTATAGATGAAGTATCAGTGGTTGTACCCTTAATGAAAGATATGGGATAAAAATGCCATTGAAGTGCATTGAAGAATAAATTATCCTTTGTATCCTTCATTTTTCCTTTATTTTGGAAGAGAAGTGTATGATTCATAAAGTTAATCACTAACAATTAAATATTACTATCCGAATTGTCATATATTCTGATCATGGGGAAATACTCTTTTATGAAAGTAATAATCACATGTTGCTTTTTAAAATGGTGGGTAGGTTTGTTCTGTTTTTTATGTTTCATAAATGTTTTTCTGTAATTTGTTGCAGAAAAACTGAAGAAGACACTTTCCCATTGTGTGTGCAATGATGATAGATCTGCAAATTCAAATGGCTCTCCCTCAAGAGTACCATGTAGTCCAGCTGTATCAATAGACACTGACTTAAAAAATAGTGCCTCATCAACAATTCGGGCACTGGATGAGAGTTACACAAATACCTCTCCATCCTCTGTCACTCTTGGAACCAGAACCTGCTCTGAGGAAGAGAAAAAGGACATTGTCAATTTAATTGGTACAAATGAGTCTAAAACTTTGCCGCAAAAGAGAAAAGAGAAGAGCTACAGCAAGAACAGTGCATATAGTGTTCAAAAGAAAGTTAAGATGTTTCCTGTTTATAGTGCCTCTAGCTCACAAAACACAATTAAAAGTGATTGTAGGCAGGAACTGAATTGTACTACAGTTGTAAGTACCACTACAATCAGAGATGAAACAAAATCAATGGACACCAGTGCTGTACATCAAACAGATGATAAAAATCAACAGACAATAGAGAATCTGAGGGGAAACAATCTGGATGAGGCCCAAACTTTGATATCTAATAAGTCAAGTAGTAGTAACTATGCAGTCATTTCAGATTTACCTTCTGATGATTTCGAGTGGTCTATGGAAAATTTGGAGTTATTTGGGCTCGCATTGCCAGAGGACAGTAATATGGATACTTTGACAGATAAGACTGAGAGCAGTAACACCAGTTTTTCTTGTTTTGACACTTGCCCATATGGCTGTAGAGATCTCATGTCAAGTGAACACTTATATCATCTTCACTTAGCTGCCCTGAAACTTAGTCAAAAGCAGGCACATACCTCTGAAATTTTTCCAGAACCCACAAAATGTAAAAATGAGGTGTTGTTCCATATTAAAAGCAATGTTTCAGTAGAGAGCAAAGGAAACAGTAGGAGTTATGGGTATCAACAAAATGAGAATGCACCGGAGAAAAATATTAAAATCAGTTCTGATATCATTGGCAGTAAGTCTACTGATGTAGTGGTTGACAACACAGGCTCAAACAACAGTTCAAGTAAAGTAATTTTAAATGGTATCAGAAGAGAGACAATTTTAAAGGACAATATAAAGCTATGTGATCAGGTAACATGTCAGTTATGTGAAAAATCTGAGCATAATATGCATGGAAAGCCACCTGCCCCAGTATACTGTGTAACAAATCCTGGTAATAAAGCTGGTGTACCACTGTCCATAAGCTGTTCGAACATAGCACTTTCTGGTACATCTGTTACTCAAGGACCAAACAACAGTAACATGGCATCACATAAGACAGCCCTGTCAAATAACTCATTTAATATTTCTCCTGCTCCAGCATCAAGTCACTTTTACAAACCAAGTGCTATTTATGGATTTGGCAACTTAACTAATGAAAATTACATTCAACTGGAACCATTTACAATGCCAAATGGCTCAATGTGGTTTGGAAAACAGGCACAGCCACTAAACAGACCTTTTGGCACAACAAATGTATCCCCCCATGTGATGAATTCCCCGTGGTATCAACAGTGGGTAAGTACCTACATTTACAACATAAATTACTTTGAGGCCTAGTAAATGTATTTGCTTTCATGCTTGTATATTGTTAATAGGGTATTAGTTTATTTGTAGCAAAGCTCTCTGCATGTACCAACAGAAATGCTTTCTGTGTTCTATTTTCTGTGTACCAACATAAGTGCTTTCCAAGCTCTACTTCTTAAGAATATTTCTTACCAATTGAATTGCTATTGTCTTAGCTTCAAAGCACAAACTATCATCAACTATAGATAAAAACGCCTCACTTACTTGTTTATTTTAAGTTTGTTAGAGTGTGCCCTACAAAATTTAAAATATATTCCTGATAGCAACTTTCCTGAAATCATTAAAAACCACAGTTCTCTCTCACACCAGTTCCAGTTACGAGCACTTCCTACAGGGGCAGGAAATATACACACTTGTATAGTGTATAACATTATGAAGGCCACTGTTGGAGTAATGGGACCAGAACCAATAAATAGTTAAATACCAGCATGCCAGTTTACATTTGTGGAGGTTTCTCTTATTTTAGTGTTCTTCTCCTGTTATTAATTGGCTCTGTAGCTGATTCTGCTAAAATATGCTTGGGTGATGGTGCTTGTCTGAAAGGTTGCTGGTTCAAATCTTATAGTGGAAGAAATTTTCATTGCCTGTATTCGGCTGGCAAGGGAGCAGACTTGGTGGCATATGGTTCCTAGATTCTATGTCAAGGTCATAAATGAATTCCAAATCTTTCTCCAGTGAGAGCCTGCAACACTATTGATGGTGGTCTGCCAGCCAGAGTGGGACATTGTGCTCAGCAGCACCCTTAGGCTTATTCTGGAGGAGTAGGTGATGTGCTAGCCCCGAGCACACTCTCCCTCCTCTTGTCACCATACAACACAAACATGACACTATACTATACACACTTATCGTAATCACCCATACTCAATAGCTAGATTTATAACATGACACATTTCATGATGGGCATGTGCTTTTTGTGCAATGGAAGAAACACCTTTCCAGTTATGCAGCTATGCCATAATATGAATTTAATTTACTCAGCTCAAGATAAAACAGATGCAATGGACAATTTATCCTGCTGGTAGTCATGTCAAATGGTGGCTGCTCTCTTTATAAACATGGTTGTCAATCATAATTATTTTGTACATTACTCACTGCCATCATCCAATAAGACATGCTATTTGCTCTTTTTTTTATTATATATTCTCTTTATAATTGTTGTTGTGGTCTTCAGTCCAGAGACTGGTTTGATGCAGCTCTCCATGCTATTCTATCCAATGCAAGCATCTTCATCTCCCAGTACTTACTACAGTCAACATCCTTCTGAATGTGCTTAGAGTATTCATGTCTTGGTCTCCCTCTACGATTTTTACCATCCACGCTGCCTTACAATACTAAATTGGTGATCCCTTGATGTCTCAGAACATGTCCTACCAACTGATCCCTTCTTCCAGTCAAGTTGTGCCACAAATTTCTCTTCTCTCCAATTATATTCAATACCTCCTCATTAGTTACATGATCCACCCATCTGATCTTCAGCATTCTTCTGTAGCACCATATTTTGAAAGCTTCTATTCTCTTCTTGTCCGAACTATTTATCATCCATGTTTCACTTCCATACATGGCTACACTCCATACAAATACTTTTAGAAATGACTTCCTGACACACAAATCTGTACTTGAGGTTAACAAATTTCTGTTCTTCAGAAACTCTCTCCTTACCATTGCCAGTCCACATTTTATATCCCCTCTACTTCGATCATCATCAGTAATTTTGCTCCCCAAGTAGCACTGCTTGCTATTCCATTACAGTGGCGGACTTGGTGCGTCTGTGTATGATGTAGCCTCTTCTTGCATGACGGTCTTCAGCACCGAGACTGAATGAAAACTACTGCTCTCTTCTCTTCTGCTCTCTCGGGTCCACTGCGTCTCGCGTATTTATTCACTTCAGTTCACTGGAGGTGAACGACTTCACGGTCATTGCCTCGTCTGTCACGTTGGAAAGCTTCTCGAAGAATCTTCTTAACGTCGGTCATTGTCTCCTGGAATGTAGGCGAGGGCCTTTGCTCACATGTGACAACTGAGAAACACTATATGTGTCTCATTTCCTAATCTAATTCCCTCAGCATCACCCGGTTTAATTCGACTACATTCTATTTTCCTTGTTTTGCTTTTGTTGTTGTTCCTCTTATATCCTCCTTTCAAGACATTGTCCATTCCATTCAACTGCTCTTCTAGGTCCTTTGCTCTCTCTGACAGAATTACAATGTCATTGGCAAACCTCAAAGTTTTTATTTCTTCTCCAGAGATTTTAATTCCTACTCCAAATTTTTCTTTTGTTTCCTTTACTGCTTGCTCAATATACGGATTGAATAACATTGGGGATAAGCTACAACCCTGTCTCACTCCCTTCCCAAACACTGCTTCCCTTTCATGCCCCTCGACTCTTATAACTGCCATCTGGTTTCTGTACAAATTGTAAATAGCCTTTCGCTCCCTGTATTTTACCCCTGCCACCTTCACAATTTGAAAGAGAGTATTCCAGTCAACATTGTCTAAGCTTTCTCGAAGTCTACAATTCCTAAAAAGTACATTTGCCTTTCCTTAATCGATCTTCTAAGATAAGTCTTAGGGTCAGTATTGCCTCACATGCTCCAACATTTCTACGGAATCCAAACTGCTATTCCCCAAGGTCAGCTTCCACCAGTTTTTCCATTCGTCTGTAAAGAATTCATGTTAGTATTTAGCAACCATGACTTGTTAAACTGATAGTTCGGTAATTTTCACATCTGTCAACAACTGCTTTCTTTGGGATTGGAATTATTATATTCTTCTTGAAGTCTGAGGGTATTTTGCCTGTCTCATACACCTTGCTCATCAGATGGTCGAGTTTTGTCAGGGCTGGCTCTCCCAAGGCTGTCAGTAGTTCTAATGGAATGTTGTCTACTCCTGGGACCTTGTTTTACCTTAGGTCTTTCAGTGCTCTGTCAGACTCTTCATGCTGTATTATATTTCCCATTTCATCTTCAGCTACATCTTCCATTTCCATAATATTGACCTCAAGTACATCACCCTTTTATAGACCCTCTATGTACTCCTTCCACATTTCTGCTTTCCCTTCTTTGTTTAGAGCTGGGTTTCCATCTGAGCTCTTGATATACATACAAATGGTTATCTTTTCTCCAAAAGTCTCTTAATTTTCCTGTAGGCAGTATCTATCTTACTGCTAGTGAATTATGCCTCTACATCCTTACATTTGTCCTCTAGCCATCCCTGCTTAGCCATTTTGCACTTCTTTATAATTAGCAATGAATAAATCAGTAAATACATTCTGGTGCTGTGTAATTGGAAAAGTGTTTCTTCCTTTGCACAAGAGGCACTTGTCCATCATGAAATATGTCATATTATAAATGTATCTGTTGGGTGTTGGTGACTATAATAAGTGTGTATAGTATAGTTTTATAATTCATTGTACATCGTGCAAACAACAAATAATTTAATACAAATAGCAACTAAATTTTGTGACAAATATGTTATAGTATAAATGGTTGCCTCACATCTAATTGTTGCTATGTGCTTGTTTTGGAATGGTGAAAGCAATATTAGCTTTTTAGAGCATAATTATGGTTTGCCATTGTAGAAAGCTGTATCACAACTGTAACAGCTCTTATATCTTACCTTATGTGAAATTCTGAGATATTAGGATTAACTACTAAATTTATAAATAGCAAATACTTTCTGTAAATGTAATGTTTCAACTTATACTTACTCTTAATCAGTTTCATGCAATGAGCATGAGGAGACCTTTGGCCTCGCAAGTTCCATCGACACCATGCAATTACTATGAGCCCCTCAAGATGAATCACTACAGGAAAACATTGTGGGGAACACCAAATGTTGGACAACAGAGGTAACACTCCTTGAGCTTTTTTTCTCCTGTTGTTAGTGATCTGATGTCAGTCTTCAGTCTATTTCCATATATTTCGTCAACTCTGATAATAAAATGTTGTAAATCCATTGCTCCTCTCGTATGGTTCTCTTGCTAATCAATATAGAGAACAAAGTTTATGAGTCTATATGAAGAGATCTGTAGCCACTGGAATGATCCCTGATGATCGTGTAATAGTCAGAAATTACTTACAGTATGTTGTTTTCAATAGTACTGGTGGACTATTGGAGAGCTGCTACAACTGTCATTGATTCTATTCACACCATTCACTAACTTAACAGAAAGATTGCTATATTGTTGACACTGTTTAAAAAGACTACAGTATACAAATCTGCTGTGTTGCTGGAAAACTGCTTGAAATGTAGAGAAATCTACAGGACATTAATGTTTGTTAAAAATATTGACAGCATATCATCACTGCAAGAAAGTGTAATATAATTTAGGAGTAAAGGAGGCCACTCACCAAGTAGCAGAAGCACTGATTAAACAGGAACACACAAAAGAGAAAGAAAACTTGCTATCTTTTGGAATAAACTTTGGCAGGGGAACAAGGGTGAGATGGATGTGTTTTGGGGTACAGGGAGAGAGAGGTGGGAGGCAAGAAGAGGAGTTGAGGTTGAGTAGCTAGCTGCTAGGAGGCAGATGGTTTGGTGGCTAGGAAACTAGGAGGGAGGCATGGTAGGTGCATGGGCTAGGCTTGTGATGCATAGATATTGGAGCACACAGTTTTGATATGTGATATGAAAATATCTTTAATATCTCTTTTCACAGTTATCACAATGATACATTTTGTTTTTCATATTAAATTTCATAATATTATCACTCAAACTGTTTAAATTAGCAGCTCCTTTGAAATATTTTGTATGTATTAATTAAACATAAAAGTGTCATTTTGTGCTCCTGGTGAAGGAGGTTTCTAAATATATTACCCATCATATTACTGGAAATTGAAGTACTATCTTCAAAGGAAATCTTCAAGAACATTTAACATAAAAGTGTATTGTTGCACAGCAGATACAGTTCCTGGATGTGCATATAATTTTTTAAAATTATTTTTGGCACAGATGGCAGCGAACTAGGTGTGGCTCATGCCATGTATCACAACTCGTATCTGGGGTACTCAAAGATTATCACTGTTGCAGATACCAGAGCACCCCAATACATTTTTGTTCTGAATCATAATGAAGGGGTGCAAATGATGTAACATGACACACTAATACAGCATTCTGTGTGCTTTACCGTACGGAGTCATATTGTGTAACATCAGAGCTTAGCCACTGCACTGTATCCCAGCACTGACAGAAAGTGTGAAGGCAGGAGGAACTGATAATCATTGAGAGATCATGGTTTGGACAAGTTCACAGACACCTAAGGATAATGACAGCAAATAACTGCGTTTCCAGCCGAGACAACATTATGTCTAGCTTCAATACCCCAATTCATGAGCCTCAGTCTCAGTTTCTCATTATCCCATCTGCATCTCTTATTCCAATGGAATGACAGGCAATCTTGTTATTTACCAGATAATGTGGTTGGTGAATCGTGATGTGCTGCCTGAATGAAGACTTCACCTCTAAGACAGCAGTCAGGCTACTGTAGTGCAACTTAACCACTGCAGCTCCAACTGATGCTTGTTCATCTCCATGAGGAAAGATGTGGATAAGCCTGGTACATCCCATGGTGAAGGGTTGTATCAAGTGACTGCAAACTACCACCTTCAGCCTGTTGGGTGGGTACCTGAGTACTGCCTACCTGGCTGTACATTGTACTATCTCCCTTGCTGTATGCTGTGTTGCTGATTTCATGATGCCTGCTGTCCATAATATGCTGTTGGCACTTAAGCGCATATACTTCTTTGAGAATGCTGGGGCTGGGGTGAGCCCCAGCAGTATTGGACCTGCAGACTCCTGTTGCAACTGTCTGCATGACATATCTGTTGGGTCCTGACCTGCATAACTGCTGGAGCCAATAAAAGGTGCTGCATTCACATTCCTTGTCACACTAGAGTGTGTGATTCAACAGTGCCTTCAATATTACTGTCATCACCACAGCAGCTTCACTCATCTTGCAGTCAGCACTTCACACAATGCAGGATGGTGATTTATAAGCATTTTTACCTTGTAACTGGCCATTTTCATTGTGTAAGTCATTGCCATTGGTGGATTGTAGGGGCATTTATTTAAATCTGAAGGTAACGATCGTACACATACGGTATGTGAAGCTCCAGACCTGTCTAGTTGTAGGGTAAGTGATGTGGGTCATATTTTACTCCTGTCAGGAGTACTCTTCAGTCCTTCTTGGCATGAGTTTCCAAGCACAATTACTGTGCCAGCCATATGCTTCACTCGTCAGTGTTGGGGTCATTTATCAGGGGGTTGCAGTGAATGTAGGTGGCCTATCATATGCTATACAAACTAGACTAACTTTTTTGTATTATGTACTGTGTAGTGTGAACCTGTTCATTTCCTTTTGTACTGAAATTTCCTTTATAGTTTGAGCAGTAGCATTAGAAACACATACTGCAAATACAGTTGATTCTGTTGTTACTATGATGGAGCACATAATTAGGTTCCAAGCGGCACTTGAACAGAAACATGGGGAACTAAAAGATTAAAAAGACCAGGCACAGATACTAGCAAACAGTGTAAATATGCTTAAAATGATAAAGTCTATAAGGGCACATAACACAGCCTTACAACAGAAAAGAAGGGTTGAAAAGGGGATAATTAGTGTTTTGCTGCTCCAGATGTACTTCAGAAGAGTGAGGAAGATTGGAATGCTTGGTGGATGAGGCACTGTGTTTGGAGTATGACACATTGTCATTATGAGGCAGCAGGATGAATTTTGATTGAAAAGTGCTCATGTGAGATGTCATGAATCAAAGGTTGTGGAAGTTCCTGGAAGTATATTTCACACACAAAGTTCTGGCACAGTGGAAGCATTGGAGAGTAGTGTATAGAAGTATCTGCTCAAATATTTGTGAAAATGTGGTGTCTGAGGTACCCAAAGTGTCATACAAAATACATGTATGCTGTACAGAAGCAAATGCATGTGTGAGTAGCAAAATGGGTGATAATGATTTAGATGCAGTAGTACCTACATCACTGGGTGATAATGGTTGATGTTTTGGGGCCACAGAGCCTGTGGCAGATGTATAGTCAAGTACATGTGCAACTGATTTTTGTGTCATGCAGAGTGAAACTGCAGAAGTTGTTTTTAAGATGGACACTACGGAAAATGCACAGAAAGCTATTGATAATGTTAGTTGTGTTGCAAATGTTGTGGATGATGGAGTAGTGCAAAAACATTTATTTCCTAAGGATGCAGACTCTTGACCCCTTGGGGTGACATTACTTTCTCCAAAGGGGGGAGGAAGGAAGAGAAGAAGTAGGAGTAATGCTTGTAAGGCTAATGATTGAGCCAGCAAGATGGAATCCTTTCAGGAATGTTTGCCTGAGGATAAGGGTAAATCTGATGATGGTTGCAATGTTATAAGTAATGATGGTAAGACAAAATGTTATGTAATTGTTCTTAAATGCAGAGTCAAACTCTAGGAGACATTGTTTCAGCTGAAAGAGACAGCTGAAAGTGAGGCAACACTGCTAGGGCATATTATCATAAAAATAGTACCACCTTAACTGTGTACTTCATCACCAAGAGTCAGTGCACATGGTGAAGTGCTGGAGAGCATGAATAAGTTGATTATAAAAAGGAAAAGCACAATAAAGCATGGCATTGCAAGGTGTAGTCAATCTGTAAGTAATTGTGCAGAAAGTGAGGGAACTAGAGCTACTGACCAGTATATTGTGTAGGTAGTACTGCAAGTAGTTGTTGTGTAAGCATAGTTCTAAGGAGAAAACATAAGAGAAAAACTTTTCATTCAAAGGCAAAATTCCAGATGATATACTAAAACAATGGGTTAAAAACGACATGTTAGAATACATGTTTCTACTACTAGCAGAGCAGTGTTTCTTATATCAACTTGTATACTGTACATACACTTAAGGTGTAAAGCTGCCAGTCCTCTTGACCTACCTTTGAGGCAAAGTTCTAGAGAATGGCTTGACGCCATAACTAAGAAGTGTTAACTGCAACCAGTTGTACTGATATACGTAAGTAGATTATAGCAAGTAGAATGAGAAAGATCTTGATTGTGTTGTTGTTGATGTGGTCTTCAGTCCTGAGACTGGTTTGATGCAGCTCTCCATGCTACTCTATCCTGTGCAAGCTTCATCTCCCAGAACCTACATCCTTCTAAAATCTGCTTGGTGTATTCATCTCTTGTTCTCCCTTTACGATTTTTACCCTCTACGCTGCCCTCCAATACTAAATTGGTGATCCCTTGATGCCTCAGAACATGTCCTACCAACCGATCCCTTCTTCTAGTCAAGTTGTGCCACAAACTTCTCTTCTCCCCAATCCTATTCAACACCTCTTCATTAGTTATGTGATCTACCCATCTAATCTTCTGCATTCTTCTGTAGCACCACATTTCGAAAGCTTCTATTCTCTTCTTGTCTAAACTATTTATCGTCCATGTTTTGTTAGGACTGGCTCTCCCAAGGCCGTCAGTAGTTCTAATGGAATGTTGTCTACTCCTGGGGCCTTGTTTCAACTCAGGGATTTCAGGGACCTGTCAAACTCTTCACGCAGTATCATATCTCCCATTTCATCTTTGTCTACATCCTCTTCCATTTCCATAATATTGTCCTCAAGTACATTGCCCTTGTATAGACCCTCTATATACTCCTTCCACCTTTCTGCTTTCCCTTCTTTGCTTAGAAGTGGGTTTCCATCTGAGCTCTCGATATTCATACAAGTGGTTTTCTTTTCTCCAAAGGTCTCTTTAATTTTCCTGCAGGCAGTATCTATCTTACCCCTAGTGAGATAAGCCTCTACATCCTTACATTTATCCTCTAGCCATCCCTGCTTAGCCATTTTGCACTTCCTGCCCATCTCATTTTTGAGACATTTGTATTCCTTTTTGCCTGCTTCCTTTACTGCATTTTTATATTTTCTCCTTTCATCAATTAAATTCAATATTTCTTCTGTTACCCAAGGATTTCTACTAGCCCTCGTCTTTTTACCTATTTGATCCTCTGCTGCCTTCACTACTTCATCCCTCAAAGCTACCCATTCTTCTTCTACTGTATTTCTTTCCCCCATTCCTGTCAATTGTTCCCTTACGCTCTCCCTGAAACTCTGTACAACCTCTGGTTTAGTCAGGTTATCCAGGTCCCATCTCCTTAAATTTCCACATTTTTGCAGTTTCTTCAGTTTTAATCTACAGTTCATAACCAATAGATTGTGGTCAGAGTCCACATCTGCCCCTGGAAATGTCTTACAATTGAAAACCTGGTTCCTAAATCTTTGTCTTACCATTATATAATCTATCTGAAATCTGTCAGTATCTCCAGGCTTCTTCCATGTATACAACCTTCTTTTATGATTCTTGAACCAATTGTTAGCTACGATTAAGTTATGCTCAGTGCAAAATTCTACCAGACGGCTTCCTCTTTCATTTCTCTCCCCCAATCCATATTCACCCACTATGTTTCCCTCTCTCCCTTTTCCAACTCTTGAATTCCAGTCACCCATGACTATTAAATTTTCGTCTCCCTTCACTACCTGAATAATTTCTTTTATCTCATCATACATTTAATCAATTTCTTCGTCATCTGCAGAGCTAGTTGGCATATAAACTTGTACTACTGTGGTAGGCATGGGCTTCGTATCTATCTTGGCCACAGTAATCCGTTCACTATGCTGTTTGTAGTAGCTTACCCGCACTCCAATTTTTTTATTCATTATTAAACCTACTCCTGCATTACCCCTATTTGATTTTGTAATTATAACCCTGTATTCACCTGACCAAAAGTCTTGTTCCTCCTGCCACCGAACTTCACTAATTCCCACTATATCTAACTTTAACCTATCGATTTCCCTTTTTAAATTTTCTAACCTACCTGCCCGATTAAGGGATCTGACATTCCACGCTCCGATCCGTAGAACGCAAGTTTTCTTTCTCCTGAGTAGTCCCCACCCGGAGATCCGAATGGGGGACTATTTTACCTCCGGAATATTTTACCCAAGAGGATGCCATCATCATTAACCATACAGTAAAGCTGCATGCCCTCGGGAAAAATTATGGCTGTAGTTTCCCCTTGCTTTCAACCGTTCGCAGTACCAGCACAGCGAGGCTGTTTTGGTTAGTGTTACAAGGCCAGATCAGTCAATCATCCAGACTGTTGCCCCTGCAACTACTGAAAAGGCTGCTGCCCCTCTTCAGGAACCACGCATTTGTCTGGCCTCTCAACAGATACCCCTCCATTGTGCTTGCACCTACGGTACGGCTATCTTGTTTGTATTAGAGATAAAACACAAATTTAAATGGGAAGAAGTAATGTGCTCATTCTCGTGAAATGTTAACCAAAATTATACAGTAAAAACCAGTGTAAAAGTGATCTGCTTAAAATGAAGTTGTTCTAAGGTGAACCCAGAGTGAAATTCAGAATGAATTGTTTGATGAAGGGGGAGGGGAGGGGTGATTGTTACACAGCAGAACCAATTCCTGGCACTCATATAAATTTTTAAAATTATTGCTTGGTGCAGACAGCAAAAAACCAGATCCAGATCATAATGTGTGTCACAGTCAGTATCTGGGACATGCAGAGAGTGCCAACATTGCAGAAGGTAGGGTGGTGCTCATAATACATTTCCAAATAGAGCCAAATGGTAATCTAAGACTGCAAGTGGCACAGTATGACAGCACCCATTACGTCATTTTGCGAGTCAAGCCTTGCAATATGGAGCCATAACATGTAGCATCCAAGCTTAGCCACTCCACAGTGTCCTGGCACTGACAGAAGGTGCAAAGACAAGGGCAACTGACAATAACGGAGACAACGTGGTGCAGACAATTCCACTGACACCTCACTATAATGAGATCATATGACTGCCTTGCCGACTGTGATAACGTTACATCCAGCTTAAATACCCCCAGTCTCATTGTTTGGTCTTCCCATCTATATTTCTGATTCTGATGGAATGACAGTCTCACTAGTTACCATATAATGTGGTTGGCAAATCATGATGTACTGCCTGCCACCTGAGTGAAAACTTCACCTCTGAGGCTGCAGCCAGCTGGGTGTAGTGGAACTCAGCCACTGCAACTTGCAACTGGTGTTTGGTCACCTTCATGACTGATGGAATATGCAGATGAGCCTAGGACTTCCCCTGGTGAAGGGCTGTACCAGGTGACTGCAAACTATCACCTTCAGCCTGTAGGGCAGGGCACCCGAGTACTGCCTTCCTGGCTGTACATGGTACATTTTCCCTGGCTGTATGCTATGTTGCTGATTTGGGTCCTAGGCTTCTCTCTTCATGACACTGACCATACTTGATATCTTGTTTACACCCACCTAAGTCCCTGAGAGTGCTGCAGAAAGGCCACACAAGTTACTGGTGAGCCACATCAGGCCTTGCCTGCAGGCATCTGTTTCAGTTACCTGCACAACATAGCTGTTGGGTCCTGACCCGCATAATAACCAAAGCCGACAAAGCACTTTGTCTACATTCCTTGTTGCACTAGAGTGTGCGATTAAAACATGCCTTCCACCATGTCAGAGAAGACAGTCCATCAGTCCGTAAAATCACAAGCAATAAAATATTTCCAGACAATGCTGTTTAACTGGTGCCTTATACTGTGTCACAGCCATACCATTCCATCTCCTGATTTCGGCTTTCTGCACATGGAGCATCAGCGTCTCACCTACTCAGCCTCCATGCCCACTAAAAATCCTGACCCAAGGGATGACCACTACAGTATACACAGTGTGAGTGAGTTGTAATGACTGAACCAAGTCTAAGTTAACAAAAGCAAACTTTTATAAACAAACTCATTAGTGATGATGATGATATTTGGTTTGCGGGGCACTCAACTGCGCAATCATCATTTACAAAGTCCCAATTTGTTCACAGTCCAGTTTCTTACACAGTCCAATCCATTCACTGTCACAAATGATGATGATGATAATGATGAAATGATGAGGACAACACAAACACCCAGTCCCCGGGCAGAGAAAATTCCCAACTAGGCTGGGAATCGAACCTGGGACCCCGTGATCCAGAGGCAGCAACACTAGCCACTAGACGACGAGCTGCGGACAAACTCATTAGTACTTCTTGCTTTACATGTAGTAGTAGTTTTGCCTTTGTGCAGTTTTAAGTGCTGAATTTATCAGCCACATTCGCATGACACAAATATTATATTACACAAATTTTCCATGAACAAAAATTTGTGTGTTCATGGCTGAAAATTTTCTGTGTAAGTCCCTAGGAAAAGAACAAATAAATAAGAACATAAATGATAGCTTACAAACATGTAAAAGATATAACTGAATTTCAACTGTATGCATATTTTATGATTACAAAAATTATTTTCAGAATGTTTCAAAGAACTAGCAGCACAATGGGCTCACTTCCAAGAATGTTCCAGACACCTTTCCTGCATTCCTGTTTTCCAGCGACCATTTCATGTGGTGATTATCATACTGACACTCATGTTCAGTACACAGGGCAGCAGGCAGAGAAAGTTGCAGCTCCACACAGCTCAGTCTCCATGGAAACTAACCAAGAAAGCAATTTTGAGGAACCTGCAAAAAGCTGAAAACTGTTGCCATATGATCTTGTCAGATGAAAATCAGTGAAATGTTTGTAGAACTCTTGAACAGCTGCCATACTTATGTCAAAATCAGTTTTTATTTGTGTTTGCTATAGTGGTTTCCTTGTACATGCATTTATATCAGTTTTGTGCAACTTTTTACAGCTTTTCAAAATAACAGGTCTGATAAGCAACTTTTAAGTTTCATCTGACTTAAAATAGAATGTTACATTCTGTTTTTACATAAATAACTTGATAGAAAAGTGTTGACCTGAATTAGGTAGCAGCTTCTAGAATTTTTAGTTTATAAAAAGGTACTTTGACTTTTGGGCATTAAAAAAAGTATTTATATTTGAAGCATAGAAAATAAAAATAATGTAAAATAGAAGATACTAAATTTAAAGATATCAAGTAATAACCTAAACCAACCTGATGATGTAACTCAGCCAATGCACAAAAACATAGCAGTGTTTACATTTTCCTCTCAACATAAATATTTCTATTTCTTGTATTATGATTGTCAATTTTTCAGCCCTTTTCTAACAGATCTGATATCATTTTCATGTTCTTATAATTGTACCCAAAATTATATATAGTATTAGAAATTGTGTTCAATTCTCACTTCTGTTTAAAGAAGAAGAAGAAATATAGTAAGTGTATTCTTGAAGTGACAATAGCATAAAACTATTATGTGATAGTAATTAATGTTAGAGATTAAAGTAATGGTATTAAAATCTGTGTTTGCATCATGGATGTGGGATGGGAGGATAAGAAAAGATCATATAAAATTGATGCAAGCATGTTGTTACATTTAAACTAATTTGGGTAATAATCTTTTCATTATCATTAAGCTTTTATTCTAAAAAAACATGGTATATCAATGGAATACACAGTGTAATTAAGTTAATTTTAAATTTACTTGTAGCTAATTGAATGCTGATGTGTTTCAGTACTTTTCCCTCCTCCTTGCCATTAGGTGATGTCACCTTGTTACACTTTCTTTTCTCAAATAACACTGTGCCATCTTCATCTTCAGTGCGATCACCTTTTGTTATTGCTGTTTTCAGGGGACATTAAATGACTTTCATATTATGAAACTGTGGATTTACGGCAGTTACAGATTATTTAGGTAAGCCTTTGGAGAGCATAAAATATATTACTGATGTGAAAGGTCACGTTTATTTCGTGACAACATTGAAATCTTTATCATTGCGTGTAGAACCATAGCTAGGCAGTCACCTGTAATTATGCATTTGTATCTCTTTTGGGAGCACCTATTTGCATAGTAGGCCAATTTGTTATGCTTGTGTGATACCATATGTGCAAAATAAGATTAAAATGTATTTGTTTGGTATTCTCACATGAGGCAGTTGAGCTCCAGTTCATGTGGAAGACTATTGGTGCACATTGTTTCATTGGCAGCCACCTTACCAACGTAAATTCACACGTTTTCAGCCTTTACATCATTTTATTTTTGAATACTGAGGTTTGATTCTG
Source organism: Schistocerca nitens (assembly GCF_023898315.1). NCBI lineage: Eukaryota > Metazoa > Arthropoda > Insecta > Orthoptera > Acrididae > Schistocerca > Schistocerca nitens. The sequence goes on from NC_064619.1 coordinate 283,262,603, forward strand.
GAGATTTCTGTTCTTCAGACGAGGATAAATGTGGAGGGGGGGGGGGAAGATTCATGGGGTTAGGGGAGGGGCGAGTTGAGTAGAGAAAGTAGGATTGTGGGGCTTTTAATCCTGTCTTGTATCATTAATCATATATCTTACAATGGCAAAGCAATATTAGTGCAGCAGAGTGTATATGTGGACAAGGAAAAAACATCCCCAGATTATTCCGGGATGTCCCATTTAAAAAATATACTTTTTCCTGAGTGGTAATACACTTTTTCCTTACTAAGTGACAGTAGTTTTTCCATAGATTTTTCTCTTGGAACTGTAAGACTTATCAATCCTTTGAATGGTTAACCTTTTATACACTGGTGTAGAACTTCCCCCAACCTTTGATGTGCAGCATCATATACATGCTGCATCTTTTCGTATTATGCCAAGAGATACTTGCAGACCACTGGCGGCGCCAGATGCTGCAGTAGGTGTAGCAGCATCCGATGGTGGCGGCCAATCAGAAGTTCTGCCAGTGATGGTCTGTCTCGTAGGTGGGAGTAATAGGAGGCAAGAAAAAGTTGCAGCACCTGTTCCTGTGTGTTGGTAGTGTGAAGCTTAGCCATCTGTTGCTTAAAAGTGCGTACAAAGCCTTCTGCTTATCCATTCGATTGTGGGTGAAACAGAGCGCTTGTTAGATGACAAATGCCATTTCATTCACAAAACTTTTCAAAATCACATGAAATGAACTGTGGTCTGTTGTTTGACGCAAGTACTTCTGGCAAGCCTTCTATGCAAAATATGGAGGACAATGCTTGAATGGTGCTACATGATGTGGTAGAAGCCATGGGAACTTGCTAAAAGTCTACCACTATGAGTCAACGAGTGTTCCAAAATGGTCCTGCAAAGTCAATGTACACTCGCCATGGCGATTGAGTCTTAGGCTAAGCTTAGAATGTCTGTGGCTGAGCACATTGGTTTTCCACTCGTGCGTGATACTGTGATATCATCTGTTCAATATGGGCGTCCATGCTCCGCCAAGTACAGAGCTGCCGAGCTAACTGTTTAGTGCGAACTATTCCCCAGTGTCCTTGGTGGACAATCGCAACAAATCCTTTTGCAACACTTTGGGAATAAGCACACACAATTGTCCACAGTTATTTTGAATTAGAATCATACACTATTGAACTGAAAGGCTATGCAGATGTGAAAAATATTGACCCACAACTGAGTTCTGGATACCGTTCAATGAGCGAGGCCAAAATGTGCCAATGTAATGCAACAAAATCTTCAGATCTGGGTCTGCTTCCATGACCTGTGCAATTTTTCTGTAGTGCAAGGGAAAAGATTCTAGCAGTTCAGAGCCCTGCGCATCGATTTGGCTACAAGATGTGGTAGATGCATCTAAATCAGAGCTTGGGTCAATCAGAAGGCGGGATAGGGCGTCTGCATTGCCAAGCTTTGCTGCAGATCTATACACAATTTCATACTGATACCGTGACAGCAACAAAGCCCAACGCTGCAATTTTTGAGCAGTGTGCGTAGGAACTGGCTTTGATGGATGAAACAAGCACTGCAAAAGCTCGTGATCTGTCACTAAAAAGAACTTGCGACCATACAAATAGTGATGGAATTTTGTCACACCATGCTCAATAGTGAGATCTTCTTTTTCTATTTGAGAATAATTGCACTTAGTTTGAGTGAGCAACATTGAGGCATAAGCAATGGGTCTGTCTTGTACACCAATGTTATGCGAAAGCACACCGCCGATTGCGTAGGAAGAAGCGTCGACTTGCAAAACTACTGTCTTGGCAGGGTCAAAATGCACTAAACATCTGTCACCAAGCAAATCGTTTTTGAGTTTCTCAAATGCATCTTTACAATCTTTAGTCCACCCAAAAAGGCACATTTCTGAGACGCAAATGATGCAATGTATTCGGAATCTGAGCGGCATTTGGTAAGAACGGAATGTAGAGTGTCATCCTGCCTAGTACTGACTGCAGTTCAGACACATTGCGAGGGACGGGCAGGTCACGGATTGCAAGCAAATGAGACTGGAGGGGATGCACACCGGGACTGTTTATCACATGACCTGAGTACTGTAGCTCAGTTTGAAAAGAGTCACACTTTTCGAGACGACACTCGAGTCCAGCTTATGACAATACTCGAAAAAGAGTACGAAAATTGGCAATGTCTTCCTCTGGCGTAAGACCTGAGACGACAATATCATCAAGGTACTTTGAACAAAATAGTACTTTTGCAGTCAGCTGTTCGAAGTAACTTTGAAAAATGGCGGGTGCAGAAGCACTGCCGTTGGGCAAACGCAAATACTTGAACAGTCTTAAGTGTGTATGTACCATACAACAAACACTTTCTGTGATTCTTCATCCAATGGAATTTGCAAGTCGGCATCACGCAAATCTGTCTTAGAAAGGTACCGCCTGCAGCAACCCTGTCCATAACTTCCTCAGGGCGAGGTAACGGATGAGTGTCAACTAATGTCTGTGGGTTGACTGTAGACTTGAAGTCAACACAAATGCGAATGCGACCATAAGGCTTTGGCAACAAAACGAGAGGACTTGCTGACTTAGTAGCTTGATTGGGAACAATTACCTTGCAATTCTTTCAGTTCACTGGCTACTTCGTTTCTTAAAGCAATTGGAATGGGACGCGCCTGGAAAATCTTAGGCTGTGCAGTGTCTTTAAATGTAACATGCGCTACAAAGTTATTAGCTTTTCCCATTCCTTCTGAAAATAGTTCAGGAAATTCTTTAAGCAAGCTATTGACACTGTCTTTTGGTGCAAAAGCCTATACTGAAAGTACATTGTCTTGGATACTAAATCCAAACAAAACAAAGGCATTTAAAACGGATATGTCCTCACTGTCTCTTGATTTCAACACAGTAAAATTCACTGTCCTGGTGAGAGATTTGTAAGTGGCGGGCAAACTACACTGTCCAAGCACTGAAATTTCCTGTCCGTTGTAAGCAGTGATGTGCTTGCTTGATTTAGAAAGGCGTGGTGAGCCTAACTGTTCGTACATGGCATGATTACCTAAAGTTATTGAGGCAGCTGTGTCTAACTGAAAGTTCTCACGACGGCCAGCAATTCGTAATGAGACAAATAATTAAAACATCGTTGCACAGCCGTTATTTCTGTATACCACTGGTAGTACGTCTCTTCCGTCTTTTTCTGCAAGCAAAAGAACTGATATCTAGCTGCAACTACTTGGACTTTCTGGTCATAGCACTTGGTTAATGTAGCGATTAGTTGGTCATAGCTGAGTTCGTCGGGAGACGCAGTTGGGAGTAGTTTTTGTATTAACCTGAACACTGGGGTCCCCACAATAGAAAGTAAGTATTGTAACTTTATAGTACCTTGAATGCGATGAACTCGACAATGTGCTGGATCTGAGTCAGGTATTCGAGCCATTCCTCTTCTGCGTCGCTAAATTTCCGGAACGAAGGTATGCTGGTCGGCGGCACTAGTTGGGCTGGTTGTTCGTCTGTTACGCGCCGACGCAGCTTGTGCAGCCAGTAGTTGTACCGTCGTCAGTAGGGTAGCAATTTGTTGGTTCTAAAACTGAGAAGCTTGTGTTAGATTCATCAAATTGGCCATCTGCGGTCGAGGCACGTGGGCAGGGGGTGGAGGGAGTGGGGAATTCATGGTTTATACAAACACGTTACAGCAAAAAGGAAGCAAAGCCTTTGAAAAGAGAAATCTGATTAGTTTTGCGGCACCACTCCTGGAATACGTGCAAGAACACAACAACAATTGAGCAAATAGAAATGAACACCACTGCAAGCTAAAACACACGAGAAGAAAGCAAAATCTTCCCCAAGTTCATTAACTTCGATCGCCACTGAATTATCCTCGTCGCCACTGGAGTGTCCTTGTCGCCACTGTAGAGTCTTGTACCGTAGGGATCAAGGAAGAGGATGTTGTTTGGTGGCCGGTATCCTCTATCTGCAGCACAACTGCACACATGTATTAACAGGGTTCTTTATTAACTCAAACAGGAAGCTACTTATCTTTAGGAAAGTCCATGTGTTGCGGTACAAGCTCCTCTGTAATAGTCCTCTTGCAGACAATATCGTTCTAGCTATTATAAACTTTAGTATTGCCATGGATAAAGTACAAGTCCCTCTATGTACACTAATCTGGTCGCAATGTGTTGATAGATGCCAACATGGAGTGCGAGTTAGTGCGCCAGTGACTAAGCAGCTGAGCTAGTGACTGTGAGACTGAGCTATTGACTGAGACTCTCGGTCAGTCGCAGCGATCTAAATACTTGCGGTCGAGAGGGCGTTGGCGGTATGTTGCCTGCGAGTCCTGATAGGCACACTTAATCCAGGTCTTAGTTTCGATCTTCTGGCAATATATTTGCCGACAGGCGTGTTGGTGACGGCTTACACAAGTAACCTTGTAGATAGCAATGGCGATTTTTGCTTAAATTCTGCGTGGAATCCTGCTCTCCTTTGTCAAAAAACAGAGAGATCAAGTTAATGTCGTCTCACCATTGTTAAGTAATTTTCACTATCGGTAACTTATGGCATCAGTCATCTTTGGTTGCGTGATGGCGCTAGTGTGTGTGTGTGTGTGTGTTTACATTTGTTATCTTTTCGGAATTTCTCTGCAAACCAAGGTTTTAAATTCGCTTGCACAGCACTTACTTGCCGAATTTTTGCCTTCAAAATGACAGGTCAGTCACCTGTTGAAATATCTGAAGTTTCCTATGACAATACCTGACTGCATTTCTCTAAGTTATTTGAACACAGTATATGCCGTTTGAAACTCAGGGCTCCCAATTTTTCCTTTGTTTCTGCTCACAACCGATGGCAGCTGTTGATTATCGTAGGTGATGGTATTGCTTCCATATCTGCATCCAGTGACGCCTATGAGCTGAGGATGACACGGCGGCCGGTCAGTACCGCTGGGCCTTCAAGGCCTATTCAGGAGGAGTTTTTTTTAGATGGTATTGCTTATTCTCTGTACCTTGCTACAAGCTGAACATCCTCATTGCCGTGTTGCCATCAACTGTGGTCTTTAGTCGAACTTTCCTCAGATTCTCTGTTAATGCATAATGAGCGAGGAAGCCGTCACCTAACATAGGTTCAGTCATGTCGGTAACAACAGATGTCCACATGCAGGGAGTGGTAAGGCCTATGGTAAAGTCAGTACTTTTTGGCTGTAGCTGGAGCTATTCAAATTGTTTATTGCTTTTAAGTGTGTGTTCAGCTGTTTTATTGTCTGGTGTGCACAGGGCTTGGGTTGAGCTAGCATCCAAGCCAGTGTCAACCACATACTTCTGTGCGATATATGCAATAGTTCCGACATAGCAGAATGTGCCAGCAGTAAAAGTGTTTGTGGAGCCTGTGTCTACGTTGTATTATTGCCATGGATGTACCATCAGTTATGATGTCTTTTGTCAATTGTTGCATGACAGTTATCTACCTGTTGATTATATTGCAGCATGTTTTGTTCAACTTGGTGTCTATCACACCTAAAGCAGATCATGATTGTCATTTGGGCAGACACATGGGGTTGTTCATTTCAAAGCTGAACATCCTCATTGCCTTGTTGCCATCAACTGTGGTCAGTAGTCGAACTTTCCTGAGATTCACTGTTAATGCATGAGTGAAGAAGCCGTCACCTAACATAGATTCAGCAAAAATTTATCAAATTGCCTCCAGGTTGTGCATAATCTTGTGGTCGTAGCACTGTAGTGTGTTGAGATTGGGCTGTCTACTAGGTCTCCTCCACTGCTGCTGCACCTGAACCTGTCTGATTAATGTCTTAACTGTAGTGTGTAAACTATGGAGTTATTTGGAAATGTTTGGCAAGTGTCATGGCTCTGTACAATGCAGTATCGTCTCTTTAACCGAGTGCAGAATCCACCATGTGATGTTGATTAATGAGTAATTTGCTGCTGATGTCATGGCAACTGTTGCTGGTGACTCCAATGTTGCATGCACTCAGTTGGCCACTTTTAGCAACTTGTGAAATGTCTGACCTTTGTGCACTACCAATGCCAGTTGCACCTGTGCAGAAGCTGCTGTTGCCAAACTTGTAACGAGTCTTCAAAATCTATAATTGTGTGTATCATACTTTCTAGATCCCACCAAAATTCTGAAAGGGTTTTGATGCCTTGGTTTTCGTGATAAAGTGCTTGTCTGAGCCATTGGCCTGGCAGTTTGTTGGAGCGAGCAATTAATTTAGCTTTGAACGCCAGGTGAGCTTGCTAAGATGGTGGGTGCATAACATTGTCAGACACCAATGCAGTCAGTTGCTGGTCTAAATGGCACACCATTGTTGTAAATTGTTCACTGTCATTTGTAACTTCTTGATGCATGAAAATGTGTTCCATGATTGCAAACCAAATTGATGGTTGGTTTTGTACAAACAGTAGGACACGTAACTGAAAATGTTGCACAGAAGAAGTGCATGAGTCGACTCATATTCAGCTTATTGCTCTTAAGTGCCCTCATGACATGGAAAGAACCACCAGAATAGTTAAAATTTTCAAGTCTAGCTTAACCACACGTCCTAACTAAGTCGAAAGCTCAAATGCACTGTGGTGTGAAATGTTTTATGGATTGGATTTTGGGAAGAGCCTATAAGCCATCTCAACAGTGGAGTGTCAGTTATGATGACATAATAAACATAAGGACAACATAACATCCAGTCCCCAAGTGAAGAATATCTACGACCCAGCCAGTAATTGAACCCACGCACTTTCAGTTAGCAATCTGCCACATAATTGTGCAACTGCCAATGTGGACATGGTGTGTAATTAGCACTAATATTTGCTTTCGTCTAATTGACACAGGATTTTGCACTGTTGTAGTGTTTTGTACTTTACACTACACTTTTTCCACATTGCAGGAAGAGAGAGCTCCAAAACCTGGATTATATCATGAACTTATGGTATCTCATTGTCAATGGTGCATAACAGATAATATATGTCTGTGGGGACTCTGAACAATAACATTGCAGACGGACGACATCTAAGCTCTCTTTGGGAGCCATAGTTAGTACGCTTTGTGCTTTCATATTCAACAGACACTATGTATTTTACTACATGGAAGTAAAACAGTGTGTACAGAACACAGAGTGGTTGGTAATAATTCAGTATCGTATTGTGTAGACTGTGAAAACCCTCCACACTGGTGATCCCGAGTTGTGATCACCCATGTCCACACCACGCTAACTACAACATCGCTATACTATGTCACTTAGACGAGCACGCTGAAGTAGGGAGTGATGTCATCTATTACCGCCGGCCTTCAATAAATATGAGACAGTGAAACGAGCGATTCTGAGAAGAATCGCACACCCACCAGAACAACTACTACATCGAGTGGTTTACGAAGCATGCCTTGATGATGGCACTTGGTCACAGCTGTGGGTCCACCTCTGACACTCGACTAACACAGGGGTCATCAACGATAGCACATTGTGGACTATTTGGCTTGCAAAGCTGCCGACTGTGGTCCAGACAGCACTGAAAGCCGACAAGTAGCAACCGATGGAAGACTCACACTGGCTGACAGAATATACGCCCTCATGTGATGGGATAACCGCCACCCAGACAGTCTGCCCCACAACAACACGCCACATTGCAATATCAGTTCACCACAACCCACTACGTCACGATGTCTGAATCGCCCCAGCACCATTGACGTTCAGCTGTCATGATGAACAACCATGGCCAAATTGCACAATGCTGTTTGCTGTTTGCTGGTACCACCAAACATTCAGTGATAAGGCAGAAAAATGCCAATCTCTGTGGCAGCACCCAAATGTCACCTGTTGGCAGGATTAGGCACACTTGACTGCCACGCCACACGTCACCTTCCAACCACAATCAACCCAACAGGAGATAGATGAATTTTCGTCAAAGATGTCGTAGACAACACCCACTTCCTGACTGACACAGAGTCCAATGTCAGTATAATTCCGTAGCACCTCGCCTCGGAGCTATCTACCTTGGAATGTCTGCACCTCGTCCCTGCCAACGACATTTGTACACTCCTGGAAATGGAAAAAAGAACACATTGACACCGGTGTGTCAGACCCACCATACTTGCTCCGGACACTGCGAGAGGGCTGTACAAGCAATGATCACACGCACGGCACAGCGGACACACCAGGAACCGCGGTGTTGGTCGTCGAATGGCGCTAGCTGCGCAGCATTTGTGCACCGCCGCCGTCAGTGTCAGCCAGTTTGCCGTGGCATACGGAGCTCCATCGCAGTCTTTAACACTGGTAGCATGCCGCGACAGCGTGGACGTGAACCGTACGTGCAGTTGACGGACTTTGAGCGAGGGCGTATAGTGGGTATGCGGGAGGCCGGGTGGACGTACCGCCGAATTGCTCAACACGTGGAGCGTGAGGTCTCCATAGTACATCGATGTTGTCGCCAGTGGTCGGCGGAAGGTGCACGTGCCCGTCGACCTGGGACCGGACCGCAGCGACGCACAGATGCACGCCAAGACCGTAGGATCCTACGCAGTGCCGTAGGGGACCGCACCGCCACTTCCCAGCAAATTAGGGACACTGTTGCTCCTGGGGTATCGGCGAGGACCATTCGCAACCGTCTCCATGAAGCTGGGCTACGGTCCCGCACACCGTTAGGCCGTCTTCCGCTCACGCCCCAACATCGTGCAGCCCGCCTCCAGTGGTGTCGCGACAGGCGTGAATGGAGGGACGAATGGAGACGTGTCGTCTTCAGCGATGAGAGTCGCTTCTGCCTTGGTGCCAATGATGGTCGTATGCGTGTTTGGCGCCGTGCAGGTGAGCGCCACAATCAGGACTGCATACGACCGAGGCACACAGGGCCAACACCCGGCATCATGGTGTGGGGAGCGATCTCCTACACTGGCCGTACACCACTGGTGATCGTCGAGGGGACACTGAATAGTGCACGGTACATCCAAACCGTCATCGAACCCATCGTTCTACCATTCCTAGACCGGCAAGGGAACTTGCTGTTCCAACAGGACAATGCACGTCCGCATGTATCCCGTGCCACCCAACGTGCTCTAGAAGGTGTAAGTCAACTACCCTGGCCAGCAATATCTCGGGATCTGTCCCCCATTGAGCATGTTTGGGACTGGATGAAGCGTCGTCTCACGCGGTCTGCACGTCCAGCACGAACGCTGGTCCAACTGAGGCGCCAGGTGGAAATGGCATGGCAAGCCGTTCCACAGGACTACATCCAGCATCTCTACGATCGTCTCCATGGGAGAATAGCAGCCTGCATTGCTGCGAAAGGTGGATATACACTGTACTAGTGCCGACATTGTGCATGCTCTGTTGCCTGTGTCTATGTGCCTGTGGTTCTGTCAGTGTGATCATGTGATGTATCTGACCCCAGGAATGTGTCAATGAAGTTTCCCCTTCCTGGGACAATGAATTCACGGTGTTCTTATTTCAATTTCCAGGAGTGTATATGGGTATGCAGCAGCACGACCAAACAGTGACTTTCGCCAACGGAGTACAGCACACATGGACTTTCTATGTAGCCAATGCCATGCAAACCAGTTCTTGGGGTGGACTTCTTCTGACACTTCAAAATTTCCCCTGACTTGCAATGGTCTGCATTGTGCTACCACAACACACATACCATCATTGGAGCTGCACCTACTGATACTACCACATTGGAATGTACCGCCAATGGTCCTCCGGTCCATCCCCTGCATCAGTGCCACCTATTGCAACAAACCTTCGCTGTATTAGAGAAGCTGACTGCAAACCAACAGCTCCTGAATGTCCATGAAGGAAACCACTCGTTTCACCTACGACTTTAGTCACTTACAGAGGAACTCAGCAAGGCCTGCGCTACAATTGTTGCATCAAAACAGCAATGCACACTCTAATCCATGGGACTCACAGCCTCTTCATTGGACATGCCAGAACCGTGCCCGCAGCTAACCTGGGTGGACAAGACGATGCAGGAATTTACTTTTCACTCTGCCTCGTCACCTTCCCCGCCCATACTGTGGCTGATCAATGGCGTTGATTCATGTGCCATACAGAATGGATTGGTTCATAGGTTCATCACTACACCAGGACGTGTGGTACAACACAAATCACATAGACTAGATCCTCAAAAACACAGCACTGCAAAAGCAGTTGACCAAATGATGTCATATGGTGTGCTTCGACAATCTGTCAGCACATGGGCCTCACAAATAAAAGTGGTTCGAAAGCAATACGGATCAGTCTGCATGTGCAGTGATTATCATACACTAAATGCTTGAAGTGTTCATGATTCCTACCCAGTACCGAATATTCAAGACTTTACTCTCAGACTAGCTGAGGGTACTGTGTTTTCCGTCATAGACTGCAAGAAAACATCCTACCAGATTCCCATGCAGCCAGACGATATTTAATAAACTGCCATCATCATTCCTATCAGTTTGTTTGAATTTTTGGTATTGTCATACGGCCTCAAAAACGCCATGCATACGTGGCAGTGTTTCATCGGTGGTGTGCTCTTTAACGTGCCCAATTGCTACGCCTACATGGATGATACACTATGTGATCAGAAGTATCTAGATACCTGGCTGAAAATGACTTACAAGTTCGTGTTGCCCTCCATCGGTAATTCTGGATTTCAATTTGGTGTTGGCCCACCCTTAGCCTTGATGACAGCTTCCACTCTCGGAGGCATACGTTCAACCAGGTGCTCGAAGGTTTCTTGGGGGAATGGTAGCCCATTCTTCACGGAGTGCTGCACTGAGGAGAGGTATCGATGTCAGTCGGTGAGGCCTGGAACGAAGTCGGCGTTCCAAAACATCCCAAAGCTGTGCTATAGGATTCAGGTCAGGACTCTGTGCACGCCAGTCTATTACAGGGATGTGCATTATGAACAGGTGCTCGATCGTGTTGAAAGATGCAACCGCCATCCCTGAATTGCTGTTCAACAGTGAGAAGCAAGGAGGTGCTTAAAACATCAATGTAGGTCTGTGCTGTGATAGTGCCACGCAAAACAATAAGGGGTGCAAGCCCCCTCCATGAAAACATGACTACACCATAACACCATCGCCTTTGAATTTTACTGTTGGCACTACACGCACTGGCAGATGATGTTCACCGGGCATTCGGCACGTTGTGTACCGTGATTCGTCACTCCACACAACGTTTTTCCACTGTTCAATCGTCCAATGTTTACGCTCCTTACACTGAGCGAGGCGTCGTTTGGCATTTACCGGCGTGATTTGTGGCTTATGAGCAACCGCTCGACCATGAAATCCAAGTTTTCTCACCTTCTACCTAACTGTCGTATTACTTGCAGTGAATCCTGATGTAGTTTGGAATTCCTGTGTGGTGATCTGGATAGATGTCTGCCAATTACACATTACGACCCTCTTCAACTGTCGGCGGTCTCTGTCAACAGACGAGGTCGGCATGTACGCTTTTGTGCTGTACGTGTCCCTTCACATTTCCACTTCACTATCACATTGGAAACAGTGGATCTAGGCGTGTTTGTGTGGAAGTCTCGCGTACAGACGTATGGCACAAGCTACACCCACTCACCTGACCACATTCAAAGTCAGTGAGTTCTGCGGAGTGCCCCATTCTGCTCTCTCACGATGTCTAATGACTACTGAGGTCGCTGATATGGAGCACCTGGCAGCAGGTGGTAGCACAATGCACCTAATATGAAAAACGTATGTTTTTGGGAATGTCCGGATACTAGTGTTCTTCAAAGACAGTGAAGCATATGACAGATACCTCAAACAAGTACTCGGTGCCTTAGATGAAGCAGGGGTTGAAATCGACAAGGACAAACTGCAACTTCACAAGAAACAAGTCACATTTGTAGGATACGCCATCGCCGCTTCAGAAATACGCTCAATAGACCACTGGTTGGCGCTTATACGAAATCTTTCATGACCACAAACTTTCCACGACCTCTGGTGGTATCTCAGCATCTTAAATTTTTACCAGTGAAACATCCCATATGCAGTGGGGATCCAGGCCCTCCTCACTGACGCAGTAAAACCAAACACCCATGACCATAGCCGGATCACGTGGACTGAAGACATGCAAGTGGCTTTAGCACATTCAGTCGACAGTTTGGTTTCAGCAGTGGCTTTAGCCCACCTGGTATCGTGCATTCCTCTTACCATTACTACTGACACCAGCAAGGTAGCAACAGGGGTGGCCCTCCAACAAACCACTGACAAGTAAGTGCAGCTGCTCCAGTTTTTCTGTAAAAAGCTCCCAGAAGCTCAAACACAGTACGCAGCATTTCACTGAGAACTTTTAGCAATCTATGAAGCAATCCGCTATTTCAGTGAATATTGCCGGCGAGCGATTATGATTTATAAAGACCATAAACCAGTCACGGACGCGATTTGACATCCGTTGATATGAGTTAATCTGAGACAATTTAGATACTTGGACTATATTTCTCAATTTACTATGGACGTCCGCTACTTAAAGCATATAACATTTTAGTGTACTACCTGCTACAGGTCGATACCATATCGTATCAACTGGACTATCTCCAAATGGCTTGAGAACAGACGTCGGATCCGTCAATTACGGTGCTCGCTTCTGACCTGGCGACCAATTTGAAGATTGAACAGCATCAGGTACCAGAGACAGATGCATTTCTACTCTGTGATACTTCGCTTGGAAAACGATGGCCACTGATTCCTGTATCCTATTGCAAATCCATTTTTCGGTCCTTGCATAATCTCTCTCTGCAGGAATACAGCCCACAATGAAGCTTGTCACTGACTGCTTTGTATGGTCAAACGTGAAAAAGAGGCTGCAAAGTATGGACTCATGTGTGCACTGCCTGTCAAAAAAGGCAAAGTTGGTCATCATGCTAAGCCGCCGCTAGGTCACTTTACAGTTCCGCAGAGACCATTTAGTCACATTCATTTTGAGCTCGTCGGCCGCGTACCAGAATCGTCAGGACAAAAATACATCCTCTCCAGCCGGCCGGTGTGGCCGTGCGGTTCTAGGCGCTTCAGTCTGGAACCGCGTGACCACTACGGTCGCAGGTTCAAATCCTGCCTCGGGCATGGATATGTGTAATGTCATTAGGTTAGTTAGGTTTAAGTAGTTCTAAGTTCTAGGGGACTGATGACCACAGATGTTAAGTCCCATAGTGCTCAGAGCCATTTGAACCATTTGAACATCCTCTCCATGACAGATCCCGTGACACTATGGGTTGAAGCGACACTGATGACCGACATGACAGCGGGAGCCACAGCTACGGTGTTTGCCGGCCGGGGTGGCCGTGCGGTTCTAGGCGCTACAGTCTGGAACCGCGTGACCACTACGGTCGCAGGTTCGAATTCTGCTTCGGGTATGGATGTGTGTGATGTCCTTAGGTTAGTTAGGTTTAAGTAGTTCTAAGTTCTAGGGGACTGATGACCTTAGAAGTTAAGTCCCATAGTGCTCAGAGCCATTTTGAGCTACGGTGTTTGTGCATACATGGATAGCCTGGTTCCCCTGCCCACTTACGGTAACGACAGACCGAGGATGACAGTTTGAGGCTTCACTGTTTGAAGTATTATGCAGCATGTACAGCAACGACTGCTGGCATATGACAGCATACCACCCACAGATTAATGGTCTTGTCGAGAGGTGGCACAGAACAATGAAAGCAGTGCTTGTGTGTCACATTGGCGAATGGGCAGAAGTGCTCCCTTGGGTCTTGCTAGGGGTGTGCACTGCCGCAAAAGAATGCCTACAGGCGTTGCTTGCCGTATTGCTACACGCAGAAACATTGTAACTACTGGTGCACCTTTTCTCGCTACCCACGGACTATAACCCCCAACCATTACCAACTACCACAAGCGATATGGAGAAGACTTCAGTGGATCGCCATCCCATTGCCATGGCCCCACACGGCACCGCCTACCTTGGAACACAAGGCGCTGGCAAAAATGCAGTTTGTCATGCTATGGGACGACACGGTTGGACCTGCATCCCACCCCCCGCCCCTCCCCCCCCTATAAGGGCCCATACTGAGTAATCACCCACAGTGACAACGCCTACCAAATCGAGGTCAACGGCACCAAGCCAGCATGGACCATGGAAAATCTCCACCAGCTCCATACCGTTTTCGTCGTCGCTGTCCACGCCAACGGAACATTAACAACAGACGTCACCCACGTAACAGCCGGCAACTGTAGACGATGAAGCGTCACCTGCCACCTCTATTCCGCCAACCACGACACCTGCCGCGACAGCTCAGGGATTACAAACTCACATAAGCGGCAGCAGTCATTGGCTCTGAGCACTATGGGACTCAACTGCTGAGGTCATTAGTCCCCTAGAACTTAGAACTAGTTAAACCTAACTAACCTAAGGACATCACAAACATCCATGCCCGAGGCAGGATTCGAACCTGCGACCGTAGCGGTCTTGCGGTTCCAGACTGCAGCGCCTTTAACCGCACGGCCACTTCGGCCGGCCTGCAGCAGTCATTCATCACAGTGATAGCGCCTCCAACCATGCTGTGCACTCCATGGGCGGGCTCTGTGGAGACCCTGAACAATAATAGCACTTATGGACGACGTATACGGTATCATCTGGAGCTGTAGTTAGTACACTCTGTGCCTTCGTACCGAGCGGACGCTATCTGGAAATAAAATGGTGTGTACAGAACGCAGCGTGGTTGGTAATAATTCACTACTGTATCGCCTAGACTATGAAAACTCTCCATGTGTCTTTCAGATTTCGTTGTTTACTGATCATGAAATAAATTGGCCACAGTGAAAGTTGTTTCTTCGTTGTCAGAGTCACAAATTATATGGGTAGGATTTGTACACCTCATAGAATAACGCAGACAGTGTTTAAGTACACAGAATTATTTCTGTAATTATTCTGTACACGCTGTGTACATTATTGAAAGAGTTTCGTTGACAACACAGAAGCCAAACATAGGCTTGTGCCAAAGGTAACATATACGACAGTTGATTGGTAAATCTATTATTTCCACTGACCTACCTCACTGAAGTTTATTTCTTGTAGAATTATATAGCTTATATTGTGTCATGTATGATAATTTTTATGGAGACTGAAAAATTTTATGGGGGAACTGATGTAGTTTCCACAAGTCGTGAGAAATCTCCGCCAAATATCGATAAGTGAACATAACCCCAGCGAGCAATAGCATCGGCTACTTACGAGGATAAATAAAACTTCTACTACGTATCCACAATGCCCTTCTTTGCATATGTTAAATATCTGCTGGTATGATCCCACACACCCTGAGAAGTATTCTAGGATGTTTCATACGCGTGTTTTGTAATCAGTTTCATTTGTAGTCTGATCGCATTTTCCCATTATCCTACCAATAAAAACATGATATGCAGACAAATAAGAACTACATGTGACTATTTTAAATAGACAATTATTTCAGAGCTATCTGGAATCAGAGGCATAGAGATAATCACATCTGTTTCATTATGGGTAATATAAGGTGTAATAACTTTCGGAAAGTGGTTCCCCTTGTACAGCTAATTCATCGTTTTCTATTTTTCGATAAAGTATCAGGACAATAACTCACAAGTGGCAGATGTAATACACAAAATAGATTTGGATAAACACTGACGAAATAAGTGATTGTACTAATCGTTGTGCTCAGAAATTGCATTAGTAATGTTGCGGCCAAAACGTCATATGTTTAACTATTTCTGGCTCAATGACATTCAAAATAACTGGAAAATTTGTTGTGACATCTATAACTGTCTTATCAAGTCCTCTGGATAATTTTTGAGCTACTGTTACAACTGGTGGTATCTTCATTCAAAGGGTGCATCAAGACTTCTTCTTTCTCCCTTCTGATAACAACATCTTTGGTGTGCATGAATCACTATTAGTGTCGTTAGACGATAGAGAGAATCAGTGGCGGTTTGTTATCACTCGCTAATGTGCTGCAGGACACTGTAAATATCGCATTAAAATTATGCCATTTCGCTTGCGAGCCGCATGGGGTAGCCGCGCGGTCTAAGGCGTCTTGCCACTGCCCGTGCGGCTTCCCCCGTCCGAGGTTCGGGTCCTCCCTCGGGCACGGGTGTTATGTGTTGTCCTTAGCAAGTTAGTTAAGTTCGATTAAGTAGTGTGTAAGCTTAGGGACCGATGACCTCCACAGTTTGGCCCCATAAGACCTTACCAAAAAAAAAAAAAAAAAAAAAAAAAAAAAAAAAAAAAAAAAAAAAAAAAACCTCTTGCGAGCCGAAAATCGCACTAGTTTACGCCATTTCTCTTCGACTGCGAATCAGAGATCGCACTAAAATTGCGATTTCTCTTCTAATGTGTGCTCGTATACAAATAAGTCCGTGAGGACGAGAAACCAGTGTCGAGTGCTGAAATGACAATCAAACCGTGCTACGTTCAGTTCAGAGAAGTGACGCACTTGCTGTTTTCTACTACGCATGTACTGATGTGGCATCATCCCTTCCGGCATTACGAGTGCTACGTTGCTCACAGCATATTTCTTTGAAATTGCAAGTAGTGTACTGTGTAAGCATACACTCCTGGAAATTGAAATAAGAACACCGTGAATTCATTGTCCCAGGAAGGGGAAACTTTATTGACACATTCCTGGGGTCAGATACATCACATGATCACACTGACAGAACCACAGGCACATAGACACAGGCAACAGAGCATGCACAATGTCGGCACTAGTACAGTGTATATCCACCTTTCGCAGCAATGCAGGCTGATATTCTCCCATGGAGACGATCGTAGAGATGCTGGATGTAGTCCTGTGGAACGGCTTGCCATGCCATTTCCACCTGGCGCCTCAGTTGGACCAGCGTTCGTGCTGGACGTGCAGACCGCGTGAGACGACGCTTCATCCAGTCCCAAACATGCTCAATGGGGGACAGATCCGGAGATCTTGCTGGCCAGGGTAGTTGACTTACACCTTCTAGAGCACGTTGGGTGGCACGGGATACATGCGGACGTGCATTGTCCTGTTGGAACAGCAAGTTCCCTTGCCGGTCTAGGAATGGTAGAACGATGGGTTCGATGACGGTTTGGATGTACCGTGCACTATTCAGTGTCCCCTCGACGATCACCAGTGGTGTACGGCCAGTGTAGGAGATCGCTCCCCACACCATGATGCCGGGTGTTGGCCCTGTGTGCCTCGGTCGTATGCAGTCCTGATTGTGGCGCTCACCTGCACGGCGCCAAACACGCATACGACCATCATTGGCACCAAGGCAGAAGCGACTCTCATCGCTGAAGACGACACGTCTCCATTCGTCCCTCCATTCACGCCTGTCGCGACACCACTGGAGGCGGGCTGCACGATGTTGGGGCGTGAGCGGAAGACGGCCTAACGGTGTGCGGGACCGTAGCCCAGCTTCATGGAGACGGTTGCGAATGGTCCTCGCCGATACTCCAGGAGCAACAGTGTCCCTAATTTGCTGGGAAGTGGCGGTGCGGTCCCCTACGGCACTGCGTAGGATCCTACGGTCTTGGCGTGCATCCGTGCGTCGCTGCGGTCCGGTCCCAGGTCGACGGGCACGTGCACCTTCCGCCGACCACTGGCGACAACATCGATGTACTGTGGAGACCTCACGCCCCACGTGTTGAGCAATTCGGCGGTACGTCCACCCGGCCTCCCGCATGCCCACTATACGCCCTCGCTCAAAGTCCGTCAACTGCACATACGGTTCACGTCCACGCTGTCGCGGCATGCTACCAGTGTTAAAGACTGCGATGGAGCTCCGTATGCCACGGCAAACTGGCTGACACTGACGGCGGCGGTGCACAAATGCTGCGCAGCTAGCGCCATTCGACGGCCAACACCGCGGTTCCTGGTGTGTCCGCTGTGCCGTGCGTGTGATCATTGCTTGTACAGCCCTCTCGCAGTGTCCGGAGCAAGTATGGTGGTCTGACACACCGGTGTCAATGTGTTCTTTTTTCCATTTCCAGGAGTGTAGAATATGAGGCATTCTTTAAGCTCCAACCTAGTAACCCACTTTGGCTGAGTGGTATAAGGCAAAGACTTGTAGTCAGTGGACCCCAAGTTCGACTCCTGTCAGTTCTAACTTTTTTTCACTTTATTTTATTCCTCGCAATGTTAAATTATTGTTTATGAAATTTAAAAATATTTAAACTGGTCACTTTATACATGTAAAATTAATATATTCAATTCAGTTACGATTACCACCATTGCAAGTCAAAAGGCTACAGGTCACCACTTTGTAGCATACTGGTGTAATTTCACATGAGCTGCCACTGGAGAGAATATAGTTTTTGCTCCATACACTGCAAGCACTCCACTTAACTAACGATGTGAGCAGTGACAGTGTCAAGATTCCCGGTCCAAAGCGAGGTGTATCCATGATGAGAATGTGCTACCAATGAGGGTGCAGGATAAATGTAATAAGGCTCTCAGTAAGATGCGATGTGCCAACGGTGAACACCAATGTCCCATCAGCAAGGCTGCAGTGTAAGCGTACCCTAACGTAAGGGACTTCTTAGACCCTGCTTGCACTGTTGATTCTTACGATCTACAAGGCAGTAGATAGCGGAGCTCACGTGATGGTGTTGTTGCTGGATTGCAGAAAGCCTTCGATACAAGTCCAGTGTCGCCTCATAAACAAGGCATGTTCATACAGGATATCCGAACAAATATTGGTTGACTGATTTTTGTTTGGTCGCATCGGATTATATTACGTTCACATTGTGCACTTAACAGTGAACAGGTTCCTTGAATTGGAGACCTAGCACGCAGAAATCAGTATGTCACTTGGTTCTTAGACTGAATTTACACTTCCTGTGATCCGCTCCAGAGCCAAGAGATGATGAGCGACTAGAAGCTGTACTCGCGTGACAGTGGGGATGGGTAGGGGATGAGGGGGTTGGTATAACAATGAATCAGCGCAGTGCGTGTTTAGACTGTAGACAGGTGCCTGTCAACGGAAGCGAGATGGTGTTTCGTGCGATTGTTTGGTGCGATTTCTTGTGGTGGATGTCGAAAGACGCATGAATTATGAATATGAATGCCCCATGTTATGGGCTAACACTACCACAACAGGGATCGGCTACATTAAGCTTGTAATGAACTAGCTTCCCAGCTCAAGATTGTGGAACAGACAGTTAGTAAAAAAATGTGAAATAAATAACTACAGCAGTAGCTACAAATAAATAACACAAACAGTTTGGTACATTATTACATTCGAATTATGCACAAATTTTATAATTCTGATGATGAAATGATGACCGCAGTAGTTGCAATATTCAATAAATTGTTGATGACGTAACTTTTAATTAATGACTGTTGATACAGTTTCTGAACGCTTCTCTGACACTTCTCGCACTTCTTGAAGCACTACTGCTCGCTGTATCATTTTGGAAGCATGCTGTCAAAGTATGTTTACTGTTCTGTTCTGGTCAATGAACAATTCAAAGGAGACATCAGGGCCATCTTTATTGATTATTATGTTATGCAAGATGCAGATGATCTGAGTAAAACTGTCTGCGTATTCTGCAGAGGTTTCTATCTCCTTTTGAAGACGATGCCACTTGCCGGCCATAATTCCGAACTCCCGTTCTACGACCGTTGCAATCTTCGATAACCTCTTCTTAAATAGTCTTTCGTCCATGTGGCCAGGGTCGTAAAGAGGTGAGCCTACGTCCCTGCCACACCTAACAACTCTGCGCCCTCCACTTTCCTTCGTAAAACTACATCCATGCATTTTTTTCTACTTAGATTTAGCTAATTTTGAAGTAGGTTCAATAAAAATAAAGCATTATTAACAAGTAATAACAGATTGAGCTACAGTGGTTGGACAAAAATACGTAACCACAAAAAACACAACACATTACCATGTCCAACAAGGTGTACAAAAACCATTGGCTTCAAAACAGCTTCCAGTTGTATCGGTGTGGATATATACAGGGTCTGTATGGTTTTCAATGGAATCTTATTCCGTTCTTCCTGCAAAATAGTGGCTATTGGAAGAAACGATTACAGAGGTGGATAGCAACCACGCAATCTTCCCTCCTAAGCAGACCACAAAATCTCAATAATACTGAGATCTGGTGACGGTGGTGGACAGGGGAGATGCTGCATTTCATCATCGAGTTCACACAATCAGTACTGGACAATGAGAGCCGTGTGAACAGGGGCCCTGTAGCCTTGGAGCATAGCATCCCCAATGAGGAACAAACATTGTACCATGGGATGGATCTGATCAGCCTAAATGGTTCCATAATCCTTGGCAGTAATACCCTCTCGCAGAGAAGTCATGGGGCCCATGGAATACCATGGTATGGCTGCCCAGATCACGACTGAACTCTCGCCACGTTTCACCCTCTGGACATAAACTCAGTCAGAAGATGGAAACAGTGTGAAAAAAGACACATTCTGATCAAACGACTTTCTTCCAATGCTCCATGGTACAGGTTTATGCCTTTGGCACCATATTTTCCCGCTTAAGGTGCTCCTTTGTTGTTAGTTTGGTGTTGACAGGGTTCGCGAGGGTGACATTCAGTTCTGCAGTGGCGTTTTCACCTGTCGGCCTCTTGTTTTTCGTCACAATCCTCTTCAATAACCGTTTGTCACGATCACTCAACACACACTTTCCTCCGCATTGCAACTTACTAGATCATCTTTTTCCTCTATCCGTTACGCGATTTAAATCTTAGATACGGTGCCTCTTGAAACACCAAACGCTTGCGCTATCTTGGTTATAGAAGTACAGCCGTACGAGGCACCAGCCATGTGCCCATGTTTGAATTCACATAATGCACTCACAATTACACATAACGTTGTTCTAAACATGACGGACGCTTGCAGTGTATCGAGGACATTGACAGGTGGCATTCGTGGTCAAATATAACTGTGCAATCTGCAGGCATGTCTAGCATTTGCATTTATGTTCAGTCACACACTTCTCAAAATGTTTACATATTTTTGCCCAACTCCTGTGTATTTATATAAAATATTGCAAACAGCAAATTAATTTTGTCATTGTAGTAAATAAATCACGAGTAGTATAAACTTTCTAATGAAAATAAAAGTAGAGCTGCATTGTATTGTTTATAGTTTTAGTTTTACATATACTAAAGAAAAGAGATAAGAACCCTGATATGCGGTTTCATCGCAGAAGTTGCTGTAGAAAAAGAAAAACCACAAAACCGTTAGCAATTTCCCATCACATAAATTCACCAACAAGTATGGGGCTAGATTCATTGAATTTTGTCAACAAAAGATTATGAAACTCTTGTCGACCTCTCTGAGGAAACATTTTCGAAAGCAAATACCAGGAACTAGACGTAACCCACACAACTGCTAGATGAGTATCAAATCCATCACATACCGTTCACAGAAAGAAGTTCACAGTGTAGTAATCTGCAAAGTCGCAAACGTCGACTCGGATCACTTTCTTGTTCGCTTCAAAGTTAAATTTGTCCCAAAAGAGCACACTGCAACAGTACACACCTTCAGGAAACTGACTCAAAAAGGACCCAAGAACGGGAGAAAGACAGGGCAGTCAACTGGGAACAAAGATCATAGAGAAGCCAATCTGCGGAAGAAGAACACGAAAGAACAGTGGTGGAAATAAGCATGTGAAGACACATTGGAAAAGCGAAAGAGAGTCTTCCAGAAATACACTCGAAGACAAAAGAAAGCGACGCACCACGAAGGAATTATCTGAACAGGACGGAAATCGGTAGATGTGATGCACATGTACAGACAAGCAAATCAATATACTTTCAGAAATACTGGATGATTTAATCAAGAGAAAGACCCTCACAAATTGTGCAATTCAGCAACGCTTTGGCCTTCCTCTGGCCCTTATGCAAGCAGTTATTCGGCTTGGCATTGATTGATAGAAGTGTTGGATGTCCTCATGACGGACATCGTGCCAGATTCTGTCCAACTGGCATCATGTTAATTCGACAAAATCGCGAGCTGGTTGGAGGGCACTGCCCACAATGCTCCAAACGTTCTCAGTTGGCGAAAGACACGGCGACCTTGCTGACGAAGGTACGAAGAAGAAATACCACGCATTCATATAACTGATTTACCTCGATGGGCAATGAATCCACCGTCTTCAGTGATGATGCACAGTTATGATTAACCTCATGCAGGAATCTGAAAGTAGCGAACATGGATGGGGTTGTTCGGGGGAGGAGACCAGACAGCGAGGTCATTGGTCTCATCGGATTAGGGAAGGATGGGGAAGGATGTCGGCCGTGCCCTTTCAAAGGAACCGTCCTGGCATTTGCCTGGAGTGATTTAGGAAAATCACGGAAAACCTAAATCAGGATGGTCGGACGCGGGATTGAACCGTCGTCGTCCAGAATGCGAGTCCAGTGTGCTAGCCACTGCGCCGCCTCGCTCGGTCAGCGAACATGGAGGACACGGACGACGACTGCGGATAGGTGGCACTAGGCGGGAATGCGGGTCGGTAGGGAGGCGTTCCGAAATAGTCCACACAGTTGTGATAAACACTGTGTCCGGATGGCGCAACTGCCTGGTAAGCAGGAGATCCCGGGTTTGAAACCCAGTCGGGTACACGTTTCCACTCGTCACCCCTGACTCCAAAAAGTCCCGATGCAGCTGACATCAATAGTTCCTTCCCTTTTCTTTCCTTTCTTCCCCTCCACGTTCCATTTGCATAAGATCAAATTTCTCCTCTTACGTTACTGCAAACCGACACAATGAGGCCTGACGTAAGTTACTGACCTGTCTGGTTGCAAACTGCTTGTTTGATATAACACTGTTTCAAAACTGCAATAGCTACTGCAAGGCGAGTTTATCCAAAAATAACTTTTTTGGCAAAAGAAGCAAAATTAAACCTGGCAACTATAGAAACATAGCCGTTACTCATAACTGATGCTGCTTCTTCAAATGAGACGATGTTAAAAACTCAGACAAAAATAACTCGCCAATTCTGTTGCAATTTTGGCAGAATCCCGCAATCTATCGTACTTCTAATATGAACCACTGGAATGGAAACTTGCCAAAAGATTTTCTCCCTGTTCTTCATCTGGGAAATGTGAAAATAATTCGCTGCGAATAGTGCACTATCTGCTTGGGCCTATCCCTATCCCGAGTGAAGCGATGAGCTTCTTCACTTTAAATGTCTTTTGATGTGTTAAAGATAGATTATATGTATTTATAATCTATTTTAACCTTAACCCTAGCATTACCAACGTATTTTTTGTTACATGTAATACCAACGGGGGGGCCTCAAAGGCCCATAAAGAATACCACAATTTATTTTATCATAAATCAAGTTTATTTACTTCTGATACCTCTAATAACAATTCAAAATGCTTAGACATTGTTTTTGTATACTGGATAATAAAAGATGTTATTATAATAGGAATAAAATGAACAAATCACGAGATTCAGTTTATATATTTTTTGGAATAATGTTTCAAAATAGTGTTTTCTTATAAAAACGACTTTTTTAATTCGATACACTACATGAAGCAAACAAAATTTACTGTCTCATTCTGCAACGCATTTTTCACACAACACTGTCTTCCTGCAGTGTTTCCCACAGACGTGTTTGTGGCACTGAGAGCAGGTAACAGTTGACTTTCCCAGCTTGTTGTACTTGATCTTTTTAGATGCAGCTTCTTGGCAGCATAGGTGGCACCGTCCACGTGTTCCTGGTTCTGCTGTTGAGGATGATGGTTCTACAGAGCAGCTGAGCTTCCGTTGTGTGATGCTTTCCATTGCCATTATTACTGGCTTCTGAAGTCCATACAGATTTTGTGCCCGTTTATCTACTTGAGATCTTATTAGTTCGAGACCTAAGTTAGTGATAAAAACTCTTCTGCGGTTTAGCAAATTCTTTTTCCAATTCGGAAAGTTGAGGAGGAAGAGTGAACATGCATTTATTGCTGCTATGTCAATGAGTGTGTAGAAGAGGGACAAAGGCCATCTTCTTGTTCCTCTCTTTGTGCTGTAGTGTCTTGCCATCTGGTCTATGGTGTCCACGCCTCCCTTTGTAGAATTATAAAAAAGATTTATGTTAGTCTTTTTTGAGTCTTCATTCAACACCCCTTCTGAGTGATAAGTTGAAAGCATCAACAGCAGTCGTTTTGGCTTCTCGCGGACTAGCGTTGATGCAAGAGTAACTGGTGGCCTCTGTGTCTGAGGGTCAGTATAAGCAAAGATGGAAGAGTGTAAACTGCGGCCAGTTGTAGTCTTCAGCTCTTCAGGTATGTGTCGTCTGTTAGACTGTAGGGTGCCAACAAGTGTGAGGTGAAAATCATTCCATAGAGTCTCAGCAAGCTCCACTGAAATATAGTACCGATCTGTGGTAACATTACGGCCTGATTTTTCAATAAGTTTTATTAGTCACTTTACAATTTCCATCGGTCCATTTGAATGCTGTGTATTTCCTGACTTGCCTGTATAGATGTCCATGCTGATCACATATCTAGTCTCAGAATCAGACAGCATTAGAATTAGAATGCCGTATTTTCCAGGTTTTTCTTTTAGAAACACCTTGAATGGACAGCGACCACGGAACAAAGACAACATCTCATCCACTGTTGTATGTAGACCAGGAATGAAATACAATGGAAGTGAAGAATTGAAGCTTTCAAAAATTTCCCTCATTGGAGCAAACTTGTCAGTCTGGCGACGAATTTCTCTTGTGTTCTTATCATCAAACCTCAATATTTTAGTCAATTCGAAAAATCGGGTCCGACTCATTGATCCATAGTACACTTGTCGGCCCTGAAGCAAAGACCATAAATCTTGGACAGGTATCTCATTGTCATGATTTGAACCCATGATTAGCAAGAGTCCTATATAACAAAATAACTCATCTTCATCTGTGTGCTGAATACCTAGTCGAGAAGCCTCTTCATTTGAGTGTAGTTTTATTAGATTCATAATTTGAGGTGTAAAAAAGAGCTCTATAGCCTCTTTCGGAGACGCAATTCTTCCTTGTTGTCCTAGCCCCATTCTTTCTCGCACTATATTTTGTACAGAACGCCGATATTGTCGAGATGGCTTCGTAATATACTCTCGTCCACTTTTTGCAATGAATTTATCACATTCCGTATCATTATCATCTGGTGGATTGGCTTCAACCTCATCTTCATTCTCAGACGATGAATCAGTTCTAATTTCTTCCACATCATCATCCACTTCACTTTCCTCTAAATCTGATTCGTTCAAAACTTCTTCTAGCACTCTTTCAATGGAACTATCACGTAAACGATGTCTACTCATGTTGCTGGTTCAACAGCAGCAGAAACACTGAAAATAACAATGGTCCGCTTCATAATAATATGTCTGAAGGCAACAATGCCAAAATTCGTTTCATGGTAAGAATTTGAAACGAGAGACTCAACCTCGTAAATCTTTCCTTGCTATTACCAACGGGTGGGCTTCTAAGGCCCACAGAGAATTAAATCAAGTAAATGAATTTTAATTACATTTTTATTCCGAAATTCTGTAATGACTCAATAGTACATTCAATAACGAACAATTACCTCTGCTTTCAAGTTCATATATCAAAGGGTGTGGATACAACATAGAAAAACTGAGTCAGTGGGCCTACGAGGCCCCCCCGTTGGTAATGCTAGGGTTAATGAGTAGTCTTAAGCAGTTGATAGCATAATGATTATCATGTTTTTGTAACACTGGTATCCACAGATACACAGGCACCAAATCTGTTATTCCTAATACAGCAGAGTAGAACTGACCCAATTAAACTCTTTCGCAACTCTGAAGCTGTGAAGACACTGACAACTTGCAGAACCTTGCCAACCTACTCGTCAAAGTCAGTATCACTGATGAATTAAAACATATTTGTAGTAAGGAGATTCACTCCCTCACTCTTTACAGTGATTGGAGCGGAAACATGGTACACTATTTGCTGTACTTCATATGTCAAATATTAGGCTACCGAAATGCAGAAAGGAAATCCTTCGGTAAGTTTCCGTTCCAGCTGTTCATTATTAAATATACACTGGGTTACAAGCTTCCCTTCAAATTGCAACAGAATTAGCGATTTATTTTCATCTCAGTTGTTAAACTTTTTTTCTTCAGAGAAATATCATCAGTGACGAGTTTTGAGTAATGCATCTATTCATCTAACTGCCACATTAAAATTTGCTCTTTTTTTTTGCCAAAACACAGTATAAATTGCTCAACCTCACCTTGCAATAGCTATTTCGACAGAACCATGAAACATAGTGTTTTATTAAACGAGCTATAGGTGACAAGAGAGGTCAATACTTTACAGAAAGCTCATTGTATCGGTTTGTTGTAACATAAGATAAAAAATCTGATATTTACTTTCATTCTAGGAAATTGTCTTTTCATCAGCTATCAACGACTATTTAAAAATGACATTACTGGATTGAAAAAAATTTAAATAAAAATTGTAGCTTCGACTATATCGACGTAAATCAGAAACTTCCGTATTTAACCATATGGCAAAATACTCTCCTCGTTGTGTGCTGTCATTTGCCATAATCTCGTTTCGATATCTCGAACGGTTTAGGAGATACATGCTACGAATATTTCATTCTAGCACGCGTGCGGTCGAAGTCTAAGTGCTACATAAATTCCATTTTCTCGAAATTGCAGACAGATAGCGACCTCCTCCCAAGTGTAAAGAATAATTAAAAGCTTAACTAAATTGCTTCACTTGGAGCAACATATGGTGTAATATGCACCAAACGCAAAATCATAGCGACCCATATTTTCCATTTGCAAACCTTTTCGAATTTCGCGCAGGATCTTGCTTAAATTCACCGTCACAATAAGTATGACAATAAGTATCACCATGAAGCTGAGATATGAAGCTATACGTAACGTAAAAATCAATTTTTTCGTGTATAATCTCTGTAAAATCGCGTGAGAAGGACTATAGAGCTAACGGCGTGCGTATGACATTCTACCCGTAATGGCACTGCTGCACCTTGACTGGCGGGCTAACCAGCGTTCTGTGTGTGCACTCGCAGGCGTGTATAGATACACTGGACAGCACGGCAAGTCGGCACGGGGACTGCCGGATTTTTTTCTGTTCTTACACTTTTTCCGCAATGCGGCATACTTGTCATGTAAACATTGTGCGACGATAGTTAAGACACATCCGAAGTATCTGTGACTGAGCATGGGAAGACATCCCATGAAATTAACAGAATTGAACGGCGCGAAACAAATTTATAGAATTTGCAATTCATGTGCCATGGGCAAATAATTTTGTGTTCAGTATAAAGTATACTTAATTATTTATGCATATATTCGCGCCTGTATTTCCAGGCGAGGTGGTGAAGGCCAAGTGGAAATAGTTACGCGACACGTTCCGCTCACAGCTGAACGAGGCTCGTCTAGCACTTTCCTGAAACAAAGGTGCCTCGCCCGCGTATCAGTCAGATTGGCCGTAGTACGAAGTACTTACGTTTTTGAAAGGCGTTATGACTTCACTTTATGGATGATGAAAAGTAATATTTGTGACAGAAACATACCGCCTTCTCAACATGACGACGCGCAATTGTCAACGGCTGTTGTTATAGATGCATTGTGTTTTAGATGACGAGAACAGTCTATGTTCATTGGAAGCCAGTTCTTCAAGGCTGTCAGAAAATTCAGAGGACAGCGCATCAGAGTCTTCAGCCTCACTTTCCTCATACGAAGACAACGACAAGAAGGAAGGAAGATTAAAGCTTAACGTCCCGTCGACATCAAGGTCATTGGAGACGGAACACAGCCTAGGATAACGAGAGGATGGGGAAGGAAATAGGGCGTGCTCCTCTCACGGGAACCATCATGGCATTTACCTGGAGCGATTTATGGAAATCACGAAAAGCTAAATCAGTGTGGCCGGACGCGTATTTGAACCGCCGTCCCGAATACGAGTAAAGAGTACCAACCACTGCGCCACCTCGCTCGGTTCACCACTACCATAAGAGACGAAGTAAAAATACAAATACGAAGTTGTTGAACGCAGAAAAACAAAAGCTGAAGCTTATTGAGAGACAAATGTCACAATCAGAGACGGAAAATGACATTACTATTTTGTACCAAGTTTACTGCCAATCATGTCGTCTGAGGGACAATTGAATGAGAGAATTATAATGCATAGGACTATATTGGAAGAAATGATAATTAAATCAAGACCCTAAGCTGTCGACAGGCGTTGATATACATCAACGAGGACAGTTGAGAATTTGTGCCCCGACCGGGACTCGAACCCGATATCTTCTGCTTACATGGCAGACGCTCTATCCATCTGAGCCACCGAGGGCACAGAGGATAGCGCGACTGCAGGGATTTATCCCTTGCACGCTCCCCGTGAGACCCACATTCCCAATTTAATGTCTACACATTACATTTGTAGTGCCCCTGCCCATTATACTCATTACTCGCGGCAGACAATCTTACCGAGTCCCGTAAGAGTTTGGGCAATGTGTGCGCATCCAGAACAGAAGAAGAAGGTCAATGGCCGTTTAGCCTTAACTATATATGAAGATGGTATCTGTTCTTTCGGACACAGATACCATCCGACAACCGATCAGTTCCAGTCATTCCACCAGGAAGGAGGTACACGGCTCATGTTGTCTGTAGTTTAACCATGCCTAGACGGTCAATACCGCGATTCGACCGCGTCAGCATTGTTACTTTGTAGCGGGAAGGGCTCTCAACAAGGGAAGTGTCCAGGCGTCTCGGGATAAACCAAAGCGATGTTGTTCGGACAAAAAAAATGGTTCAAATGGCTCTGAGCACTATGGGACTTAACTGCTGAGGTCATCAGTCCCCTAGAACTTAGAACTACTTAAACCTAACTAACCTAAGGACATTACACACATCCATGCCCGAGGCAGGATTCGAACCAGCGACCGTAGCGGTCGCGCGGTTCCAGACTGAAGCGCCTAGAATCGCTCGGCCACTCCGGCCGGCTTGTTCGGACATGGAGGAGATACACAGAGCATGGAACTGTCGATGAAATGGGCTCGCTCAGGCCGCCCAAGGGCTACTACTGCAGTGGATGACCGCTACCTACGGATTTTGGCTCGGAGTAACACTGACAGCAACGTCACCATGTTGAATAATGCTTTTCGTGCAACCACAAGACGTCGTGTTATGACTCAAACTGTGCGCAATAGGCTGCATGATGCGCAACTTCACTCCCGACATCCATGGCGTGGTCCATCTTTGCTACCATGACACCATGCAGCGCGGTTCAGATGGGCCCAAAAACATGCCGAATGGACCGCTCAGAACTGACATCACGTTGTTTTCACCAATGAGTGTCGCATATGCCTTCAACCAGACCTTCGTCGGAGACGTGTTTGGAGGCAACTTGGTCAGGCTGAACGCCTTAGACACACTGTCAAGCAAGTGCAGCAAGGTGGAGGTTCCCTGGTGTTTTGGGGTGGCATTATGTGGGGCCGACGTACGCCACTGGTGGTGATGGAACGTGCCGTAACGGCTGTACGATACGTGAATGCCATTCACCGTCCGATAGTGCAACCATATCGGCAGCACTTTGGCGAGGCATTCGTCTTCATGGACGACAATTCGTGCCCCCATCGTGCGCATCTTGTGAATGACTTACTCCAGTATAATGACATCGTTCGACTAGAGTGGCCAGCATGTTCTCCAGAAATGAACCCTATCGAAATGCTTGGGATAGACTGAAAAGGGCTTTTTATGGACGACGTGATCACCAACCATTCTGAGGGATCTACGCCGAATCGTCGCCGTTGAGGAGTGGGACAATATGGACCAACAGTGCTTTGATGAACGTGTGGATAGTACGCTACGACGAAGACAGGTATGCATCAATGCAAGAGAACGTGCTACTGGGTATTAGAGGTACCGGTGTGTACAGCAATCTGGACCACCACCTCTGAAAGTCTCGTGTATGGTGGTACAACATGCAATGTGTGGTTTTCATGAACAAATAAAGAGGGCGCCGCAGCACGGAGCGTCATTCGCTCTGCGAACGTCGAGGAGTGCGGACGCTTAGCTCTGGGTGTCTCGCTGGGCGTTGGCTTGCTACGTTTACCTGTATTAACGTGCCACAGCAATGCCTGGGCGACGTGGTTACCGTCGTCGCTGGCGGCGCAGCGTTCCTGTTTATCGTTCTTTGAAGGCGATAGACATTGATCTGGCTGGACAGTTTAATAAACAACAACTAACTGGAGGTCGAAACGTATTTTGTGGACTACGTCTGAATTTTACATGTGATGTACAAGCCGTGTTTGGAGGTAGTACATGGCTTGTTGATCTCTATTCCAATTTTCGGTACAGGTTCCGGCACTGTCGGAACCGAGGTAATGCAAAACTTTTTTTGATACGTGTATTACCGTCGCAAGTAAATGTGATGAATAATGAGAGCAGGCGAGATGCCGTATAGACCTCTCACAGAAATGAAAACAACAATTAAATGGGTGCGAACTATGTTACAACAAAGGAATTCAAGAGTCAAAACTTCCGAAACGGAAAGCAAGAGTCATAACTGTGGTACTTGTGTAAAACAAATAGAAGGTACATAGTCTGGAAGCCCCTTCCCTACACTACGTTCACTGTTTCTATTTTACTTCTTATTTTACAGATCAGTAAACCTTCTTCCTGTTTTAATGTTCGGTCTGTGTTCAGTTTCTGACGGGCTATCCACTGGACCAACTTACCACTAAACCTGAGGGGGTGCGATGGGGAATTTCCTTTATAAGTGCGCTACAATTATTAGGTACGGTATCCGTCTTTGTCTGCGCGCACCCCATGTTGCTGGAAGATGCATTCTACTGTATATGCGTGAACGACGTCCGCGGATGATTACTCCAGTACGGTGGGAACTTGAAGTGATCCAGTAGATTCGCGCGATGCCAATCTTGCTTATTGCTGTCGGCTGCTGCTCATTGCAGCGTAGTTGAAGTCGTGATTAGCTCTGTCTTAATTTTATCCCTGTCGGAAACAGTGGTATGTCTGTAATTACCGTTTGCGAAGGAAAAAAAATCAGTTCCAACTCGCTTCTTCATCAAATCATGCCGGTGTCACCATCATGGATAATTATGCTGCGAATGTTATAACTACCACATAAACCCGCACCCACGAGTAATCCGCAGCTCTCTTTATTGGAACTCGACTAGTAACTACTAAACATTCAAAGAATAATTTCACATTGCTAATAAACGTTCTTTGCTGCACGAAGGTCCTTTCTGTGTCCCTTGCTCTGTGTGCGGCACAGTGCCTAATATCGCCACAAGTTTTACATAGGCGTAGAACATGTTAATACAAGTGTAAACTCAGCGATATACAGGGTGTTACAAAAAGGTACGGCCAAACTTTCAGGAAACATTCCTCACACACAAAGAAAGAAAATATGTTATGTGGACATGTGTCCGGAAACGCTTACTTTCCATGTTAGAGCTCATTTTATTACTTCTCTTCAAATCACATTAATCATGGAATGGAAACACACAGCAACAGAACTTACCAGCGTGACTTCAAACACTTTGTTACAGGAAATGTTCAAAATGTCCTCCGTTAGCGAGGATACATGCATCCACCCTCCGTCGCATGGAATCCCTGATGCGCTGATGCAGCCCTGGAGAATGGCGTATTGTATCACAGCCGTCCACAATACGAGCACGAAGAGTCTCCACGTTTGGTACCGGGGTTGCGTAAACAAGAGCTTCCAAATGCTTCCATAAATGAAAGTCAAGAGGGTTGAGGTCTGGAGAGCGTGGAGGCCATGGAATTGGTCCGCCTCTACCAATCCATCGGTCACCGAATCTGTTATTGAGAAGCGTAAGAACACTTCGACTGAAATGTGCAGGAGCTCCATCGTGCATGAACCACATGTTGTGTCGTACTTGTAAAGGCACATGTTCTAGCAGCACAGGTAGAGTATCCCGTATGAAATCATGGCGGAGAATCGAGGAAGTACAGTACATACTGACGAAACTAAAATGAGCTCTAACATGGAAATTAAGCATTTCCGGACACATGTCCACATAACATCTTTTCTTTATTTGTGTGTGAGGAATGTTTCCTCAAAGTTTGGCCGTACCTTTATGTAACAACCTGTATATACTGAATAGTTCAAGACTAAACGAAAGTTTAGAAACAGTTGTAGCCGGCCGCTGTGGCCGATTGGTTCTAGGTACTTCAGTGCGGAATCTCGCTTCTGCTACGGTCGCAGGTTCGAATCCTGCCTCGGGCATGGATGTGTGTGATGTCCTTAGGTTAGTTAGGGTTAAGTAGTTCTTAGACCAGGGGACTGATGACCTCAGATGTTAAGTCCCATAGTGCTTACTTGTTAGAGTCATTTGAACCATTTGAAGAAACAGTTGTGATTTCGTGAACTCTTAACGGAAAAAAGGGGAAAATATAATGCGAGAGGTAGTTACCATATTTACAAAAGAAGTGATACAGGTACCCAATTTAAAGCAAAATATAGCCTGAAGAGCAGCTATTTATAGGACATTTATTTCCATATAGAAGGTCTATTTATAAGTATCCAGATACTTTATCCACAACGTAAGATTGTCAGATAACTTTGTTCTGCGCTGTACAGAGAATATTCCCTCTATTAAAATAGCATTCGAAACTAGCATTTATATATAAATTTTATATACACATACATGTTCGCGTAGTGATGAGAGTAGCGTCTCATGAACATTTTAGTAACGTTGAGGTTAACAATGAGCCGTTACAGGTGTTCAAAAGTTTGCAACAGCACTACATATTAGTATATATTGGTATTCTGAAGATACTACTACCAACATTGTAATTTCTTTTAACAGAATAAAGACTACACCGTGTGATTAACCTTTTCTAGGAACCAACAAAAGAACTTGGAAACTTTCTGTTACTTTATCGTATCAGACACGTGCAAGTATAAAGGTTGTCGGTTCAAAAAAATGGTTCAAATGGCTCTGAGCACTATGGGACTCAACTGCTGTGGTCATCAGTCCCCTAGAACTTAGAACTACTTAAACCTAACTAACCTAAGGACATCACACACATCCATGCCCGAGGCAGGATTCGAACCTGCGACCGCAGCAGTCGCACGGTTCCGGACTGCGCGCCTAGAACCACGAGACCACCGCGGCCGGCAGGTTGTCGGTACGAGCGGCTATTAAAAAACATGTATTGGGAAGAAAGGGTTAGTTCCGTTAGGCTAATATACTAGCAAAATTTCCGCTCGACGCTTTACATGCCCCGCACAACAGTTGCAGCATTTCGCATTTGCAGACTGAAGGTAAACTTCATAGCCTATACTTACACGGATGTCCATGAGACAAGTCTCCCATGTCTTTTCAAATTATTAACTGTACGAATTTCTCTAATCTCTTCTTCGTTTTGTATTTGGTGGAACGCTGTCCTTTTGTATCAAATTGCAACGAATATTAACACTGTTGCTTAAAGCCAGCTAAGCGCAGTGAAGATTGTCGACCCCTGTCTCCTATCGGGGTACAAATAAGAAGATGTGCGTTGAACCGGGCGTCTGACCTTGTTTACTTGTTGCTGGAGGCTTCGAGATAGCGTGCCACTAATCGTCTGTACGTTACTGGACGTCTGCGGGAAGCAGCAGAGACAGAGGGCGATCGAAGAAGCAATTCATTTCGTTACTTCTACGCCAAAGACTCTGTGCGGAAACATGAAAATACCCAGCAAAACGACGATGGTGCCACTTTTATGCCAGTGAAGATTTTTTTTCCAGTTACTGGCAGCGTCAATTCGCCTAGAGTCTGTGACATCTCGGAAGGCATATACGTATATGATCAGCCAGAACATTATGACCACCTAACTAATAGCCGGTATGTCCACCTTTGGCACGGATAACAGCGGCTTGGAAGCAATGTGGCCTTGGTAGGTAGCTGGAGGGATTTGCTACGACATGTGCACACAAGTGCACACGCATGTGCACACATAGGTCACCTATTTCCCGTAAATTCCGGGGAGGGGGGCGATAAGTTCTAACACCATGTTCAATCACATTCCAGATGTGTTCGATCCATTTCAGATCTGGCCAGTCGCGAGGCTAGCACATCAACTGGAACTGTGCACTGTGTTCCTCGAACCATCCCATCACACTTCTGGCCTTGTGATATGGCGCATTATCTTGTTTAAAAATGCCACCGTCATCGGGAAACATGATCGTCGTGAAGAGATCTATGTGGTCTTCAACCAGTGTACGATACTTTTTGGACGTCATGGTGCCTTGCACGAGCTCCACTGGACCTACGGATGCCCACGTGAATGTTCCCCAGAGCATAAAGGAGCCGCCGCCAGCTCGTCTCCGTCCCACAGCACAGTTGTTAAGGAGCTGTTCCCTTAGAAGACGACGGATTCGTGCATCCCATCAGCATGATGAAGAAGGTATCGAGATTCATCAGACCTTGCAAAGCTCTGCCATGGCGCCAATGTCTACTGCCGATGGTCACGTGCCCTTTCAGTCGTAGTTGCCGATGTAGTGATGTTAACAATGGTCTTCGGCTGCGGAGGCCCATCGTTAGGGGTGTTCGGTGCACCGTGTTCAGACACACTTTTGCCCCACCCACATAATGGTCTGATGTTATTTCCGCCACAGTTCGCCGAATGTTCTGTTTTACCAGTCTGCTCATCCTACGCCGGCCGACATCTGTAATGAGAGATGGCCGACCAACGCCACTACGTCTGGACGTGATTACACCTTGGTTTCGCCACGTGCTAAAGACGCTCACCCCATCACTCCTCTAACAACCGACAAGTCGTGCAGTTTCCGAACGCTCATACCGAGCCTTCGGGCCATCACAGTCTGCCCTCGATCAAACTCATATAGATCGAGCGCCTTGCACATTGTACACACGGACAGCACGCCCATTGGTACTACATGCACCGTGCGTTTGTATGATTAGCGGCAATTCCTCTCCAGGTGACGCTACTCTCGCCTGGACGTGTATATCGATAGTAAGTTGGTGGTCATATTGTTCTAGGCGCTTCAGTCCGGAACCGCGCTGCTGCTACGGTCGCAGGTTCGACTCCTGCCTCGGTCATGGATGTGTGTGCTGTCCTTAGATTCGTTAGGTTTAAGTAGTTGTAAGTCTAGGGGGCTGATGACCTCAGATGTTAAGTCACATAGTGCTTAGAGCCATTTGAACAATTCATAATGTTGTGGCTGATCAGTGTATTCTCTTTCCACCTTCTGGCGACTGCAAGAAACTCAAGAACATTTTATTGCAGTCTCACTTTTGCCTGCCTCCACACTGCATTTTTTCGTGTAATATAATTACAAATTAACAATTTTTGGACTTTTTTCCCTTTACTTCTACTGAAAAATTTTGCTGCTTGCTAACTTTCGTGATTCTAGGTCAACGGGAAGTATCCTATAGGTTATGATGAGTGAGTTTGCAAGTATCAAAATAAGTGATATTCATGGCCATATCTTTTGATTGCCTTATCTTAGAAGTTTACAGTTATTGCCATACAAGGAGACCCTAGTATGTGGTATAAATTTCAACTTGATACGTCTATCTATTCCTGAGGAAAAAGGTTTATAAGGGTTCCGTTTTTCCCGATTGAAGTAGAGAAACCTAAAAAGGAAGCACAAGCGTAACTGATTCTCGAAACTAACGTTCCGTATTTCGTGTATGTGTAGCAG
Source organism: Schistocerca nitens (assembly GCF_023898315.1). NCBI lineage: Eukaryota > Metazoa > Arthropoda > Insecta > Orthoptera > Acrididae > Schistocerca > Schistocerca nitens. The sequence continues at coordinate 283,298,158 of NC_064619.1, forward strand.
AATCCTTGAACATATTCCGAGTTCAAGCGTTGTAAAATTCCTGGAACTAACTTTCTCCGTCGAAATCATCATTGGTTCCTAAGAAATCGATCATGCGATGCTCAACTCGAGCTCTTCAACCATGATATTCTTAGTGCCACGGACAGAAGAAACCGAGTTGACTCGGTGTTTCTACATTTTTGAAAAGCTTTTAATTCAGTATCACATCACCATACTTTAAAAAAAAAAGAAAAAGAAAGCGCTTTTATGTTATTTATCTAAGCAGGTTTGTCGGTGGACCGACAATGACTGGTGTTCCCCAAAGGAGTGTAAGAGGAACTGTTGCTGTTCAGGTTGTCTGTCTCATTCAGTAAATGCAGTAACACCCTGTTAGATCTTTGCAAAATTTTATCATATGCAGAAACTGGCAGCTAGCTCTTAATGTGGAGAAATACAATAGCGTGCGATTCATTGAGTACCGTATTAATAGTCACAAATGTAGTGAGTCATTTCATAGAAATATTTGGGAGTAACAATATGAAGACATAAGAGGTTGACAGACTACATAGATTCAGTTTTAGGTACAGTAAATGGCAGATTACGATCCACTGGTATGATTCTGGGAAACTGCAGTTCGTCTACAAGAGAAACTGCGTACGAAACACTTGTACTGATACATAAGTACTGCTGTAGTTTATGGGACTCATATGGGACTAAAAGAGAACATTGAGCTAATACAAAAAAAGAGTAGCACAAATGCTTAAGCCTCTGGGTTTGTCTGACCGGCGGGAGAATGCAACAAAAACGCTGAAAATCTTAAACAACAGACTCTCGAAGAAAAATGGCCTACATCTTGTTAGAACAAAACTACAAAATTTGAGGAGCGCCCTTCAGGACAGAACCTGCGAATTTTCTTCGGCCATTTGCGCAAATAAAATTGGCAAATAATTCGCGCAGAGCCGCCATATAAGTCTTTCTTTCCACGATCCATCCGTGAATGGAATGAAAAAAAGACTTAATATACTGTGCTTTAAAAAACACCCTCTGCCGTCCACTTATCAATAATTTCATAGTGTAAATGCAATATCTAGTGCACCCCATCAGAAGCAACTGGAGAGGTGACGATACATGTGAAATTCTTCTACATCATGTAGGTTTTCAGCCCCTCAGCGTCTAATCCACTGGCGAGCGACGATTTGATTTTGGGGTTCCTAACAATTCTCCACTTAATGCTCTCGATATACATAAAATGTGCAGACTGTTGGAATATGAATGCATACAAAGAATTTTTTCCACAACTTGGAGATGACTTCATAACAAACTTTACTTCATCTCCTCCACAAGCCAACAGTTTTTCCACCAAGAATTACTTCTCGCTGTGCAGGTATAAACCATACCAAGCGCAAAACAGACAACAAAATTAATGGCATGTTGACATGGTAGTAAAAATTTCGGTTTAAGTTGTGAAGTAATTTTTGAAACAGGCAATGGAGTGTAGGATAATGTGATTGAATGTGGTGACAACACAAAATTTCCACATTACTCTCATAGCACGATGCAAGCAGAGGTTGCGCCAACGAGGATGTGATGTGTTTTTACACCGATGTTTAAAATTAAAGCAACGTTTTAGAATGGAACGCAAGACAAAGATAAATCACTGTATTGAACATCTACACAGTTTCTGTGAACCGTACAAAGGAAATCGGACAACACCAGTGGTATACTGAGAATTTATAACACATATAAATGATGGTGATCGCGAAAATCTTTTTCACTTTCCCCGAAAACTGGATACTGTTATTACTTTTCAATATGGTAAATGACTACCATTTGTAACAGTGCAGGACTGAGCACAATGCTGCATGCTGCGGATGAGGTCTGCGTGACCAATACTGTCACTTTCCTGGCATTCATCTGTCGGATGACAGATGAGGAGGAAATTTTTGCTGAAAGCACCTCCAAACATACGAATCTGCGATGTATGGATTTCATTACGCTACCTGAGTCGCTGATAATCATAAAAAATTGAAAAGAACAGCTAGGTATACAGTTCTTTTACGTGTTGTAATGTCGCATGCCCAGTCTGTCATATGCTAGTCTCGTCCTGAGTTTTTTGGGCTCAAAAATCCTTTCCTTGTCGTTTCCAGACACAAGTCTCTATGAATCATTTTGGAGGCCGAAAATGGACTCAGCAGTGAAGACATAACTGTCGACCCTCCCTCGAATCAATAATGTACCGAAATCAAACCAGCTTGAAAACTCCTTCTACTTACGAATACTGTAAAAATCATGTAAATGGTCAGCATGTTGCCATATTTTGACTGACAAGGTGTATTACATTTGTAAACTAACTCCCGTCATGAGCAGGCGAGCGGTGGAACATGCAAGCAAGTAACTAACTAATTATCCAGTCGACATGTTGACAGCAAATTCCAGACTCCCATTTTGCTGTTGTATGAAACGAAGACAGGCAGATAATCTACTGGATCACAAACCTGTTTGTATGGATGTAGTTGTTCCATGTCTTCACTGCTGAGTCCATTTTCGGCCTCCAAAATGATTCATAGAGACTTGTGCCTGGAAACGACAAGGAAACGAGTTTTGAGCTCAGTACGAGACTAGAAAATGATACACTGGGCACGGGACATCACAATACTTATAACTGTATACCTAGTTGCTACTGAGTGTTGTGCACTAAGCATAAATGTGGCATCACAGCTGGATACTGCGAAACAAACTATGGCTTTCTGATGCTGATTGCTTATTGGACCATTCCTTTCCATGTCTCTGGGGCACATTTTAAAAACTCTTGGCATAGTCGGGACACTAGCTATTCCCCCACAACATACCCCAACAGGTATAACGGGGATCACACTCCCAAAAATCCTGAAATGAGCCTATCCAGCCGCAACATGAAGATATTACCCTGTAACTGTATACGTCCCAGCTGCGGGATATAATCTGCTTGTCACAACTGTCCCACCCCTAGCCAGAGCTTGTCATCAAGTATCCGAACAAAGTCCTCAAAGCGATCTACAGAAGTACCAACTTCATTTTCTCCATAATGTCAATACCACAACGTGTGTGTGTGTGTTTGTGTTTGTGTTTGTGTGTGTGTGTGTGTGTGTGTGTGTGTGTGTGTGTGTGTGTGTGCGTGTGCGTGTGTGCGTGTGTGCGTGTGCATGCATGTCGGTGTTTATGTGTTTATTATGTTTCAGCATTATCATATTCTTCATTGTTCGCTTACATTTTATGTTTCCATTTCTAAACCTGTATGGCTAAAGAAAAGTCATTTTCTGCTCCCACCCCGTCCCCTTTGTCAGCAATATAGGTTAATAAAAGTCAGGAACCTAATCACTAGTTCACATTAAGTTGTCTCGTCGCACCAACTTGAGTATGCACTGCTCGTATCAGCTGCCACAGCAGTGAGCCGTCCAGACATACTGTATCTCTGTGCCATAGCACACTGGTTGCTAGGTGCTGCATCACAATCCACTGAGGCAAGTTGTCAGTTCCTTGGACCTCACATAGCTCGATAGGCGTCTGTAGACGTTTACTAATAAATCAGATGCAACATGTTCGTCCAGTTGCACTGCAGACGCTGTTCTTTTATCTCTAACCATTGTATATTGCTCCCGATTGAGACAAGAAGTGTAGAGACCCCTTTACACTGCACACACCTATGCGTGCTGTAGGTGAGGCATTCAGAACAAAAGTGGGTGTTTCTTTTTCTTCTTCTTCTCTTGGATTTTTGTCGATGTTCAGTATCGTTAGTGGACCACACTGTGCGCCTTTCGTCATTGCATTTTAAGCTTTCCCGCTTATTTATCTTAAATCTCCTGTTTCCACAGTTTTGGAAAACTTAACCCACCCACTGTGAGTACTCAGGTTATTCCGACGCAATTACTTACAGTATTCTTATCGGACTTTCTGCCAGTTTCGAGATTCAGCTTCTCATAGTATTTGAGTATTCCATATGGCTATAGTTTGATGATGTAATGATACAGCTTCCCTGGCTTCAATCTAACTCGTTTCGTCTATCAGATTGATACTTACGACCTTTATTTAGTTGATATACACTCTAAAACAAAACAAAAAAAAAAGCCTTATCAAGAAGGAATTATCCAAATGAGACGGAAATCGGTAGATGTGATGGACATGTTCAGACAAACAAATGATTACAATTTCAGTGGAAGTGGATGATTTATTCAACAGAAGGAGCTTCACAAATTGAGCAAGTCGTTAAGGCTTTGGTCCATGTTAGTCCTTATGCAGGCAGTTACAGGGCTCGTGATTTTTACGAGCTAATGCGGCAGTTGTACAGAATTTGGCACGATATCCTTCCAAAGGACATCCAAAAACTCCGTCAATCAGTGCCAAGTCGAATAATTGCTTGCATAAGGACCAGACGTGCACCAATGCGTTATTGATTAGCTTAATTTGTGAAGCTCTTTCTCTTGGATAAATCATCCAATTTCCCTGAAATTGTAATCATTTGTTTGTCTGTACATGAACATCACATGTACCGATTTCCGTCCCATTCGAGTAATTCGTTCTTGGTGCGTCGATATCTTTTTTTTTTTTTTTTTCTTAGAGTGTACGTAAGAACTTCAGAAAGTAAGTAAATCAAATCGTCCCACGCTAAGGCCATTGCGCAAGTAGAGTAGCACATTGTCAGAAGAGAGAGTACATGTTCAGAGTTTCATGCAGACACAGTTCTGGCGCGGTGAGGATAACAGCTTCATTCCAGGGTGCATGTGAAATGACATGGTAACTGGAAATGTACTCCTAAGTTGAAGAACATGAGACAGCATGATTTTTGTGGTCAGAACGTCTGAACCGCACACAGATTCACCGTGAAATTCTGACGGTTAATGGACCAAATGGAATGTCGCCACCAGTCTGAAGGCCGCAAAGATGTGTGATGCTGATCGTGAAGGAAGACAGACGTCGACCACAGACGACAAAGTCCAGGCAGTCTCTTCGGCAATGTCAAAGAACATCTGAGGTGGAAGAGAATTTTCAACGGAAAGTATATTCACACAGCAGTTTTGGAATGGCTCTGAGACCGAGGAACGCATTTCTGACTTCGAGAAATTGAACGATTAGTAGAACGTTCCAAACGTTGGTTACAGTGACTTGCTGACTCTCTCGAAAAATAGTGTCTCATTTCTGTGTCACTTTGAAGTGTAGTATGGTGGACAGGGTATGTCGTCCTGCCATAATAATGTGTAACTTACTTTTTGGACATCCCTTGTATTTTCCCCTTGTCCAATCGATTACGAAACTCACTGCAGTCATAATCTGTGCTTCGAAACTCACTCTCCATGCCGCATGAGAGAGTAGCTGAGAAAACATTTGCCTATAATAAACATGGCATATGAAGCCTAATGTGGGTTACGTCATTTGTATAGGGGTACGGGCCTGGGCTGAGACGCTTACGGTTGCAGGATGGTGAGGCCTGGAGTATGGTGGTGAAGGACAGTTGGCACTATGTGCACTAATGAAATAGCTTCAGTAAGACTCTATTTAGGCACTACAATAGTACCATCCTCTCCACGGCAGTAGTGAGAAGGTATGCGGACACAGCACGCAGCCTTGGAACATACTGACTCGTCCACTTCAGAAGATTCTCTAGGCCGTTGTCTCCTTGTCACAGTCGCTCATTTAACACCAAGATGCAATGCGGGGTAGCGGGTGGCAGGCGAGCTCGTACAGTGGCGTCAAGTACCACATCATTGACTACTTGTTACTAGGGTACTCTTTCGAAGAGGCGTGTTCGGATTAACTCCAGCGGCTCTGCGCGGAACGTAGATGCTATTGCAGAGTTGTGGCACACCCTGTCCACGAGGGGTAGGCCGTGGATGCTAGTGTCTGCTCACAGATGCAAGTCGGGGTCAGAAGCCTTTAGCACGCTTTCCGGACACTGCGAAAGTATGACGGTGCGCCAAAACACCACCAGTTCGGCTCGCAGCAAGCCGGAAGTAGAAGTCCCCAAGACTTCACATTAGCAGATGAGATGTTAGCAGCTCAGAGCGATCAATTTTGGCAGACCAGGTTGGCATCCATCTCGAAAGTAGAAGCCATCTGGTGAATTGTGGACAGCACGTCACACGGTCTGCATCGTAGCTGGCTCATTGTAACTGAATAGCATATGGGCTTGGAAGCCTGAGTATTTATTGCTGCCCATTCGAACCAATACCGCTAAGTGTTGTCGAGGATTATCGTATTCGTACTCGTTTTCCGGGCTCATCAGCTTTCTTTGTAGCACCTCGGTGTCACATCAGTGGTTCTCTGGGCTTCAGCTTGGTGTTTTCTGTCCATGTCAGCAGCACAGAGCTGCGTTATCAGAATGACGGTACAATCCCTCCTGAGCAAGGTCATGTTGCTGAATTAACTATTCAGACTTCTCACTCGAGCGAAGTCAAGCAATTGCTTCCAGCATGTACAATATTATATGCAGATTCGATCCTCTGACCGTTTGTCATTCTGATTACTCCACGGCACACTGGCCTGGTTTGATTTGGCTTAGCGCTGGCTGGAGAAAACTCTCAGAAAATTTAGAATTTTCCATTGATATCCTTCTGCAGCGCAACACAGGAAGATTTAAAACCTTACAGTCTTACAGAAGCTAAAGAGATATTATTTGAACTGGTAAGAGGTGAGAAATGTGATAATGACTGCTGGAACGCTATGTCAAGTCGAAGTTATGGTACACCAGCAAACCCAAAAGGACTACCTTATGAAATGAATTAAATGCGCTGAAATCAATGAATACACACTGACACGACTTGTTGTGAGTGCAAACTATTCATATCTGCTGAACGAACCAATGTAATGAAGACGTAGTGACAACTAAAGATTTGTGCCAGAACCCAAAGTTCTTGCTACCTCAGTTGCTAGTGTTCGGCAATCTGTTGGAACTGGAAACATCAAAATCTAGGTTCTAGTCCCGGCCTGGTACAAATTTGCATTTGTGAATACATATTCAAGGATGCAATAATTCAGTCGTTTCGAGGACGATGAAAAGACTATATTACCTCGTGTCTATCCACCACCGCAGCTTTGTCACGAAGTTCTTCTAAAAAGTGAGTCACATCGGCTGCCCATCGAAGTCTTTCTCGCTTTTGTTTTTGGACCATATTACCTTGTCGCATTATTTTACAGGTCATTCCTTCTTCTGCTTCAGACATCTTTCTCTTGTACTTGGGTGACGACATTCCTCAAACCTTTTCACTAAGAATTAATACCCTTATCGCTATAAAAAACTGCAGCATCATGAATAAGACATGCAACAAATATCAAATTGGCAGGAATTGTACTGCATGCCAGGATATGCGAATGATTAACATTTCAGCGCAACAGCATAACGCAGGCAGGAGTAACACTATCTATGAGGCTGCGCTGAAAAGCAATGACTCCGAATTCTTTACGTGAAGACTCTTAAAGCTTTTTGAATAAAACAAACGCCATTAACATTCCACTTCTCTATTTTTCATATCTACAGATCTGCAGGTCCCTACTGCTAGAGGGCTCCGAACTATAGTGTGTAACATGGCGGTGTGTGATGTAACTAGCCGGCTGCTGTGGCCGAGCGGTCTAGGCGCTTCAGGCAGGAGCCGCGCTGCTGCTACGGTCGCAGGTTCGAATCCTGCCTCGGGCATGGATGTGTGTGATGCCCTTAGGTTAGTTAGGTTTAAGTACACTACTGGCCATTAAAATTGCTAACATTTTCATGCAATTTGGGTGCATAGATCCTGAGAAATCAGTACCCAGAACAACCACCTCTGGCCATAATAACGGCCTTGATACGCCTGGGCATTGAGTCAAACAGAGCTTGGATGGCGTGTACAGGTACAGCTGCCCATGCAGCTTCAACACGATACCACAGTTCATCAAGAGTAGTGACTGGCGTATTGTGACGAGCTAGTTGCTCGGCCACCATTGACCAGACGTTTCAATTGGTGAGAGATCTGGAGAATGTGCTGGACAGGGCAGCAGTCGAACATTTTCTGTATCCAGGAAGGCCCGTACACGACCTGCAATATGCGGTCGTGCATTATCCTGCTGAAATGAAGGGTTTCGCAGGGATCGAATGAAGGGTAGAGCCACGGGTCATAACACATCTGAAATGTAACGTCCACTGTTCAAAGTGCCGTCAATGTGAACAACAGTTGACCGAGACGTGTAACCAATGGCACCCCATACCATCACGCCGGGTGATACGCCAGTAGGCGATGAGGAACACACGCTTCCAATGTGCGTTCACCGCGTTGTCGCCAAAGATGGATGCGACCATGCCGGCCGCGGTGGTCTAGCGGTTCTAGGCGCTCAGTCAGGAACAGCGCGACTGCTACGGTCGCAGGTTCGAATCCTGCCTCGGGCATGGATGTGTGTGATGTCCTTAGGTTAGTTAGATTTAAGTAGTTCTAAGTTCTAGGGGACTTATGACCACAGATGTTGAGTCCCATAGTGCTCAGAGCCATTTGAACCATTGATGCGACCATCATGATGCTGTAAACAGAACCTGGATTCATCCGAAAAAATGACGGTTGCCATTCGTGCACGCATGTCTGTCGTTGAGAACATCCCAGGCGCTCCTGTCTGTGATACAGCATCAAGGGTAGCCGCAGCCATGGTCTCCGAGTTGATAGTCCATGCTGCTGCAAACGTCGTCGTACTGTTCGTGCAAGTTGTTGTTGTCTTGCAAACGTCCCCATCTGTTGACTCAGGGATCGAGACGTGGCTACACGATCCGTTACAGCCATACGGATAAGATGCCTGTCATCTCGACTGCAAGTGATATGAGGCCGTTGGGATCCATCACAGCGTTCCGTATTAACCTCCTGAACTCACCGATTCCATATTCTGCTAAAAGTCATTGGATCTCGACCAACGCGAGCAGCAATGTCGCGATACGATAAACCGCAATCGCTTTAGGCTACTATCCGACCTGTATCAAGGACGGAAACGTGCTGGTACGCATTTCTCCTCCTTACACGAGGCATCACAACAACGCTGCACCAGGCAACGCCGGTCAATTGCTGTTTGTGTATGAGAAATCGGTTGGAAATTTTCCTTATGTCAGCACGTTGTAGGTGTCGCCACCGGCGCCAACCTTGTGTGAATGCTCTGAAAAGCTAATCATTTGCATATCACAGCATCTTCTTCCTGTCGGTTAAATTCCGCGTCTGTAGCACGTCATCTTCGTGATGTAGCAGTTTTAATGGCCAGTAGTGTAGTTCTAAGTCTAGGGGACGAATGACCTCAGATGTTACGTCCCGTAGTGCTTAGAGTCATTTGAACCATTTTTGTAACGTAACTGTGTCGGTGCATGAGAAATAGCACGCTCTAGAGGAGTTTCGAATTCGAAGGGTTCGTAGACACATAGAGCACCCTCTCATTCAGCATGACATTGTCAGAACACACACGAACGCTGCAACATCTGCAACAATCAGACACCTTGGTTTCACTGTCATCGGTCATCCTCCTTACAGTCCCGACTTGACCCCATCCGATTTTCATCTGTTTACAAAACTTAAAGAACACTTTCGAGGACTTCAGTATGGTAGCGTTGAAGCGGTGCAAGCAGAAGTGTGGTTATGGCTCCATCAACAAAGTCAAACATTCTACAGTGACGGTTTCTAAAAACTCGTCTCTCGTTTGGAGAACTGCGTTCGTCACCAAGGTGACTATGCATAGAAATAAATATATATACTTGCAAAATAAAGACGAGAATAAATTCGGTGACATTACTTTTCAGCACGTCCTCGTACATTATGCTCACAAGGAAAGATTACACAGCTGAGTTTTTTTGTTTCTGAGAAAATCGTGTTATGCCAGGGTGTCGACAACGCAGGAACGTCGCCTTTGGCGACTGTGGTTTATCATTGGGAGCTATTGCTGTTTGCACCGGCAGGGATCTCACGGCTATCATGGATATAAGGAATCGTTGAGTGCAGGAGGACCGTACCCAAGGCCACGCAGAATCATAACGGCTCAGTGCGACTAGCACCCAAAAGGGCAGATATTATGAAAGAGAAATACCGACGTCAGTCACATGAGGACACTGTAATAATTCAGTGACGTCAAGTAAAAATTTTTTGCCGCACAAGGAATCGAACCCTGATTTTCTGCATTACGCGACTGGTCCTCTTAACAGCGCCGGCTGTCCGAGCAGACTTCAGTCCCAATTCCTCGCGCACTACTTTAGTAGCGCCCCTTGTCCGTTTTTCTCATTGCTTGCAGCACCTCACATGATTTTCGCAAGACATCGGTTCTAGGGTGCATACGTATACACTGAAGAATTCATGAAATGCCGTCAAGGCATAGATATTACTGTTATATGTGTGGTGTCTGTTGTCTCGAACATGTTCGAAAGAACAGACACCACACATGTAACAGCAATGAAGGCGAAGACTACTGACTCCGTCTTACAAGATTTTACAGCCACGTCACGTACCTGAGTGACGAAATGGGTTTCCTTGTGTCCACACGGACAGTCTTACGACTTCTAGAACAATATGGACTGTCAGCTTACAGTAAGGGAGGGAGAGATTGTGTGTATGATAAAACCCTTCCCTCGAAAATTTGCTTCCTTCATGCCTCCTCTGCGTTACCAAACATGACGTGTCAGTGATTTCATTTGTAGTAAGATTGCAGTACAAGCGAGGTGGCTAACAGCTTCCGCAGCCCTAAGTGGAATGCTTACTTTCTGAATAATGTAATAAACTGTTAGCGAGGAATTGGTATTCTATAAATAGTTATATTTTGAATTGGTTTGTTTAAACGGGATGCCACTCGCTTTTTATTATCAGAATACAAGAAACTACACAATTATAGTCCACTTTACGAATCACAAATAAAAAAATTCCATTCTTCACGTTTTCACTGAGAATAAACAAAATAATGAACTCTGTGTCCGCGTAATTACCATCAAACTAGTTAATTACATGTCTAAAACCCAGAGATTGGTAATTGTGTCTTAACTGATACCGACCGCGGAAGTCAGCATGTCTGTCCTCCGAATCGAGCTCTTGTATGACAGCCGAAATAGTTCGCCCGCCAGCCAAGTTGGTGAGACCCGAAGATCTCCGAAGTGCTTCATCTGCCTTTTCTTTTAGCAATTTTTTATTATTCTGGTGGCATTTAACACATTTGAAATAGTGGAATGATAGCTGCTGTTGAGAGATGCTTTTATGTGAACTGCAAGTAAATTCACTGTTTAGTTTTTCTGATATTATTAACAGAAGTTTATCATTTTGGCACGTTACTTCTAAATACCTCAGATAATCGCGGAGAAGGACCACAATTTATACACGTACCGAATAAATCATCTGTCAACGGTATCTCACACCACATTACGTCATCTTCCCACTGCTGTGTCCTTAACTGCTCTGAGAAGAGCTTCTTGTAACAGCATATGATGGCTGTAAAGACAAAAATATTACAAGCTCAGCACCCATTGTTGCGGCTTCTCTTGACAAGGCAGCGGAGGGAATGTAGCACCATGTGTTTTCAGACAAGTCCCAATTCAAAACATAGCATCACGATGGGCGTATACGTGCTTGGAGGCCCCGAGGAGGACGAATGTTGTCAGATTACATTTGTCATCTTCATACAGGCCCAGCGTGATGGCACAGTCACTTCTGATTCGCTAAGCCGATAATGAAGACAGCTGTCGTTACATTTCTCATTGGTATCACTTTACGATAATAAGTAAATTTCGATGCTTATTTTCTTAACTTTGCTGGAGAGAAATACGTTAACAAAAAAAAAAAAAAAAATCGCAATGCCAAGAACAAGTTGGGCGACATTAACGAAAGTTGATAGGAGTGTTTCTACGAGGGTAATCCCAAAAGTAAGGTCTCCTATTTTTTTATGAGTACATAGACCCGTTTATTTCTACAATGGCTTACATCAGTTTACATTTGGCTATTTTTCGACATAATCACCATTTCTGTCGATGCATTTTTGTAGACGCTGTGGCAATTTTTGTATGCCCATCTCATAACAGCTCGCCGCCATGCTCTTCAAAAAGCTATGAACCTCTTCTTTCACCTCATCGTCGGAGCTGAATCGCTTTCCGGCCAAATGTTCTTTTAACCTAGGGAACAGGTGATAGTCATTGGGCCCCAAGTCAGGACTATAGGGTGGTGGGTGATTTTGTTCCACTGAAACTGTTGCGGAGAGCAACGGTTTGCCGAGCGATGTGTGGCGAGCGTTGTCCTGGAGAATGAGTACGCCCTTCCTCAACATTCCTCTTCTCCGTTTCTGAATTGCCAGTTTGAGTTTTTTTAGAGACTCACAGTACCTGTCAGCGTTGGTTGTGGTCCTAGTGATTCAGCTCCGAGGACGAGGTGAAAGAAGAGGTTCATAACTTGCTGAACAGCATGGCGGCGAGCTGGTATGACATGGGCATAAAAAAACTGCCACAGCGTCTACAAAAATGCATCGACAGAAATGGTGATTATGCCGAAAAATAGCTAAATGTTCACTCTGTAAACTGATATAAACCATTGTAGAAATAAACAGGTCTCTGAACTTATAAAAAAATAGACCTTATTTTTGGGATTACCCTCATCTGAAAGAAGATGTCTATTCACTTCACGCCGCTATGAGGATGCAAATCTGGTTTGCTTTATTTAAGGCGACAAAGACACTCTTATCAGTACCTGACTGGGTTTGAACGAGGTCATGTAATAGGGCTACGAGAAGCTGAATGTTGCTTCTGCGATGCTGCAGAAAAACTTGGCAAAAATGTAGCCACTATACATGACTGCTGGCAGCAGGGGTCACGGGAATGTTCGCTTGCAAGAAGACCCCGTTCCGGACAGGGAAGATCATAATGTTCGGCTTACGATTCTGGCGCATCGCACTGCATCTGCAGCAGCAATTTGAGCAGCAGTTGGCATCATAGCGACACAACGAACTGCTACAAATCGGTTACTTCAAGAACAGTTCCGAGCCAGATGGCCTGTAGCGTACATTCCGCTGGTCCCAAACCACCGCCTTTTGCGACCTCAGTGGTGTCAAGCGAGAATTCATTGGAGGGTACGATGGAGGTCCAGTGTGTTTTCTGATGAAAGCAAGTTCTGCCTCAGTGCCAGTGTTGGCTGTGGGGTTATTAAGAGGAGGCCAGTTGAATGCCTACAAACAACCTGTCCGCCTACGAGATACAATGGATCTACACCTGGAATTATGGTGTGGGGTGCGATTTTGAATGACAGCAGGAGCACTCTCGTGGTTAACCGATGCACCCTGACTACAAATTTGTACGTAAATGTGGTGATTCGACCTTTCGTGTTGTCATTCAGCAACAGAATTCTGTGGTGTGTTTTCCAACAGGATAACGCACGCCAGCTCACCGCTGTTGTAACCCAACATTCTCTACAGAGTGTCGACATGTTGCCTTGGCTTGCTCGATCTCCATATCTGTCGCCAGTTGAGCACATATGGGACATCATCGGACAGCAACTCCAGCGTCATGCACAACAGTGTTAACCGTACCAGTATGGACCGACCAAGTGCAACAGTCATGGAACTCCATCTCACAAACTGACATCCAGCACATGTACAACACAGTGCATGCGAGTTCGCGTGCTTGCATTCAAAAATTCTGGCGGTTAAACCGGTCGTTAATACACCAGCATTTCACATCATGAAATTGCTTATCTCGCGCATACATTAAACTGTAATCTTGCAATGTTAATCACTTAAATACGTTACATAAACAAATATATTCCCGAAATTTAATTACTCTGCATTAATTATTTTTGGGTGTGCGATTTTTTTCCGTCAGTATACGTACACTGACGAACCAGAACATTACGACCATCTGCTTAATAGCTTGCTGGACCAACTTTGGAACGCAATAAAGGACCGATTTTGCCTAGCATCGATTCTACAATTTGTTGGTAGATTTGTGGAGGTATGTGGCATCAGATGGCAACACATAAGCCATGTAATTCCCGTAAATAACTGACCGCTGAATTGTCAACGTGGCCATAGCCCCCGATAACGACCCAGAAGGGTTCCATCGGCTTCACATCAGGGGAGTTTAATTGCCAAGACATCAATTCGATTTCACTACCATGCTCTTCGAAGCACTGTATCAAGACTCTGGCTTCGAGACTCGGAAATTATACAGGGTGGTCGGAAATTCCCGTTACAAACCTCTAGGACATGTAGAGGGTAGTGAGGACAGAACTTGTTGAGTAGAAACCCATGCCCGGAATCGTATCGTTTCCGTTCTGCGACAGTTTCAGTTCAGATGCGTACCTCGTCAACGTCTGCTTAGGGCAAAAGAAACGTCTCAGAGTTCCCTGTCCTAGTATGCAACAGGGTAGACACGATGACGTGTACTCCGTCAAACGATCCCCAGATGTCACTTATTGTCCACTTAGCTGTGAGACCGAGTCAATACCTGTGCATCACCGACAGAGGAAACATAGTGCAGTACACGTTTGCGGAATACGCAGACATGCTCTTTGTGTATGGCGAAGCTGGAGGTAACGGTAGAGCTGCTAAGTCTGCCGTATCACGAACGTTTTCCACACCGTCACACTCCATCGCACAAACTGTTTGCCCAATTTACACAACGGCTACGAGAAACGGGTACCTTCACCGTGAGGAGGCATGACTGTGGTGCTCCACGGCGATGCCGCTCTCCTGAATTTGAAAAAGATGTATTGCGTCACATCGAAGATAGCCCGTCAACGAGTTCGCGAACAATTGCGCGTGCAATGGTTGTTAGTCACAGTACCGTCTTGGACGTCCTGCATGAGCAACAATTACATCCGTATCACTTACAAAGCGTACACGCTATGGGTCCAGCAGACTTTCCACAATGCGTCGCCTTCTGCACATGGTTCCTGCACCGTTGCATCGACGCGCCCCTGTTTCCAGGTCGAGTTCTCTTCACAGATGAATGTAGGTTCACAAGGGATTGTGTTCTAAATGCTCGAAATAGCCATGTCTGGGCGGATGAAAACTCTCATGCCACGCATGTTCAGGGATTTCAAGACAGGTTTGGAATTAACGTGTGGGCAGGTATTCTGGACGGTCATGTGATTGGACCATACCTTCTTCCATCCAAGTTCACGGGTCCCACATACATATTCTTCCTACGACACGTACTGGACCCCCTCTTGGAAGCTGTGCCATTGAATGTCCGTCAGGAAATGTGGTTTCAGCATGATGGAGCAACACCTCACTTTTCACTGGCTGTCCGGAGACATCTCAAGAGATGGTATGGTGAAAGACAGATAGGCCGTGGTGGTCCAACCGCGTGGCCGCCACGATAGCCGTATTTAACCCCTATGAACTACTTCTTGTGGGGTCGTATGAGGAGCCTAATCTATGAGACACCTGTAGCGACAGAGGAAGATCTGCTGGCATGAGTTCTTGCCGCTGCACAAGACACTGAAGAGACAGCAAGTGGGATGGAGAGAGTGTACCAGAACATGTTTCGGAGGTACAATGTGTGTAAAAACGTTGGTGGTCGTCACATCGAGCCGCTGTTGTAATGCATCGGTACTTTGCGGCTGGTGCCGTAGATGCTGGGGATTTGTTGTTATCGACTAATGAAAACATTAAGGTGTAAGTTGTAACTCAAATGCGTAAGTAATAACGGAACGAGTCAGTATTCTTTTCAAATGGATTGCAACAATTGTACTGGGTCACGCCTAACTACATTCCTCACGTGGGTGTGGATGAGATAATCATCTGCATTGAAACTGTAGTAGAACGGAAACGATACGTTTCCGGACATGGGTTCCTATTCAAAATTTTATGTACTCACTACCCTCTACATGTCCAAGACGTTTGTAACGGGAATTTCCGACCACCCTGTATATCGCCGCCAGGGGAAATGTCAAGCATGAATGGATACAAGAGGTCCGCAGCTGAAATGATGTCTTCGGTTACTACCATAAGTCACATGTAAGCGAAGGAGAATGTTTTTCATATCATAATACTACTCTCACCAGCCTGCACCCGTGACACAGTGCATGGTTGGGGCCGCGTTTCGACTCTATGACGGCGTTTGTGGAGCTGAGCATCGACCTGGTGTAGCAGGAAACATGATTTCTCCGAAGAGACGACACGTTTCCAGTGATCCACAGTTGAATCCCGATGGCCCCGTGTCCACTGCACTCGTATTTGTCGATGTAGTTGCGTCAACATGCTAAGACGTAGGGGTCGTCTGCTGCGGAGTTCCATGTTCAACAGTGTACCATGAACA
The DNA here is from genome assembly GCF_023898315.1 of Schistocerca nitens. NCBI lineage: Eukaryota > Metazoa > Arthropoda > Insecta > Orthoptera > Acrididae > Schistocerca > Schistocerca nitens. The sequence goes on from NC_064619.1 coordinate 283,314,380, forward strand.
GCGTGCTCCGAAACACCTGTGCGTGCTCCAGCATTTGCTCTTTCCGCAGAGATACCTATTTTACAGAGCAGATAAGCCTCCGAAACCCAGGTTCTATGAAGAGTCCTGGACGTCCAGCCATTTAGCGTCTAGTGGTAGATTCACTATTCTTCTACCCACTTTCCGTAGATGCCCACGACAGTAGCATGTGAACATTCGAGAAGCTACGCCGTTTTCGAGATACTCGTTCAGAGGCTATGGATTTCGCTAGAGTGATCCCCCATCCGTCTCTGCTCCGCTTACATACGATGGTGAGTCAAATGAAAACCTTAAATTTGTAATAACAAATCGAAATTTCGCGCCGTTATCCTGTAATTTGGTAAGCGTGCTACAAACAGCGTTCAGAATGGCCTGTAGGTGGCAGCATAGTGCAGATGCACACATACCGTCGCAGTATCAGTATAAAGATGGCCGCCCCACTTGCGACTGGCACCAGGGAAGAACAGCGTTCTGTTATTCGGTTTTTGCGTAGTGAAGGTGTGAAACCTATTGAAATTCATCGACGAATGAAGGTTCAGGACGGCGATGCATGTTTGTCACAGCAGCAAGTCTACGAATGGAGTAGGAAGCTCGGTAATGTTGTAACTTCAGTGGAAGAAGCTCCTCATCCAGGTCAGGCACAACGAGTTGTGACTCCACAGAACATTGCAGCAGTTGAAGCCACAGTGAAGGAAAACCGCCAAGTGACACTGAATGACATTGCAGCTTGTTTACAGTTTAGTCATGGGTCAGCACACCACATTGTGCATGAAGTGCTCCAGTTTCACAAAGTGTCTGCAAGATGGGTGCCACGGCAGCTGACTCCTGAAATGAGAGAACGACGTGTTGATGCGTGTGAAGAACTTCTTCGGCGCTTTGATCGAGAAGGTGATGGCTTCCTTGTAAGAATCGTTACTGGGGACGAAACCTGGGTTCACTTCCACCAATTGGAAACTAAGAGAGCGAGCAAGGAATGGCACCATTACTCATCACCAAAACGAAAGAAGTTTCGAACAGAACCATCAGCAGGGAAGATTATGCTGACTCTCTTTTGGGACGAAAAAGGCGTCATTTTGGAGTATTACATACCTAGAGGGACCACTGTCACCAGTGCATCATACACAGATCTCCTAAAAAATCATCTGCTGCCTGCAATCGTCCGTAGATCGTGGTCGTGCGGTAGCGTTCTCGCTTCCCGCGCCCGGGTTCCCGAGTTCGATTGCCGGCGGGGTCAGGCATTTTCTCTGCGTCGTGATGACTGGGTGTTGTGTGATGTCCTTAGGTTAGTTAGATTTAAGTAGTTCTAAGTCCTAGGGGACTGATGACCATAGATGTCAAGTCCCATAGTGCTCAGAGCCATTTGAACCCTGCAATCAAATCAAAGCGATGCGGATTGCTGTCAGCAGGTGTCCTTTTGAAACATGACAATGCAAGGCCCCACACAGTTGCACCAATCACAGATCTGCATTTTAAGTGTCTTCCTCATCCACCATACTCACCAGACCTTGCCTAAAGTGATTTCTATATGTCTGGACCACTCAAAGACCCAATGGGAGGAAAGAAGTTCCATTCTGATGAAGAGGTACGCCACGCGGTGCATGAGTGGTTGCGCGGACTACCAAATTAATTTTTTTTCTAAAGGAATCTATGCACTTTGTAAGCGCTGGAGGACTTAAGGGTTTCATTTGACTCAACCTCGTACTTTCCTTACCGCGTCACGTGCTCGCAACCCCACCAGGCGGCACCCAACGTCGCAGTGAACAGTGGTCGTAAAGTTTCGGATGTTCAGTGTATGTAGTGGATTCCATAGTAAGACTCTTAAATATCTGTCCTCTGAGGCAGGCCTGAGCAGATGTGTTGCGAGAAACCAGGGTGGTCTCGGCGCTTTGAGTGTGGGACAGCTGAGTACCCCTAACGGGTTGGTGGGTCCCAGAATTGCTCGGTCGCAAATGGGCGTTTCTCTTGTCCGCGAGTCGGCACGGGCCTTATAAGTTAGAGCACAGCGACTGCAGATCCTCAGAGTATTGCTGACGTGACGAATCTGCATATCCTGTAGGCTGATGCAAACACGCGACACCGCCAGTTTGCATTCTCCTGTGCGGAAAAATGTCAGAATTTTACATTCTGGCTGTTGTTGGTCAGTCAGATGCGTCGTCAGCATGGATGCTGTAGCGTAAATGTCTGAAGCAGTGAGTGGCGACACAGCAAATACAGCGTATCAACATTTGGTCAGTTAATAAACATACAGTAAGCGACGGTAGAGAAGCTTTGGCAGGCTTCACCTGTGTTTTGGCGTATTCTGAGAAATTCTTGTTCGGGTCACTGTGGCGAAAGTTCTTATTACTTTCCTCCAAACAATGGATATCTGGGAGCAGAGAGGAACATAAGAAGACCGCACACGGTGTGGAGATGCGGGGCCGTGAGGTCTTATCGCCTGGCGCGATTCTGGTAAGTCCTTTGAGCAAGTATCGCCTTTTACCGTTACCGCTGCCTTTGTTCTGAACAGTTCACAGTTTGCGAGGTCTATTCTTTCCCGCATCGTCCCCTACGGTCCTCGCAGTATGGGACCTTATCATCATCATCATCATCATTCTTTCTGCTACTTTTGTTGCTACCAAAGCGATGTTACTTGTTTGATTTCGATCCGTCTTTTTTTTTAACTTATGTTTGCGAGCCACTCAGGCATGGAAAGCCTTTCGTGGTACTGTAGCAATCTTCCATATCGTTTGAGGTATCTTACAGTTATTAACAGTACAATCTGTCCCAAGTGAGCTTCACTCGAGCAATCATTTATTGTACTTTTGCACGCATCAATGTGTATTGTATTGCGGGACTGAATTTGCTAAATTTGTTTTGAGGTAATACATTTTTATTTGTGCATCAAGTAAGCAGTCATTTGAGATATAAGTACGTGAACAGATACTCATTTTTTATACAAAAAATTATTTTGCCCAATATCTAACAGTGATACTGATTTGAGAAAATAAACTAACGTTAAAGCTTACAATTATAATATATTTTCGTCTTACAACAACTCTGGTCATGTGATCCTAACTAAAATATAAATTTGACTGACTGGCTCCCATTGCGGCGGCGTTCCATTGCAAAGCATGCGCCACTACTTGGTACACTTTATATAACCGGTAGGAAATTTATTCGTTTTTATTCATCATAGTTTCGAGATCACAGAGAAGTTCTATTACCATAATTAGCTATCTGGTGATTTGATATTATTCAAGGCACACACTATGCACTATAAATTCTAATTTTTTTCTTCCTTTCCACGGCTCCCTCTAGTACCATGAAAGTTATTCCATGATTTCTTAACACATATCTTATTATCCTATTCCATCTTATAGATAGATTTTCCCATACAATGCAGCGCTCCAAACGCTCATGCTCAGAAATTTCTTACTCAAATTAAGGCCGATGTTTGATACCAGTAGACTCTTTTTTGCGATGAATACCCTCCTTGCCTCTGCTAGTCTGCTACTCACATCATCTTTTTTTTTCGTACTTCATGTGTTATTTTGTTGCCAACGTCGCAGAATTCCTTCTGTACGTCTATTTCTCTTCCAAAGTAGGATAATTCCTTCGCTTGACCAACTACATGGTCCACAATTTAAACGCAAAATTATTTTCTGATGTCAGTCTGCTGTTTCTCAATACTTCCGTCTTTCTTTGGTTTACTCTCAGTCCATATTCTCTGACCATTATTCTGTTCGTAGCAGTGAAAATGTCCTGTAATTATACTTCTCTTTCACAGAGGATAGCAATGTCATTAGCGAATTTTGTCATTTACATCCGAGTGCTTCTCCCTTGGTCTTCCATTCATTTGTTTGTCTTGTTTTTTTACCTATAGCTTACAACTATTTTTCTGATCTTTTTAGACTACTGCCGGGCGCTTTTCCTAGGACAACAATCCTGTGAAAGTGCATTGATTTTTCTAAGCCTTGCTGTTTTTATCATGCTGAAAGTCACAACTGCCTCTGTTACATCTTTACCTTTCACAACGCCAAACTCACAGTCATCAACAGATCTACAGCTTTCTTTTATACAGCTGAATATTATTGTCGTCTGACAGATCCGTAATTATCTTTTTCAGTCTTCTATATGAACATCTCGGCAGCAAACAGCGGTCAAGGACACTCGATGAGAAACAGACTTATTGCTTTCAGAAGACGGTACGTGGTGTGCTTCTTATTAGTTGATAGCTCCACGATAATACGAGAAATAGTAGTTCAATATCTGCTTTCCAATTCTCACCAAAGACAAATTCATCAGGACGTGTGCATGAGTAAACAGTGGTAAACACAATAAACAAGGCTGCCAGTTGTGGTAACTAGTGTGGTGTTCGCACCAGAGACGTAGTTTGCAAGGACGATTTGTACAAATCTGAGGATGATGTGGATAACTATGACTAAAAAAAAGTCCTGAATTTGTTCCTGAACGCAACTGCACTTCAAAAGTTGTTGCTACTTAGGTAAATGTGGATAATTATTTAAGTTGTTATGTTGTGTCCCTTATCATTATTTACGTGACAATGTGATGACAGAAATGTAAAGGGCCATGCTTAACATTCTGCTGCATCATAGGTTAAATTTTGAGGTTGTTGTATTTCATTATTTCAAAAATTAATAATGCAAATCTTAGTATAACAAACTGAAACAATGCGGACTTTAAGATTTGTATTTTTTAGACGATTCACAGTAATTTTTCGTTAACTTGTCCAGAAAAAAACAGTGGCGAGTCGATGGTAACTCATATTAAGTGCACTCAGTTTGTAAGAAAAATATGGTAAGTAAGCACTGATGTATTTTTAAGGAAAAATTTGATTGAATTTGCGATTTTAAAAATACTTCGTGATTACAGAGATATTTTAAATCAATGACTTACCTGGATTTAAAAAAACTTACAATGGATGTACTTGAAGTATCTTATTTATGAGAATTCAGCCTAGCTGTTCATATATTATCCTGGTGGGCAACTTGGACGCATAGGCCGTCAAGATAATTTCACGATATTTGTCACATTTAGCTGTTCTCGCTATCTTAGGGACTGTGTGGACGGTATATTTCTGAAAGCTCGATGACTTGCCCCTAGTCTCATAGATTCTACACACTATCTTGGTAAATCGTTTGGTTGTATCTTCGTCCAATGAATTTAGAAATTCCGCTCTCAGTCCAATTTAGTTATATAGCCATTCATACTAATGGTTAATATAGTAGTTTTATATCTTTAATAAAAAATACTGCCTGTGAAATACGTTACCATGACTCATTACGGTACATATATTGTATTATATGCAATTTTTAGTCGTACAGAGGCATGTAGCAAGTTTTAAAATAACCAATGTTAAGTCTATGAACACAACTGATTTTAGAAATTATTTCTAACGTTTAAGAATGTTCTAACTTAAATTTAGGGTTATTTGCGATGCAAACAAACGCATAAGTTGGCCACATGGTGAGTGCTGAGCTACATCTGTGACCCTAAAATAGTATGTGTTACCCATGTAAGCTCGGAAAGAGATAAAAATTACAGAATAAAAGTAAGTACATCTACCTATTAAGTAAATGTATATACAATATGTAACTCAGCAAAAGAGGTAGCTAAACGAATTGTTATTCTGTACAGGGCAGAAGCAGCATTCAAAACAAATTCCTCTCCCGCGCCAACCTCTTCATTTGAACTAGCACTTGCACCTGAAAGTCCTCAATTATGTTCTGAATGTTTTCCAATCTTTGTTTTCCCCTTCAGTTTTTACACTCTACAGTTCCCTGTAGTACCATGGATGTTATTCCCTGATGCGTTAACACAAGCACTATCACCACGACCGTCCTTCTTATCAGTGTTTTTCATTTGTTCTTTTCTTCGCCGACGCTGCGGAGAACCTGCTCATTCGTTACCTTATCAAGCCGTCCGATTTTCAACATTCTCCTGCAGCACCACATCTCAAACGCTTCGATTCTCTTTTGTTCCGGTTTTCCCACTGTCCCTGATTCACTAACATACAAGGCTATGCTCCAAACGTACATTCTCAAAAATTTCTCCCTCAAATTAAGGCCCATGTTTGATATTAGCAGAGTTCTCTTGGTCATAAATGCCCTCTTTGCCTGTGCTGGTTTGCTTTTTATGTTGTCCTTGCTTCGTCCATCATGGTTGTTTTGTTGCCCAAGTAGCAGAATTCCTGAACTTCGTCTACTTGGTGACCACCGATTTGGAAGTTAAGGTTCTCGCTATTCTCATTTCTGTTACTTCTCATTACTTTTTCTTTTTTCGGTATGCTCTCAATCCATATTCTGTACTCATTAGACTGTTCACTCCATACAGTACATCCTGCAATTCTTCTTTACTATCACTGAAGATAGTAATGTCATCAGCGAATCTTATTATTGACACCCTTTCATCTTGAATTTTAATCCCACTCTTGAACCTTTCTTTTACTTCCGTCGTTGCTTCTTCGATGTATGGATTGGACAGTAAGGACGAATGCATCCCTGTCTTATATCGTTTTTAATTCGATTACTTCGTTCTTGGTTTTTCAATCTTATTGTTCCCTCTTAATTTTTGTACGTATTGTGTATCGTCCGTCTTTCGCTGTAGCTTACTCTTATTTTGCTCAGAATTTTGAGTATTTTACCCCATTTCACACTGTCGCAAGTTTTTTCTGGGTCAACAAATCCTAGGAGCGTATCTTGATTTTTCTTCATTCTTGCTTCCATTATCAAGCGCGAAGTCAGAGTTGCCTCTGTGGTGCCTTTACCTTTCATAAAGCTAAACAGATCGTCGTTTAACAGATTCTCAATTCCCTTTTCCATCCCTCTGTATATTTTTCTCGTCAGCAGTTTGGATGCATGGGATGTTAAGCCAATTGTGTGATAGTTTTCACACCTATCTACCGAATTGTGTGCATGATATCTTCCCGAAAGTCTGACGATACGTCGGCGGTCTCAAAGATTCTACGCATCAACTTAAGTATTCGTTTGGTTGCCACTTCACTCGATGATTTTAGAAATTTCTATGGAATGTTCAAGTCTACCAGAGCTCTTGTACATTCTGACTCTAATACTGGATCCCTATGTCCTCCTTATCGACTCCAGTTTCCTCTTCTATCAAATTATTAGACAAGTCCTCCCCCTGATAGAAGCCTGCAGTGTACTCTTTCCACCCACCCGCTCTTTCTTCTGCGTTTAACGTTGGAATTCCCGTTGGACTCCTAATGTCACTACCCTTGCTTCACCAAAGGTTTTGTTGACTTTCTGTATGCTAAGTCACTCCATCTAAAGCTCATTTATTTTTCAGTTTCTACACTATTTCCTGCAGCCATATCACCTTGGTTGCCCTCTGTTTCCTTTGTATTCCTTTGTACTTTATTCCTAAGTGGTTTATATTGATGTAATCCTGTCTTTCCCTTGAAGTATTTCTTCTGTTACCCCAGATTTCTTCGTAGTTAACTTCTTTGTTCCTACGTTTGTCTGTCAAAATCTGTGACTGCCTCTTTCAGAGATGTCCGCTCCTCTTCAACTAAACTGCCTACTCTGGTATTCCTCATCGCAGTATCCGCTTCCTCAGCAAATTTCAAATACGTCTCATCATTCCCAAGTACTTCGGTATCCCACTCCCTTCCACACTGATTCTTCAGCACGATTGTATTAAATTTCAGTCTGCTCTTCATCACTACTAAATTGTGATCTGGGTATATATCTGCTCCGGGGTACGTCTTAAAATCCAATATATGATTTCGGAATCCTTGTCTGACCATGGGTTAATATAGGTAGAACCTTCCTTTGTCTCCGGATCTTCTCCAATAATACCTCCTCCTCATGTGTTGTTTGAATAGCATATTATCTATCATCATCTGAAATTTATTGCAGAACGCAATTAGTCTTCCTCCTCTCTCATTCCTACTGCCTAGTCTGCATTCTTCCACAACCCTTTCTTCTATTTCTTCCCCTATAATTGCGTTCCAGTCCCCCATGACCATTGCATAATGAATTACCCATTCAATGTCCTCACATACTTTCTCTATCGCTTCATCTTCTGCCTGCGACTTCCGCATGAATACCTGAAATATCGTTCTCGGTGTTGGTTTTCTGTCGATTCTCATGAGAACAACCCTATCACTGAAATGTTCACAGTAGCTCACTCTCTGGCCTACTTTCCTAATCATGACGAATCATACTCACATTATACCATTTTCTAATGCCTAATCTTCTTTCCACTTAACTTCACTTCACTGACCCTCACTATATCTAGATTGAGTCTTTGCATTCCCTTTTCAGTTCTTCTAGCTTTACTACTACATTCAAACTTCCAACATTTCGTAGTCCGACCCGTAAACTGTAATCCCTTCCTTAGTTATTCCATCTTTTTGTCATGGTCGCCTCTGTCTTCGCAGTCCTCCCGGAGATCCGAATGCGGGACTAATCGGAATCTTTTGCCAATGGGGAGGACATTATGACACTTTTTCAATTACAGACCACATGTAATGTGAATACGCATTACGTGTCTTTAATGCAGTGGTTTCTATTGCCTTCTGCGTCCTCAAGTCGTTGATCGTTGTTGATTCTTCCACATGTTAGGGGCAGTTTCCCACCCACAGGGCAAGAGAGTGCCCTGGACGTCTGTCCACTCGTAGGTCCTCGTTGAAAAGGCCATTGGCAGAGCGAGGGTGACTTCCTAAGTCGGAAGTCTTCGGCCGCCATTGCTGATGATTTTTATTCAGAATTTAAGCAGCGGCGGGTTTCGAACCCGGAACTCATGACGCTTTGATTGCTCTCAAAGACTCTACCCCTAGATGCTACCCCTAGACGTTGTATTGAAGAAGATATATATGTGTTACTTCAATAGAACATTGTCGAAAGTCCGTTCAGTATTTGTACAAGTAATTCTGCAGAAATTTTATCAGTCTCTTCTGCCCTGTTTATTCTAAAGTCTTTGAAATCTCTATCTGACTCTAACACTAACACTCGATCTCCTATGTCTTCCGAGTCGTCACCTATTCCATTTTCTGTCACGTTAGCAGTTAGTCCGCTCCTCCCCTCCCCTCCCCTCCCTTTTGTAGAGGCTCTTCGTATTCTCTTTCCACCTGTGTGTTCAACAGCTGAATCCATTTTTCCAAGTTAGCGTTCAAGCCTTTGCTTTTAAATTCTCCGAAAGTTATTTTCAGCTGCATCTGTCCACCCAACGCCAATTTTCTTTCGATTTTTATCACGTTTTTCCTGCTGTCATTTAACTTCTTTATAGCGTCTAATGGTTTCATTCGTGCTGCCGCTGCATTTCATTCTTTTCCTGACCATCATTATTTCTTTCTTTCGTCGATCAAAAGAAATATTTCTTATGTTACCCGTCATTTCTTCGCAGTCACCTTTCTTATTACTTCAGTGATTACCATTTTAGAGCGGTCCATCGCTTTACAACGGAACTGTCGACAATAGTATTAGTTTCACAGTATCTACTGCTTCAGAGAACTAACGCATATCATTATTCCTCAGTACTTCAGTAGGTCACTTCCTTCTACTTTGATTCTTTCTGATAGTTCTATTACCTTTTTTTCATCATTACTAAATGTATTGTGATCTGAGTCTACATTTGCTCCTGTGTACGGCTTACAATAAAAAATCCTTATTTCCGAATCTCTGTCTCACCATGATGTAGTTCACTTGATACAGACCCGTGTCTCCTAACACTTTCCAAGTTTACCACCTCGTCTTGTGATTTTTAAAGAGTGTACTTACTGTTTTAGCTTAAATTTATTGTAGAACTCAATGCGTCTTTCTCATTCTCGTTGAGACATAATAGTGTGTATTCCGAATTACCGATAGGTGTGACTGATCTAGAGTGGGTAGAGTGGGTGTGGCTGACTAGTCCACTAAGGTAAAAGAAAAAGTGAGTGTCGCTTGCCAGTAATGACAAAGCGTGCGCCGGGTTATAGAGTCCGTTGGAATTCCCAGAATTTGCCGTCCAAGACCATACCAGACGGCTGCTGTTGGTTGCTACAAGAGGCTGCCACCACTTCAGTACCCGATCAGTACAAAGTCGTGGTATCTTCACTATTATACATAGTATTATTATAGCCGAAACACCGTTCGATTCAGGAAAAATATACAACAATTGTTTAAAACAGGAGAACCTTCCACTGGGTAGATTTTAAATGACCCAATCAAAAGCCGGCCGCGATGGTCTCGCGGTTCTAGGCGCGCAGTCCGGAACCGTGCGACTGCTGCGGTAGCAGGTTCGAATCCTGCCTCGGGCATGGATGTGTGTGATGTCCTTAGGTTAGTTAGGTTTAAGTAGTTCTAAGTTCTAGGGGACTGATGACCACAGCAGTTGAGTCCCATAGTGCTCAGAGCCATTTTTTGACCCAGTCAAAACAACATTTATTTTGAAAATTAATGACTTTCATAGAGAAAAATGTCACAGCTGCAATCAAGGTTCCGTCCGATGATGCGCTACACATGGCAGCGAATGGTACATGAAATGTTTGATCAACATTCGAAATTGAAACGTTTAGTTGACGAAATTGTAATTATAGTAATGAATTTTAGTGTATAGCCTACTAACAACAAAGAACTCGAAACTCTAGAATACCACAGGGAATAGTAATATTGATATCTGTGTCCCCTCAAGAAACAGGGTGACACCTTTTTCTTAAAACTAATTAGATTTTAAGTCAAAGATATAATTAAATTGCATGATCAGTAAGAGTAAAGTTAGGGACAGGCAGTCATCATCAGTGGAAAGATCTCGACAAATCCAATGGAAATGAATGGGTTCATCATTCTTTTTAGTGATTTCTTTTACATTAGTCAAAGAATAGTAAGTTATGGTAAGGGAAATGGAATAAATGACTGCTGAAGCCGAACAGTAAAAAAATACTGCCATGCTTGGCGTTGGTGGATGTGACTCAAAGCGGCACATTATGGTGTCACCAGTTTTAATGTAGGTCATAAGAAGTGGTTTTCAACTCAATTTTCTGTATTTGGAAGGTAAAATAATGGGATTTCGAGAGAGAGTGGTGGCGCGAGTATACAGGGTGAATCACCTAACATGAAAATGTATGGTGCGGAGTAACTGGCAAACATCTCATTGGTCCTCACTTCATTGAAGGCACCCAAACAGCTGCAAAATACATCGAGTTTCTACAAAATGATCTGCCAACATCACTAGAAAATGTCCCGCTGGAAACGCGTATGTGGTATCAAAATGATGGTCCTCCAGCACATTCTGCAATGAACACTAGGCTGACCCTATACAGAATGTTAGACGGGCGTTTCATAGGACGTGGCGGACGCATAAATTGGCCAGCCCATTTTCCTGATCTTACACCTTTAGACTTCTTTCTGCGGGGTACGTTAAAGGAGAACGTGTTCCGTGATGTGACTACAACCCCAGAGGATATGAAAAGTCGTTCTGAGGCAGCCTGTGACAACATTACACCAGAAGTACTGCGTCGTGTAAGATGATTACGCGGTGGATTGCAAATGTGTGCAGCAAATGTTGGGCACAACTTTGAACATTTATTGACCTGAAATATCAGGACACAATCTTTTACATTCCGTAATTGAAAACAAAACAAAAATTTGTAAGTTTAACTAAATTTTCTTCTAACAAATCAGCGTTGTACAATATTCTTCAGAGTACCTATGTTACATCACTGTTCTTTTTGTATCCCTAATTAATTCTGTTCTCCCCGGTACACAGGACTGAACTGCTGAGGAGTTACTCAAGCGTCAATTTTACGTTAAAAATTACTTTGGATGTAATTAACATTTTACAATGTAAGAAACGGCATTGATTAAGTATTTTTTCTGTTTTCATTTGTGCTAAAAATAATAACAGATTTCCATTTTAAAAAAACCATGTGTTGAAAATTATACTTCCGTGCATTTCTCAATGATTTGTATTAACCAATTACACCAGCCCCTCTCCTCACTGTCGGTTTGCGTAGTTGGTTATTCCGTGTTTGTTGTGGTTTGGGAGCTGTTTCCAGTGATAATGTTAGCTGACACACCCTGTATAGAGACTGGGTGCGCAGAGTGAGGAACAATGTGTGAACCAGGGGTTATCTGAGTGGGATTCTCGTGTTGTTTGAGTTGAAAACTTAAGAGGAAGTTATGGAGACAGATGCCGCAGCATTGAACGTTGTATAATTCGGTATAGTGGTGCTTCAGATTTAGAGAAAAATCAGCGTGCAGCGGTACGAAACTCTGCATTATTCGTGTGCCTAATCGCGTTACACTTAGCAGAATTTTCTTGTAATGGCACCGAAATTTTGTGATTTAGAGTGAGCAGTCGGAACTCTGTAATTTATTAGTTAGTAAGTGATATTCTTCAGCTTAGGTTACACTGCTGAAATCTGCGGAATTATCTGAAAAAAGACTGCACGCTGGATCTGAAAGGTAACCTCACTCTTGCACAATCAAGTGCTGGACTAGACTAATGTGCTCGCTCTGTGCAATAGACTGCCGATATTCATTGCCGAATTCTGTTTATCAAACGGAATATCAAACAAATTCTTGTGTGTCGCCTAGAGTTATTGATTACTCACTTCCTGTATTTTAATAATCATAACATGATCGGAACAGAGCTCACCCATGTGTGGTTGTTCGTGTAGACAACCAAGAGCCACACATCGTTCCAGCAGCCTTGGTGCCGATAGCGAACGATATTCACTTGAGGTCGCAGCGTTAAGGTGTATCCAGGAAATGAGGCAATAGTCCATAAAAGACTTATTAGCGGCTGCTCATTCACGAATCGTTTCCGAGCCTGTAAAAGATAACATTCTGATCCCAACTTTATTCTATCTTAAAAGACTTTGTTCGCAAATATCAAGAGACTTTGTTGACAGTCTATTGTGAAACGTGGCTAATTTATTTTGGCAGCTCCAGAAATTAATTGTGACTGCTTTGCTGTTGGAAACTGTTTATATATAGATAACTTTTTTGGTGACTCATTCCTGCGCTGACCTGTAATAGAGTTTACTACATCCTGAAGAATCTTCATTTTTTGCTGCTTTTACTAATAATGTGTCGTCAGCAAATACAATTACTTCACGCGACTCAATATAAACTGCGTATCACTGACATAGACAAGTAAAAGGGGAGGTCCCAGCAAGACTCCATATGCGCCTGATTGCTCTCCTGACAAATATTTTGAAACTATTTATAGTTTAAATTCTCCATGAAGTGTGCCTACATTTTACTGGCGGTTAGGAACGAACGGATTCACTTATCTGGTAATTTTCGGATAGCATAACACGGAATCTTGTTTGGAATGAAATAGTGGTTCACCATGTCGAACGCTTTGCTTTAGTTCAAGATGAAAGTTTTGGTGCTTTTCATGGATTGCTTTTTATAACAGTCTGTATGCAGTCATATATACTGTTGATTTATGACTTCTCAAATCATGTTAAGAATTAGTTGATATTCAGTTTTTGTCAATGAACCTTATTAGCTTGTTATAAATCATATTTTAGAATATTTAGGAAAAACAGGAGTATAATATGATGCAACGATAGATCATCACTTTATATTTCTTACAAGATTTGTAAGTGGGTATCTCTTTTGGTGTTTATCGGACTTATTAGGTAGATGAATGATTGTAGAGAGAAGTTTTATAAGAGAGTGAGAGGCTCCATTACATTTCGGAGAGAGAGTTGTAAGATTATGCTTAGTATAAAATTAATTTCTATTGTATATTTGTTTTTAGGTCTTCTACGGTCTTTATTACTGTTTCTTCCCTGCCTCATCGTAATCAAAAATTGATACTTTACATACTACCTGAGTAAGAAGAAATACGAGTACCAAACTTACATTAAACTGTGCAACCGCTCAACACAGTCACAGACACTGCACATTTACACTTCTCAGGCCACATACGTGATAGAGCAAGTCACGTCGATTCGAAAATGTTTCACCAGGTTGCGAGCAACATGGCATTTATCCTGGACGAGCTGGAGTCCTGCAAGATGATGTCTACAAACGAAAACCTGCCACTTGCTTCATATCTGACATAATCCAAGTGACTGTTTCACGTTGTGACCCTACAGATTTTTACTCCTAGTTGTTTGTATACACTGCTACCTCGGACGCCATCTGACGCAACGCGTTGTGCCTTTCAAGCATCTTTATTCTTAACGAAGTGGGCGCAGTACGCAGTTGGCAGTACGTACAGCCACTTCGCAATCTTAGCACCAGGTTTTCAAACAAAACGCAGCTAAACAAGGTACACACACACACACACACACACACACACATACGCACACACACACATAGAAAAACAAGCGTGCGATCGAACTCAGATCAGATTACGGAAGTCTTCACACTCAAATATCACAAACAGGTTAGTTAATGGTACTACCTACAGGGAGTACTGAAGTAGCACTACGAGAAACCGTCCCGGGGATGCAGTTCGGCCACGAACAGTCTGCATGTGGACAGCCCTGCTGTTATAAGGAGTGACATGTCCTTTGCCCGACCCACAACGACCTTACAATTAGCTTAACGACCCCGTGCTCTCCGCTCCCGGTTCAGCGACTCTCGTAATAAGAAGCACTTCTATCAATCTGAACTCGTTGTTGAGACTAGGAGCTGTTCGCTTCTATAGAAGATCACGATAAATTTTCTGGATGTCTTTTCGCCATAAATCCGGTATGTCTAACGTACCTTTAATGATATTACTGAGGTTTTCGATGCGGGACACGGCGACCAGTCTCTACGAAATTTAATTGAGGTCAGATTGAAAAATCTACGCCCTTCTTTCTTTTTGAGTCTAGTATGAAGTAGTATATTTCCTGCTTAAAACGATCTCTTTGCTGTAATTTCTACAAAACTTACCTATTTCCTTGTAACAGGAATGTTGGAACTAAGCTGTTAAACTCTGATTCAACTCAGCCACATTTAAGGGGTATCGCAGCAGCTTTAGTAAATACGAGATTGTTTGTTTGTCAGCATGTTCACGGAAAATTATACCGTTTTCTTGTCATGGTGGCGATTTCACCATTCTTTGAAATTTTGGGGAACGTGAATTCTTACAGAAAATTGTCGAAATAGAGTACTCGATCTTTCCCCTGCCGCTTACTTCTTCAGCTTGCAATCAGAAACCTAAAGGGACAGTTGCAACACTGAGCACAGTATAAACATGGTTGCATTATACCTGCTCGCTATCCGTCCCCAGTTCCCACAAAAACTGCCATTTCACTTCCTCACATCTTAATCTCAATAGTAAATTTTGCATTTGACTGGCCAACGCTTGGCAGAGTACGAAGAGCACTGTCATGCTATACAGCAAGTATATTGAGCTATACTTCGTCTGAGGGCACAGATGCAGAAAGACTACAAATTGTTGCGCTCGACGAAAGGTAAAAATAGTTAAACGTTAAGGTCTAAAGGTGTTTGGACCTTTCATAAATTATATGGTTCTTAAGTACGAGGAGCTTTCAATAAGTAATGCAACACTTTTTTTCTCGGCCAGTTTCAGTTAAAAATTTTAGAATTTGTTGTGGGAGATCGTGGAATATTCCCTCGTCAGCCCCTACAGTTTCATGAATTTCCGATAGGTGACAGCGCTATATGGAACCTTAAAATTGGTGTCTGTAACGGAGGTGTGTTTCCAAGCGGAAAACCAGAGCATCGCAGATATTCATAGGCGCTTGCAGAATATCTACGGAGACCTGGCAGTGAATAAAAGCACGTTGAGTCGTTGCCGAGGCGTCTGTTATCATCCAAACAAGTTCGCGCAATCCTATCTAATCTCCTCCGTACCGGCCAGCTGGCCGGCCGCACACAGGTGTGACACCTGCAGTGTTGGAACGTGCGTACACTCTTATTCGAGGTGGTCGACGGATCACAATCAAACCTCTCGCTGCGCAACTGGACTTCTCTGTTGGTATTTCTGAGACATTCGTCCACCAGGTGAGGTTCTCAAATGTGTGTGCTCTCTGGATTCCTGCCAAACAGAAGAACATAAAGGGCCATCTGTGCGAAATTGCTTGCCGTTACGAGGCTGATTGTGACAGTTTTTTGTCGAAAATCTTCACAGGCGATGAAACATAGATCCTTCAGTTCGAATCGGAAGCACTCCATGTAGTAACACCACGCCACCTCTACTCCGAAAAAAAAGCTCAAAGCAGCGCCCTCAAGCTGGTAAAGTCATGACGATTGTCTTCAGGGACTCTGAAGGGGTTATTCTGTTTGATGTCCTCCCTTATGGTGCAACGATCAGTTCTAAAATGTATTGTGCTACTCTCAGGAAACTGAGAAACGACTTCAGCGTGTTCGTCGACATCAAAATTGCAAACGAACTTCTCCTTCACCCAAGGCCGCACATAAGTTTGCGCACCTGCGAGGAGCTCACAAAAATTCATTGGGCTGTTCTTCCTCATTCACCCTGCAGCCCGTATATTGCACCTCCAACTTCCATGTGTTTTGCCCAACGAAGGATGCACTCCATGGGAAGCAGCACATGGATGGTGGGAAAGTTATTGATCCAACAAGACGTTGGCTCCAACGTCGACTAGTACAGTGATACCATCTGGGATACAGGATATCCCAGTACGGTGGCGTAAGGTCGTTTCACTGAACAGCGTTTATGTTGAAAAATTGAGTTTTTGTAGTAAAAAGAGTGGGTTATAATATGGTGTGCAGCGATCCTGAATAACACAAATCTTCTTTTAGATAAAAAAATATATTGTACTGCTTATTGAACGCCCCTCATATAGGTGGTACAACTTTGCCCGAATCCAGCCATAGAGTTATGAGTTCATTAATCCAGTTGCCATATTTGCATGCCAAACCTGAAAGCCAGTTTGGCTGAGTCCTTTGCTGTTAAGAGTTTGTTCTATCGACTAGCCTGATGTTTGTTTTAGAAAGTTTCCTACATCTAGATTCACATTAATAATACAAAAAAGATGCGCACTGGATCTACTGATGAAATATGCTTGCCTTCAATGTATAGCGATAATCCACCTTCCAAAAAATATTGACTGGATAACTGTCAAACGTTTAAGATATAATAAGCTTGTGTTCCTCCTGTCAGATTTACTTCTTGGGTTAGAACACGTTCTCACCCTCGGCTATTGAGTTGTACCAAAAATGAACCTTTTAGGATTCTGCCCCCTCTTACAAAAATATCTGGGGACCTTACAAGAGAGGCGTTCTCCATTGCAGGATGGTCTACTGTTAACATTCTGAAAGTGTAAGTTCCTAGAAAAGTCAACCAATGTATTGCTTTCTCCTACGTATATCTCGCGAAAAGACACTGAAAATAAAATCAGAAATTCTAGCCCACACGGATGCATACCACTTATCGTTCTTCCCGCAAACAATGCGCGACTGGAACAGGAAAAGGGGAATTGATAGTGGTACACGAAGTACCCTTCGCCACACACGGTGAGGTGGCTTGCGTATATATATAGATTTAGATATAGATGTAAAATTTCATTTTTCAATATGACGGGTCGCCGCACCACTGGTACATGCGTCTAAGATTTCTTAACAGAGAGTCGCTTCAGCGCTCGATCAGCCGTAAGAGGTGTACTGGTCTCGTGTTGTACCATTGGCTTCTATGGTCGCCTGATCTCACGGCACGTGATTTTTTTGTGAGAGTTTTTGAAAGGCTACTTATGTGTGCCTCTCCTTCCAAAATCTCTGGGTGAACTGTGACACTACACAGCAAAAGCAGTGCATGCAGTAATTACTAATTACAGTCACCATCGCAAGTGTGGGACAAGTTTGGCTAGCTTCTGGATGTCCGTTTGAGGGCACGTTGAACATTTGCGGGAAGTAGAGGAAAACTTTTATCCCAAATGTAATTGTAAAAAGCAACCAAAGATTATACGTACAAGGAAGTAAAAGTTACACACTTTTAAACTGGATGTTTGTTTGTTGTTTGTTTTTTAAACAAATCTTTGTAGCCCTATGCATAAGCTAAACTCCACACCAAGTTTCTGTTTTCGTTCATCTAGAAGCTAGTCTTGGAAATTCGGATGAATCTCTTTGAAGCATCCGTTAGTATTTGAACGTTGGCTTACGCTATTCGATAAAATCATTCTTAGTGCTACACTCTCCTCCTCACGCCGCCAAATAGAACAAAGAACACCTAGCGACACCTATCCATAGTCCCTGTCCATGTCCTCCTTACGCTCTACTTGGACATTCCTGTAGGAGGTTCCACGTAATTATGCATCCGCATTGAGTGTGGTAGATCCATTGCCCATCGAGGCGAACCAATTATATGAATGCATGGTCCCTGTTCTTTCGTACATAGCCGAAAGATCTGCCTAGTAGGCAGGAGATCCCGGGTTTGAATCCCGGTCCGACACATTTTTCACTCGTCGCCGTTAATATAGCAGGAACTCCTGATGCAGCTGATGTCAATAATCCCTTTCCTTTCCTTCCTCCCCACTCCTCCCTCAATTTACAAAAGACGTTTCACAGCTGCGGATTCCGCGTGGTATCTGTTCATTCGGACGTCCGAAAGAACAGACGCGACGCATTCACATAATTGATTCATCAACGTCTAATTTCTTATTTTTGATCACAATCCTCTATAATGACCGTCTCCCACAATCACTCCTCACTCCCTTTCGTGTCCGCAGCTCGTGGTGTAGTGGCTAGCGTTGCCGCCTCTGGATCACGGGGGCCCGGGTTCGATTCCCGGTCGGTTCGGGGATTTTCTCTGCCCGGGGACTGTGTGATTGTGTTGTCTTCATCATTTCATCATCATCATCATTCGTGACACTGGATATATTGGACTGTGAAAAAAAAAATTGGACTGGGTAAAAATTTGGACTTTGTACGGGCGCTGATGACCCCGCAGTTGACCACCCCGCAAACCAAACATCATCATTAGACTACCTTTCATCCGCATTGTGACTTAGTGGACGATGTTTTCCAGCTTTCTCTAAAAAAATATTCAAATGTCTGTGAAATCTTATGGGACTTAACTGCTGAGGTCATCAGTCCCTAAGCTTACACACTACTTAACCTAAATTATCCTAAGGACAAACACACACACCCATGCACGAGGGAGGACTCGAACCTCCGCACAGTCCATGACTGCCGCGCCCTAGACCGCTCGGCTAATCCCGCGCGGCCCAGCTTTCTCTGCATACGATATAAATCTTCGACACGGTATCTCCTGAAAACGCCAAACATTTCGGCTCCATTGGTTACAGAAGCACCCATCATGAGCACCAAAAATTAGCCCACGTTGAATTCACTTAACTCCGACGTATTGGACTCACAATTACTCAGAACACTGTTCTGACCACAACTGACACTTGTAACACATTGAAAAATGGTTCAAATGGCTGTTAAGTACTATGGGACTTAACTACGGAGGTCATCAGTCCCCTAGAACTTAGAACTACTTAAACCTAACCAACCAAAAGACATCACACACATTCATGCCCGAGGCAGGATTCGAACCTGCGACCGTAGCGGTTGCACGGTTCCATACTGTAGCACCTAGAACCGCTCGGTCACCCCGGCCGGCCAGCACATTGAAGACATTGCACAGGCGCCGCTCTTGGTCAGATACAACAACACAACCTGCTAGGCTTGGCTTCCATTTGCATTTACACTCCTGGAAATGGAAAAAAGAACACATTGACACCGGTGTGTCAGACCCACCATACTTGCTCGGGACACTGCGAGAGGGCTGTACAAGCAATGATCACACGCACGGCACAGCGAACACACCAGGAACCGCGGTGTTGGCCGTCGAATGGCGCTAGCTGCGCAGCATTTGTGCACCGCCGCCGTCAGTGTCAGCCAGTTTGCCGTGGCATACGGAGCTCCATCGCAGTCTTTAACACTGGTAGCATGCCGCGACAGCGTGGACGTGAACCGTATGTGCAGTTGACGGACTTTGAGCGAGGGCGTATAGTGGGCATGCGGGAGGCCGGGTGGACGTACCGCCGAATTGCTCAACACGTGGGGCGTGAGGTCTCCACAGTACATCGATGTTGTCGCCAGTGGTCGGCGGAAGGTGCACGTGCCCGTCGACATGGGACCGGACCGCAGCGACGCACGGATGCACGCTAAGACCGTAGGATCCTACGCAGTGCCGTAGGGGACCGCACCGCCACTTCCCAGCAAATTAGGGTCACTGTTGCTCCTGGGGTATCGGCGAGGACCATTCGCAACCGTCTCCATGAAGCTGCGCTACGGTCCCGCACACCGTTAGGCCGTCTTCCGCTCACGCCCCAACATCGTGCAGCCCGCCTCCAGTGGTGTCGCGACAGGCGTGAATGGAGGGACGAATGGAGACGTGTCGTCTTCAGCGATGAGAGTCGCTTCTGCCTTGGTGCCAATGATGGTCGTATGCGTGTTTGGCGCCGTGCAGGTGAGCGCCACAATCAGGACTGCATACGACCGAGGCACACAGGGCCAACACCCGGCATCATGGTGTGGGGAGCGATCTCCTACACTGGCCGTACACCACTGGTGATCGTCGAGGGGACACTGAATAGTGCACGGTACATCCAAACCGTCATCGAACCCATCGTTCTACCATTCCTAGACCGGCAAGGGAACTTGCTGTTCCTACAGAACAATGCACGTCCGCATGTATCCCGTGCCACCCAACGTGCTCTAGAAGGTGTAAGTCAACTACCCTGGCCAGCAAGGTCTCCGGATCTGTCCCCCATTGAGCATGTTTGGGACTGGATGAAGCGTCGTCTCACGCGGTCTGCACGTCCAGCACGAACGCTGGTCCAACTGAGGCACCAGGTGGAAATGGCATGGCAAGCCGTTCCACAGGACTACATCCAGCATCTCTACGATCGTCTCCATGGGAGAATAGCAGCCTGCATTACTGCGAAAGGTGGATATACACTGTACTAGTGCCGACATTGTGCATGCTCTGTTTCCTGTGTCTATGTGCCTGTGGTTCTGTCAGTGTGATCATGTGATGTATCTGACCCCAGGAATGGGTCAATAAAGTTTCCCCTTCCTGGGACAATGAATTCACGGTGTTCTTATTTCAATTTCCAGGAGTGTATTTTCAAGCATGCGTTTTTCGTGGTATTTCCATATTTTTGTCCAATCCCTGTAGATGGTGCACTTCATTCCAAAATGATATTTTGTGCATGCCTCCTTCACGGACCTGTAATTTTAATGGCAAGCAGTGGACGAAAGGTTGATAATACTACTTATGTATCATTATATTGAGAGAGGTGGAAATACGAGGGGCGTTCAGAAAGTAAGCTCCGATCGGTCGCGAAATGGAAACGACTATGAAAATCCGATAAAGCTTTGCACAGATGTGTTGGGTAGTGTCTCTAGTATAACCCCAGTTAGCATCACGGCGCTCTTCTCATTTCTGAGCTCGCAGTGAGTGCGTAAAGATGTCTAGAAAATAGTGTCTGCCGCCAAGTACGAGGGCCTGGTGAGAAATTTCGCCTGAAGCTATGCAGCTAACATTACATAACTGTCGTGCTGTTTCTTCTTCAATACAATTCTCAGCCGCATTCTGCAGGGGCAATGAAGATGCTCCTGCATCGTTTTCAAATGGAAATGTGAGATTACCCACAATACAGTCCGCAATTGTCTCCCCCTGAGTTTCATCTCTGGTCACATGAACCGCTGTCTTTGAAGACAACATTTTGACACAGACAACGAGGTGTAGGCCAGCGTGGAGAATTGGCGGAAAGCACTGGCGGCTGCCTTCTATGATGAGGCTATTGAAAAGTTGGTACAACGCTATGACAAAAGTCTAAGTCAGAACGGCGACTACGTAGAGAAGTAGCTGAAAGGTGTAGCTAATTGTTACAAGTAAAACATTTCTGATGTTCACTGTGGTTTCAATTTGGCAATCAATCGGAGCTTACTTTCTGAACAGGCCTCGTACATAATGCTCGCTGCAAATCGAGGGAGGTGGCGCA
Organism: Schistocerca nitens; assembly: GCF_023898315.1. Lineage (NCBI taxonomy): Eukaryota > Metazoa > Arthropoda > Insecta > Orthoptera > Acrididae > Schistocerca > Schistocerca nitens. The sequence continues at coordinate 283,336,290 of NC_064619.1, forward strand.
GTGGTTAGCACGCTGGACTCGCATTCGGAAGGACGTCTGTTCAAACCCCCGTCCGGCCATCCTGATTTAGGTTTCCCGGGATTTCCCACTGGCAGTCGAAGCATGCAATAACCCTGGGCTCGGAGTGGGGCGGCGGTGGGGTGAGTGGACTGCTGTAGCTTGTTGTGGGGTTGTGAACCACTGAGGGCTACGGCGGGGACGAAGCGTCTCCGTCGTTTTTGGTTCCCCGGATCAATACAATACAATATAATACCGTCTTCTTTTAAAAGTTGCTGTACATTTAGCCTGGAATGTATTTAATCCGGTGGCAGTATTATGGAATGAGAAACCTTGTCTTCAATTGTTAATTTGTAGTCTATTAGATATTACACCACCACTGCCTGGTATCATCACTTAATTTGTTTGTTTTTTGTTAATATCTTGTATTTCGAATTGCTTGTTACTTTCTTGTGGCTATATATTTATTTCGAAATAGAATACGTGAATAACGGCTTTAAAATAGTAAAACTAGCCAATGGGCTCGTAACAGGAAACCTAAGTCCTCTAATATAAAAGTTTGAAAACCACCAATGATAAAAAAACCACGGTGAGTATTTTGTAAATATTTGATGCTAACCTAAGGGGGAAAAACAGCAATCTGTGTCACTTTCACACAGCTTTGTATGCTGTCTTTGGAAGAGTCCCTTGAGACAGTCGTTCGTTTCGTGATTCTATTTTAGGAATCACATCTGATACTGGGAGGTCATTAGCAGCTCACTTCGCAGCTGTGTCCGGTCCATGTGTTGTATGTAAATGAAACACGTGCTTCAAATTATATCCGTCTTGCCGAACGCGCCAGACACGAGGCTGTTCCAAACCGGACGCAGTCAGTTTTAACCGGAGATGTCCTCGTCTGTTCGTACTAATCAAAACATACAAATCTATTGAAGACGAACTCCTGCACTTTCGAGAATTTGTCCTCGTCACATAAATGGTTTTTCATTGTACTGCAGTGCAGTTAGTTTTGCGACAGTATAGGTGTAACGCGTTGGTATAACCCTACTATAACCCCACTAGTTGTTCTTACGAAGGTATAGGTTAAACGGTTGACGTTCGAAGAAATAACGCCTCTAACGGCAAAAATTTATAATAACTGGACGAGCTGTCACAGAGTCGGGCACACGCGAGAGAACGGAGCCTGCCGGAGTGGCCGAGCTGTTCTAGGCGCTACAGTCTGGAACCGCGCGACCGCTACGGTCGCAGGTTCGAATCCTGCCTCGGTCATGGATGTGTGTGATGTCCTTAGGTTAGTTAGGTTTAAGTAGTTCTAAGTTCTAGGGGACTGATGACCTCAGAAGTTAAGTCCCATAGTGCTCAGAGCCATTTGAACCATTATTTAGAGAACGGAACATGTGTCGTGTATGTGTCCTAGATACATATGTATTTGATAAGCAAGCTATGGTTTTCTCCCAAACAAAGAGAATGAGGCACCTGGATCCGTCAAGAAGCATGAGATGTTTCTTGATGGGCCATAGACCTTATGCCAACAACTGGCACAAAATAAGTCGAAGACAAACTTCTGAATGGGCCTAGATGAAGATGATACTCTAGGACATACTATCGGGGAATGTTCGCTGTATGCCGATGATACTGATGCTGATCGACAGCAACTAAATCGGCAAGGAAGATTCGATGTCAGGGAGATAGTAAGTTACGAGACAACATGGTAGATGGTGGACAACACCATTGACACTGTTTCAAGTGATGCTTGGTTAGCGCGTCATCTTATAAATCAACCCCGTCTCCTGTATTACAGGAGGTTGCGACAGAAAATCGAGAAGCAACGCTGCGAAGACAGTTGAGGTCAACATTTGCGATATACAAATGGCCAACAGCGCATGCACGGCAATTTTAACAATACGAAAGAGGGAGCACTGCCGTGAGCTGTGTCTAACCACCCAAGGAAATAAAATCCGAGGGCCACGAGAGAGACAGGCTGCAAAATGCCAGCAGAGGTGTCCGTCTGGGAGTGAGTAACTATTACAGACGACATTACTTATAACATTCCAGATCGCAAGGCACGTTTACTAAAAGGTGACCTGCTTCGAACATCACATGATCATCTTCAGAACTACAACCATACTGATGGACCACAGCTGTGCATGGAGCAGGAACCACTAAATGATGTTTGTGGAGCAGTTGACTATGGTCATTCAGCGGTTTCTGCTCCATTCACACACATTGCCCATCAATATGGTTGTTGGGCTGAAAATGATCATGTGGTGACCGAAAGCGATCACCTTTTAATAATATGCTTTGCTATCTGGACTGGTATAATTAGTTTCGTGAGATCACTGATTTCTGCAATAATGTCTTCAAAAATAATTATTTCGGGTGAGTTTAATATTTCTTCACTGCACCTTTAAAAGCATTCAAGCTCCCGATATCACACTACGAAGTTAAGACCTTTAGTCGGTACCCTGTCATTGACATACTGATTTCCCGTGGACCCTGCACGGAGTCGAGCATTCGCTAATTACGTCGAACAAGGCGACTAGCGTAACGTCAGAAGTTCGTTGCGGGGCCCACAAGCTGAGGTGACAAAAGTCATGGGATACCTCCTAATATCGTGTCGGACCTCCTTCTGCCCGTCGTAGTGCAGCAGCTCGGTGTGATATGGACTCAACAAGTAGTTAGAAGTCTCCTGCAGCAATATTGAGCCATGCTGCCCTTATAGTCGTCCATAATTGCGAAAGTGTTGCGGGTGCAGGATTTTGTGCACGAACTGACCTCTCGGTCATGTCCCATAAATGATTTATGGAATACGTGTCAGTCGATCCGGGTGGCTAAATTATTCTCTCGAATTGTCCAGAATGTTCTAACCAGGCGCGAACAATTGTGGCCCAGTGACATTGGACACGATCATCCACAAAAATTCCATCGTTGGTTGGGAATGTGAAGTCCATGAATGGCTGTAAATGGTCTCCAAGTAGCCGAACATAACTATTTCATATCAACGATCAGTTCATTTGAACCAGGGGACGCATTCAATTTAATGTAAACACAGCCCACACCATTATGGAGCCACCACCAGCATGCATAGTGCCTTGTCGACAACTTGATACTGGCTTCGTGGGGTGTGCGCCACACTCGAAACCTGCCATCAGCTCTTACCAACTGGAAACGGGACTCACCTGACCAAACCAAGGTTTCCCAATTGTCTAGGGTCCAATGGTTATGGTCACGAGACCAGGAGAGTCGCTGCAGGTGATGTCGTGCTGTTAGCAAAGGCACTCGCGTCGGTCGTCTACTGCCATAGTCCATTAAAGCCAAATTTCGTCAGACTGTCCTAGTCGATACGTTCGCGGTACGTCCCACACTGATTTCTGCGGTTATTTCACGTAGTATTGCCTGTCTGTTAGCACTGACAACTCTACGCAAACGCCGCTGCTCTCGGTCGTTAAGTGAAGGCCGTCCGCCACTGCCAAGTCCGTGGTGAGAGGTAATGCCAGAACTCTTGACACTGCGGATCTCGGAATACTGAATTGCCTAACGATTTTCGAAACAGAATGTCTCATGCTTTTAGTTCCTAATACCATTCCGTGTTCTAAGTCTGTTAATTCCCGCCGTGCGGCCATGATCAAGTTGGAAACCTTTTCACATGAATCACATGAGTACAAATAACAGCCTCGCCGATGCACTGCTCTTCTATACCTTGTATACGCGATACTGCCGCCATCTGTAGACGTGCATAGGCTGTCCCGTGATCACTGTCACTTCAGTGTATTTCTCGTGGGCCCCGATTAGAACCGGGATGACGGGGGTCGGCATGTGGTTGCGCTCCTCACCGGCAGCAACGATGCTCCCTCCTAAGAGGGCAATCGCGTCCTGCAACCATGAAACCGGCAGGCGACGGAAAAGGCCATAACGGCGTATGCAGCGCCCAAAGAAACGGCAGTGTGTGCCTACGGACCGGGGAGCGATGGAGTACATTGTGCAGCGTGGGAGACAAAAAAAAAAAAAACAGATGTTATTACTGTTTATAAGCTATTCCAGTATTATATTTAGTGTACAGTAGTGAGAAATTAGAGGGAATAAAGTTGTAGGGCAATAATAGTGGTAGGTGTACTTATGTGAAGATGTAGTCTTCATCAAAAGTAGAAATAGTTGTGTTGATGGCAAGTGGTTTTGTGTTGAATATAATAATGCATCTTGTGCCACTATTTTAGTATGTATAGGATAAGAAGTTGCTGTTGATAGAAATAATTTGCACAAGAATAAATACAACATGTTTAAATTGTAGGTAACAGGCTGCAGACTATAAATAATTAAATACACATTAATGAAATATTCTGTCGGTTCCCGGAGGAACATGGACACATTAAAAGCTTAAATACACAGTATTAATGTTCCACAATAACATTTATTTAACTGTTCATTATGAACCGACTTTAGGCTTCTAAGGCCATCGTCAGATAACTTAATACTAAACAGATAGTCCGCACAACTTCAGCGAGAATTTGTAGCTGTACAAAGATTGTTGTACAAAGATATGTGACATTTTATGAATATATCGGTACAAAACACAAGCATAAAGTAATACCCAAACAGACTCTGAAGAAATAAATCTTATACCTAAGGTATATTCAAGTATCAATACTATATGAATGTATAAGCCAGATATGTTGAACAAGCGAGAAATGGAACAGGCTGCTATGTTATATGGACAAACTAGTGAATGTGAGCCGGCCGCGGTGGTCTAGCGGTTCTAGGCGCTTCAGTCCGGAACCGCGCGACCGTTACGGTCGCAGGTTCGAATCCTGCCTCGGGCATGGATGTGTGTGATGTCCTTAGGTTAGTTAGGTTTAACTAGTTCTAAGTTCTAGGGGACTAATGACCTCAGAAGTTGAGTCCCATAGTGCTCAGAGCCATTTTTTTTAGTGAATGTGATGAATAGCCGAAAACAGGGAGCGAGGGAGGAGGGAGGGGCGGAGAAAGAAGTCTATGGACTGAGGAAGTGGAAGAGTTATGGTTCAAATGGCTCTAAGCACTATGGGACCTAACATCTGAGGTCATCAGTCCCCTAGACTTAGAACTACATAAACCTAACTAACTTAAAGACATCACACACACCCATGCCCGAGGCAGGATTCGAACCTGCGACCGTAGCAGCAGTGCGGTTCCGGACTGAAGTGCCTAGAACCGCTCGGCCACAGCGGCCGGCTGAAACAGTTATAGCAAGCTTATTATCGTATGGTGAGAGAAATAATAACTGGATGCTGCTACTTTCGTAAGAGTGAGTGATGTAACTGTGTTTGGTCATTAACAACCAGGTCAGGATTCTCTGCTCGGTGCTTGTTAATGGCCAGAATTTCGAGTAATGTTGGTTTTCTGCCTTTAATTCCTATATGGAGAACATCACATTTCATATCATGTGAATGACATTCATTCAGAGCATGTTCAGCAAAGGCGGAATCTTTCTTTTTCAGCCCTGCCTGATTGACTTACATATAATTTGCCACATAGATTGCAGCAAATTCTACAAATTTCACTCTCTGCTAAAGGTGGAATTTTATCTTTACTGCTGAGCAGAAGGTAAGCTACAGTATTCCTAGTAAGCAAAGCTGGAGTATATTTCCCTGATTTTACTTTCCTGGTAAGAACTTGTCAAATCGACCCCACATATAGCATGGGGGCCCATTTGTGTTAGCAGTGTGGTTTTTTACTATCTGAGGTGGATAAAGAAGTGCTGTTATCCTCAATCTCTTCTTTCTGCTGAGTATATTGTCAGTTATTGTAAGACTGTAAGTTTTTTAATAAATAAATGTAGCTACGTCCACACACTGCAAAACAACTGTGAACTATATGCAGAAGTTACTTCCCATGATACAACTTATTAGGGTGTCATTCTGTTTAATACGCGTGAGGAGCACCGGAAGAATGACTGTTTCAGTATTTCCGTGCACTCTGTAATTAATCTAATCTTGTCTCCGCTGTCTGTGTTAAATTACAGGATTCCTCACTTGGTTTTTGTTCGTGGAACTTTGTAAACAAGCCATAGAGAGAGAGTAATAGCCCACATTAAACCGTCTAATAGGTTTTCAGCATCTGCGTGACGCTCTTTCGTTGGTGAAACAAACCTTTCACTATTCGATCTCTGTTGATGCATTGTGGACGCGGGACAGCAGATGGTCAAATATTTAACAAGGAAAATCGCCAACAGCCGTGCAATACGAGAAGTTATTTTATTTTATATTCACAACCAATTTTTTCGGCAATTAAATATGCCATCTTCAAGCGAATTCAGGCTTTTTTGGAGCGAACTCTGGCTTCTTTTTATATCATTTAGCTGGTGAATGAGTGATTTAGATGGGATCCGGAAGTATGGCTTTTTTTCACGATCATTTAGCATCTTTTATAGCTTTTTTCTGGAGAGCAGGAAAGCATTAAAACTCATGTTGGTTAAAGGAAAATTACTTGCACTGTGCTAAGATTTCAGAGCTCACTTCAATATTCCATGACGATGTACTATCAGATTAAATTAAAAAGTACAACGAAGCAAACTAAAACTGTGTAGCTGTATGTTCTGACCTCGTCATCATAGAAATACACAAGATCAAAAACGTAACTACGAAAAATTAACAGGTAAGAGCCTTACTGAAAACACTGGTACAGCACAGCTGACATCAGCTTTCTTCGCAATAATGAAGGAAGCTGTCCTAAGCAGACGTTGATTTATGCAGAATGAATCGAAAGTCATATGCTTTGCAGTTGTAATAAACTGTCTACCAGCGACTGAACTGATGAGACGAACGATGACCTTCTATTCAGTGTAGTAGTTTGGTAAGTGTACGAAATAATGTAACAGTACAGCGCAGATATTTTGAAGCTCGTCCCGTAAGTACCTAGTAGAACATTATTTATATTTTTATTGTGAGAAAAAGAACATTACGCGAAAGACACTGACATGAAGATGTTTCTGTAAAGTAATTTTTACGTCACGATATTGAGGCTTTAAAAACTGGCTGAATTTTATAGGCATATAATAAAAATAAAATCTCAAGCTGTTGTATCAGCATTCTAAGTATTAGTGTATCCAGAAATCAATTCTCTAATGAGATGCACAAGGTACGCACCTAATTTTTTATTCTTTTGCACTTTTCTCTCCAGCTGTTAAAGCCACTAAAATGATATGAGGCTAAATCCTGTGGAACACTTATTTCTAGAAGTTGTTTTAAACTGAATTACATAAGAGATGAGTACACACGGGAAATTATTTTTCGAGAACTTGTATCTAAAGTTTAAAAAGAATCCTCAAAAATAATGTCAGCGTTGATTATATTTCGACTTGTCTGTCTGTGTATAAAATTTGATCAAATTGTTCTTTACACAGTTGGATTTATCTAACATCTACCTCATTGGATTTGCATATTCACCTTGTTTTATTTCAGCTTTTTTCTGACTTTTTTATAGACGGATTTAGCTTATTTCGTTTTGGGGAGTTGGCAATGCTCCAAAGAATTGCAGCAATTAGTCTCAACAATGCACCACACAGCGTACTAAGCTTCACAAGAGGAGTACAGTAACACTAGCTAAAGGTGCAAATCACGCATGTTTCTGTCTTCTTTTTTCTATATTTGTGCCACCTCAGTCAGCCTCCGCTAGATATTTAATCAGTCACACAGATATTAATGATTCGCAGACAGTATTTGCATTGTTTGTTAGCATATTACTTACCGGTACATCAAGATGTGCTCACATCACTGAAATGAGATGTCACTCCAGACGCTCATTCAGTATGGAACACACAACATTCATGGCTTCAGCCAACTTTCTCGCCGTGCGCTACTCTGTCGATTAAGTTATAGGAAAGTAATTATATTTAGTTACATAAAGCTGTTGTCTGAAATTTATTCATAACTCTACGCAATGGCCCGCAAATTAGTCGTCTGGCTGTAGATACTTAATGTTACTCGTGCGAAGCCAGGTCAGATCGCTAGTTTAATTTTTAATTCCAAGATCGAATTTTTAAATTATCTAGTAAATGTAGAGGGCACTCAGCGACACTGCAGGTTTTTTCTTTCGACAGTCGAGGTTTTTTTTAAATTTTAGTATAAAGTTATAGCACAAAAGTTTGGCTGTAGTATACAGCCGTAAAACTGGTAGTGTTTCCGTTGAGCACTGCAATATTGTAAACACCGGATTAAATCTCCCACCTATATCATTTTCTTTTATGTTTTCCAACGAACTTCGTTAAAAAAACAGTAGCAGTTTCATTGTCATATACTAAAACCAAACTTGCATGCTGTGGCTTTATATTAAAATTTAAAAGAAACGCCGACACTATTAGAAACCGGCAATTGTGAGATGACACAACGGAGATCGACAGACTGAAATTCAAAAAAAAAAAACAGAAAAAAAGCGCTCAACTGTGTTGTGAAATGATTTGTTTTGAAATAAGAAATAAAACAAATTAAAGAAACATTTGACGCATATTTGAATGATGCTCGAAATCATGTACAGCAAATGAGACTGCACAATCTATACAATTTACCAGACAAATATCGTATAGTAGTCGTAACTTTCTAACAAGTAAACCTACCTATGGGATACACTTCGATTTTGATCTGCTTTGAATATGTTCTAATGTAGAGTAGCATAAGAGACATAACTTTTTGCACGTGCCCATACGGCTGTTAAGGAGGTGAAACAACCACCTGAAAAAAATGAATGTAGTTTTTCTGAGGGAATGCCACTAAACGGTAACAGATATAAAAAACTCCAAAAAAAGTACTGTGGTTTTTAATATACGTTACAGCGATGCACCCATATTTGACGAAGAAGTCATTTTTTCGAAATCACCTCCCCCACACTTTTCTATTTTTCATTTCGACGTTTGACTAACGGCAAAACGTATAGTATTGTTAATACCAGATTCAATTACATATGATGAAGTGCTGTTCCAAAGACATGGTTGTCAGAAAGATGCTAGAAATATCGCTGTACGTGAGTCTGATATGTGTCCGCTTCTGCCAATTGTCATGTTAGGTTATAAGTCTTTCCCAGATAAATGTATTCTAGTTGTATATTCCACATATTTTGTTGTATATGTATCTTTTCTTTTAATTTTATGAAATATAAAATATCTTGTATAGTATTTCTGTTTTCTTTTTACATTTTGTATATTTTTTCCAGGTTGTAACTTTTTCAGTTTTAATTATGTTATATTTGAAATTGTTTGCACATTATTGTTGTAACGTCATTGTAAATATACAATAATGAGGAAGCACAGAAATGTCAGGTCAAAAATACTGAATGGGAGGGATTTCGAAAAAAATGACATTTTCGACAAATGTGAGTGCATCACTGCAACGTCCATTAAAACCCGCAGAACTTTTATTTTAAGATTTTTTTATATCTGTTACTGTGTCAACGATATTCATCCAGAAACATTAAACTCAGTTTTTTTCAAGACTTTTTTTAACCCTCTTGACAGCCATATTGGCACGTATAAAAAATATGTGTCTCTTGCTTTGTTTTAGCATACAACACATTCAAAGCAGAATACAGTCAAAGTGTATCCCTTGGGTAGGCTTACGTCTAAGTTGAAAATTAAGTTCTCTGTCAGCACCTCATTCGTTGTACATGATTTCGGGCATCATTCAGAGGTGCATCAAATGTTTCTCTAACATGTTGTAAATCTTAGTTTTAGACAAGTCATTCTGCAAAATATTCGACAGGTATTTCTTTGTTTCAAATTTTATTTCACTGCTAAGCATCACACTTATGACACGTTTTGTGTGTAAAATGGCTAGGCCTTGAAGAGAGGAACTTTTATCACTCATTTACACAGCTAGCTGCAGTTCTTCGTGAAATGCTTCTATTTTTTCTCAAATCACTAATTAGGTTTTTTTAGTACGCTGGTACTTTCAAGTATTTAAATTTTTTTTTTCAAAACTAGACCTTATAATGTTTAATTTGATAGCCCATTTTTCCATTTTCCCCCTCTTCGTTTAGCTATGAAAGTCCGGATAAAATTTTCTGTCAGATTACTAAGGTTTTCTTAATTGCCATGTTTAGTTTCAAACAATTAGATCTCTCTTTGCAAAACTAGATCTTACACTGGTCAATTTTATGCCTCGTTTGCCCAACTGTTCGTTTGACTATGAAAATTTGGACAAAAATCTATTTTGCTATTTCTAGGTAGTCTAGTTTTCGCTCCTCAGACATTTGACCAATAAGTGTATTATCTAAATCAGTTATAACTTAGCTCCAAATGAAATTTTCATATACATGAATAAATGGTTTGTAGCCAGTCACCTGTTATTAATCTCTGAGTAACAAATACCTCTCTATATGCAGTTTAGAAATGGCGAGAATTCAACACACAACATGTGTTTAAAATATAAGGACATGCTGACAGGAAACGTTGGTAGAGTTAAATTCTCGTGATTAAAAATTGATAATAAATTCAGCTGGTAGACAAATACAACTGAAGTGCTGATTACAAAATGATATGACCGGTTTCGACTGTACTAGCAACCATCTTCAGACCCAAAATAGACAGAAAAAATACCTTTCATGAAAAGTTCTTCCTACTTGCAAAATGTACAGTGTAAAGAGAAAATGACAAAGATCATGTAATAAAACATCAGCACAGAGTACACATGTTGTACAATGAAGTACTAAGTGATTGCTAGCAAAATCGAAACCGGTCATCTCGTTTTACAAACTCGCTATCTATATTAATAAAGCTTATACTGAAAATTAAGATCACTTTCCCACATTCTTGACTATGTCAAGCCTTATAAAATGTGACCTGCCTTACCAAATCAAGATAAATTCTGAATGCAATACAGGATCACCAAACTTATCGAATGAGCAGCTAGAAAATAAAAGAAAATTTTGGCGTAAAATTAAAAGGCATAAGGAGTTAGTTTTTATTACATCATTTCAGAGCTTAATACAAAATAATTTACGAGCTTAATGTAGGTGATGATGTTTCTGAAATGATGGTGGAGACGTGATGTACAATCTTATCATTATGAGGATGATGTGATGAGGGCTCCTGTTCAATGTGAGTAGTTGCTGTGATGTGGAAAGGTTGAAAAGGATGTTATAAGGAAAAGAATGACGAATGTTTACACCATCAGATTAAAACTATCTAGACCCCTATTGGTGGATGCTAGTATGCGGTGTGTCCACCCTTCGCCTTTAGGACTGCCAGAAGTCTTCTGGAGACACTTACAGTGAATTGCCTCAATGTGTGTGGAGGAATGGCAGCCCATTATTTCTCAAGAGTCGAAAATAGAGAATATAGTGAAGTTGGACGCTGGAGTCTGAAGTGAAGTCGACATTGTGACTCATATCAAACAATGCGCTGGGTTCAGTTCGGAACTCTGGCCAGTCCACTTCGGGAATGTTGTCCACAAACCATTTCCTCGCACATGCTGCTTTATGACAGGGTGATACAAACAACCATCGTCTCCTATTTGTTCCTCTACTGCACGGAGCACACAATGCTGTAAAACGTGTTCATTCCGCTTCAGGTTTAGTTTTTTCTTGAAGGCAGTAAGACGATCGTATCCTACCAACGAAAAACACACCGATAGCAAAATTCTATCTTCTCCGTACTTGTCTGTTCGTATAACACATGATGGTAGGCAAAGTTCTCCAAGCTCTCGCCATCCCAAACCCGCCCATCGGACTGCCGCAGAGTATAGTGCGATTCATCACTCCAAATCACTCACTTCCATTCTCCACTGTCCTGCGTCATCGCTGACTATAGAATTGTGTGACTTATGAGGAGCTGCTTTACCAATGTATTCCATTCTTTTTAACGCCTTACACACGGTCACTGTGCTAGGTGAACTGTTGGTAGAACTTTGGAACTCCCAAGAGATTCCTTCTGATTTCATGATATCAGCCACCGTGCGCATTGCTCGACTGTCACTGTGTCCATCACATCTTTAGGTCTCAGGTGACATCCAATAACTGGTAGACGTTCGAAGTCACTGAACTTTCCTGACCAACCCATTCTGCTGTTATTGCTTACTGCTAACGCAATATTCCCCGCTCCTTTTATACTGGCAGGTCCGCCTCCTGCGACATCTGGTGGTCAGTTCCATATTACATACGGGTGTCCGGATACTTTTGATCAGATAGTGTGTGCGAACGAACTGATAGGTCGGATTGTGGCGCCAGAAGATACGGGCACTTTAAGAAACTCGTGGGATGAAGCCTTCATTTGAGATGGGGGGAGGGGGGGGGGAGTGGGTAGGGCAGGTTATAGTTGATAGTATGGGTATATTTCAGGGAGTCATGGTCTGATGATGAATGTGATTCAAACTACGTTGGAAGCTTTAATTCATTCTAAATAGATAATCTGTAAGCATGTATTGAGTTGGAGTATAAGTTCGTAGAGTTTTTGTTTTGCATGTTGGTATTCCGTTGCTATTGATTTATTTATCGATTTTCAATTTATTTGTAGTTTACTGTTGCTATTTGAGTTTACACACTGTCATTTTGTCATTTGGAGATAGTAAGTGGAGCTGTGGACGCTAGAAAATTGAGTGCTAAGTGGAGAAACCGGTACATTTCCGACATATTTTTCTGTGTGAGTTCGGCAGAGGAGTGGCAGCTGCGGAGGCAGTGATAAATATTTGCTCTGGGGTTGGGATTAATGCCATTGCACAGAGCACGGCAAGGAATTTTTTTCTCGTTTTAAGGAGGATCGTTGGGACGTTAGTGACTCTACACGTTCAGAACAAAAAATTGGTTCAAATGGCTCTGAGCACTATGAGACTTAACTTCTGAGATCATCAGTCCCCTAGAACTTAGAACTACTTAAACCTAACTAACCTAAGGACAACACACACATCCATGCCCGAGGCAGGATTCGAACCTGCGACCGTAGTGGTCACGCGGTTCCAGACTGTAGCGACTAGAACCGCTCGGCCACTCCGGCCGGCCGTTCAGAACGACTTTTCGGGTTTGATGAAGATCGTTTAAACACATTAAACCACAATGATACAGGTCAGTGTACTCGAGAACTGGCAAATGTGACGACTGTGATAATTCCACCATCGTGTGACATTTGCCTGCAATGGAGAAGATTCAAAAATCGGGGGTATGGGTACCGCACGCTCTAACCCAAAATCACAAAAATCTGCGTGTGGCATATGTGCATCTCTGCTCTTCTTCAATTGGCTCGTGAATAACATCGACCATTTCTATCCTGTATCGTTACTGGTGACGAGAAATGGTGTCTTTATGCTAACATAAACAGTGTAGCGTACTACGAATTGCTACCCCAAGGTGTAACAATCCCTACTGACATTTATTGTCAGCAACTGAGACGTCTTACAGATGCAGTCGAAGAACAACCACCAGGAAGACTGCGTGAAGTGATGTTGTTCCACGATAACGCCTGCCCGCATTCTACTAGACCCTCAAAAAGCAATATGTAGGAGTTGGGTTAGGAAGTCATTCCGCACACACGTTGTTGTTGTTGTTGTGGTCATCAGTCCTGAGACTGGTTTGATGCAACTCTCCATGCTACTCTATCCCGTGGAAGCTTCTTCATCTCCCAGTACTTACTGCAACCTACATCCTTCTGAATCTACTTAGCGTATTCATCTCTTGGTCTCCCCCTACGATTTTTACCCTCCACGCTGCCCTCCAATGCTAGATTTGTGATCCCTTGATGCCTCAGAACATGTCCTACCAACCGGTCCCTTCTTCTTGTCAAGTTTTGCCACAAACTCCTCTTCTTCCCTACTCTATTCAATACCTCCTCATTAGTTATGTGATCTACCCATCTAATCTTCAGCACCTTATTCACCTAATATTGCACTTTCAGAGTTTTACCTTTTCCTCTCTCTATCGAACAACCCCCAAGGAACTTTCTTTCGGGATGAAAATGACCTCCGAACATGGCTCGCCGAGTTCTTCGCCTAAAAACCAAGTAATTTCTACAGTCGCAAAATCGAAAAGCTTTGCAGCAGACAGTTGTTTATAGTGAACGGGAATTATATTATTGATGACTAAGGAAAGCTACAAACTTACGCACCAAGCTAATATATGCTGGTCCTTTTCTCATAATGTTCTGACACGACCATCTATTCCCACTTGAACAGCTAACCAGTGGTGTGATTGTTTCGGAAGTTTCTGCAGGCTATCTTGCGTTTGAGCAACGTTTTCTGGTGTCTGGACTCTCTTCGGATGGTTTTATAATGACATCTGCGCTATGTAGGTTAGGTTGTCACGAAATGTTGATGGCACTCGCGGACCGGTTATATTTTTGCCGTATTTATGGGGAGACACTGCGGCCGTGACGCAGTCTGGCTACTTGCTATACGGCGAGAGTCCTGGCACAGGATACCCGCCATCAGCGGCGTGTTTTACCACTTGTGGTCATTAGCCGCTTCCGCGTGCTTCACCTGGCAGCGCATCGCCGCCAGACGGGGCTGCTGCACCGTGCTCTTATCAGCAGACCCAACTACCAAATAGTGAACCAAATCCGACACTTCCTGCTCACAGACACACTCAATCACTCAGGCCCTTTTGTTCTCTGAGTGTCAGTTCCATCGGCAGTTCATTTGATCACTTTTGTTCATGGACACCAGTACCGCAATCAATAACACTCTGATTACGGTTTCTAGACAACGTTTTTGGGGGTTAACCGGAAATGTTCTTTCTGCCCACGTTTCATTAGGTCGTTATCTTGTTCTTTTGTCTCTTGAAATCCAGCAAAGGGTTTATTGGGCCGACCCGCTATCCACTGAGCCAATAAATGTCTTACCACTCCATTTCATTTGTGTTACACTCAAAATCTGTTTAGAGGCCAGACTAACCTGTGGTTCCCGACGAGGAACAACAGCCTCTTCAGTATTTACAGGGCCAACAGTCTGGGTGATAGACTGATTTAACCTTTCAACGTTAATAAATATGGCCCTGCTGTGTTGGTACTTCGGATCATTGAAAGCAAGGGGAATGTCGAAACACACCAGGCAACAGACCCTTCGACTTATCTTAGAAGAAGGGTTGAAGCAAGGCAACTCTACGCTTATAGATTTCGTAGACTTAGGGAAACATTTTGATAATGCTGACTGTACTACATTTTCTGAAATTCTATAGGTATCAGAAAAAAATAGAGACAGTAAAAAATTATCTGCAACTTGTACAGAAAACAGACTGCCATTATAAGAATTTAGGGACAAGAAATGGACGGAGTGGTTAAGAAGGGAATGAGGAAGGATTGTAGCTTCTTCATGTTATTTAATATGTGCGTTAAGCAAGTAGTAAAGGAAACCAATGAGATCTTTGGAACTGAACTAAAGTCCAGGGAGAAGAAGGAAAGATTTTGATCTTCGCCGTTGACACCATACTGTAATTCTGGCAGAGACGCCGAAGGACTGGGAAGGGCAGTTGAACGGAATGGACGGTGTCTTGAAAATTCATATGCATACTTCCATATCCATACTAATATTAAATGCGAAAGTAATTCTGCCTGTTACGCTTTCACGATTAAGCCGCTGAAACGAAGTAATGAGGGATCGTCAAATTGGTTCCGTATTTTTAGATTTCCAGAAGACTTCCGACACCGTTCCTCACAAGCATCTTCTAATCAAATTGTGTGTCTATGGAATATCGTCTCAGTTGTGCGATTAGAGTCGTGAATTCCTGTCAGGTAGGTCATAGTTCATAGTAATTGACGGAAAGTTATCCAATAAAACAGAGGTGATATCTAGCGTTCCCCAAGGAAGTGTTAGAGGCCCTCTGCTGTTCATGGTCTACATAAACGATGTAAGAGGCAATCTGAGCAGCCCTCTTATATTGGCTGCAGGTGATGCTGTCGTTTACCGTCTTGTAAAGTCATCAGATGATCAAGGCCAACTACAAAATAATTTAGACAAGATATCTGTACGGTGCAAAAAGTGGCAGTTGACTCTAGATAATGAAAAGTGTGAAGTTATCCATATCAGTACTAAAAGAAATCAGCTAAATTTAGGTTACACGATAAATCACACAAATCTCAAGGCTGTAAATTCAACTAAATACTTAGGGGTTACAGTTACGAACAACTTCAATTGGAACGATCACATAGATAATGTGACGTCATAAGCGCGTGACTGCGTGTGAGATCGCTAAGTTTTCATCTATTTTTAGGTTTCAGATATATATTTTAACTGTTTTTGTGATAATATTTACTATATAAGTGACTTATTAGTGGTTTCTTCATTCACCTCTGCATTTCTTGTGTTGTGGCCTGATATTTGTGAGTGTTTCGTATCGAGCAACTTAACCTCTTACCCGTGTTTACATTCCGCGCTGACCAGTTGCAGCTGTAGCGGCGCATCGAAAGCTAAGTACTAATTAATTGTTTGTGTATAGTAGTTTATTTAGGAACTTTAGTAGTCTTCAACCGGTGTTCTTGGTGTTTTCCGGTGAAATAACTTCAGAAGAAATTTTTGCGAACTACTTTCAGTTTCGTTACTGTCATTAGACGTTTGATTTTCTTTCTGTGTTAGTATTTTGTTATATTCTCATTTGTTGTTGATTAATACTGTCAATAATAGTAGTTACTTCCCTTGTAGAGCAAGTTTGGGATTATTGTAGTCAGTTTTTAACATCTTATTGTAGTAGCGGAACTTAGATAAAGTTGTTTTCTTGTTTCAATAATTGTAAAATTTTACCATGAGTGAGAAGTGTGGGCTTTGCCGTAGGTTCGTGAGCAGTGGATTGCGGTGTGAGACTTGTTCGAAGTATTTTCACTGGGGGGAATGCAGTGGGGAAGCCAGTGGGCATTCTGGTGAGATCCTCTCCTGGAACTGCAGGTTATGTAGCAAGAGTAAGTTGATAGAGGAGCAGGAGCGTAAGATCTGTGCCCTTCAGGTGCAGTTGAAAAACGCACAGGAGGAGCTAGATAGGATGAGGAGGGAGAAGGGGGTTGGGGAATGGGAGCTGGCTGTTGGCAAGAGATCTGCTAGGAGAAGGAGATTTTCAGATAGTTTTACTATTGGTGTTTGTAATAGATATGACCAACTGTCAGAGTCTAGTGGAGAGGAATCTCTAGTAGCTGTAGATGTAGGAAGTATGCAGCAGACCTCAGCAGTTACGGTGGCTAGGACAGTTGCAAAGTCTAAGAGAAAGAAGGAGGTTCTGCTGTTAGGTGGTTCTCATGGTAGAGGTGTAGGCCAGCAGTTGCAGGAAGTTTTGGGGAGTGAGTACCAGGTCACCAGCATTGTGAAGCCTAATGCAGGATTGGCTCAGGTGAATTTTAACATAGGGGGGTTATGTAGGGATTTTACTAAAGAGGATCAGGTAGTGATTGTGGGTGGGGCTGGTAATAGTATTGATAGGGATGGGGAGTATGACATAGATGGTGACCTGGAAAAGATAGCCACTCAGACTGGCAACACGAATGTGCATTTCGTGAAACTGTTTCAGCGTCACGATCGGCCTCATCTTAATACAGCCGTCAGGCGTAATAACACGAGACTTGGGGGTGCGCTGATGACAGAAGGCATGAGTCACATTTCAGTGGTGTCGGTGGAGTCTATCGGCAGGACGGGTTTCACTAGACATGGCCTACACCTCAACAGGTATGGGAAGGGGAGGTTGGCAAAACTTATAGGTGACAGCATAGGTGGGGGTGGTGGGATCACTCATGGGAAAATTCCGGTAGTTGTGGGTGTTAGAGCTGTACCTTTTTTAGATTGAAGTCAGCTGATAGGTATTCCTGCTTAAGGGAAGTCTCTCTAACAAAGAAACCACTTTCTACAAAGCTTGGGTATCCGATTAATGAGGGAATTAGTATATTTCATCAAAATATACAAGGTATTAGAGATAAAGTTAGTGAACTGCTTATAGATGTTGACTCTGAAATTATTGGTATATCTGAACACTTCTTAAATAAGGAGATAATTCAGAGGCTTCCCTTACCAGGATACAGGTTGGCTGGCAGCTTTTCTAGGAGCTCTTTGCGGTGTGGGGGAGTAGCCATGTATGTGAAAAACAGTATCCCATTTGAGTCAATTGATGTTTCAAAGTACTGCACTGAAAAGGTGTTTGAATGTTGTGCAGGTGTGGTTAAATTTAGTGGAGCTAAACTTCTTACTGTTGTTATTTATAGATCCCCAGACTCCGATTTCACAACATTTTTGCTAAAGCTAGAGGAGGTTCTTGGTTCACTTTATAGGAAATACAAAAAGTTAGTTATATGTGGTGACTTCAATATTAATTGTATAAGTGATTGTGCAAGGAAAAGGATGCTGGTAGACCTCCTTAATTCATATAATCTTATGCAAACCGTATTCTTTCCAACGAGAGTGCAAGGGAACAGTAGAACGACCATAGACAATATTTTTGTTCATTCGTCATTATTAGAAGGGCATTCTGTTAGCAAAAAGGTGAATGGCCTTTCAGATCATGATGCACAAATTTTAAGTCTAAAAGATTTTTGTGCTGCAACACATGTTAAATATAGTTACCAACTTTTTAGGAAAGCTGATCCAGTTGCTGTACAGACTTTTGTAAACCTTATCAAGGAACAAGAGTGGCAAGATGTTTATAGTGCTGATACAGTAGACGATAAATATAATGCTTTCCTCAAGACTTTTCTCGTGCTCTTTGAAAGTTGCTTTCCGTTAGAACGTTCAAAACAGGGTACTAGCACAAACAGGCAGCCTGGGTGGCTGACTAAAGGGATAAGAATATCTTGTAGAACAAAGTGGCAATTATATCAAAACGTTAGAAACAGTCACAATCTAAATGCAGCAGCCCATTACAAACAGTATTGTAAGGTGCTTAAAAAAGTTATTAGGAAGGCAAAAAGTATGTGGTATGCAGATAGAATAGCTAAGTTTCAGGATAAAATTAGAACCATATGGTCAGTCGTAAAGGAAGTGGCTGGTCTGCAGAGACAGGTCGAGAATATAGAATCAGTGCGTAGTGGGGATGTCCGTGTTACTGATAAGTCGCATATATGTACAGTACTTAATAATCACTTTCTGAATATAGCAGGTGAACTAAATAGCAACCTAGTCCCAACAGGGAATCATATAGCGCTCTTAGAAAAAAGTGTTCCGAGACTGTTACCTGAAATGCTCCTCCATGATACTGACAAGAGGGAGATTGAGTTAATAATTAAATCACTAAAGGCCAAGAACTCTCATGGATATGACGGGGTATCTAGCAGAATACTGAAGTATTGTTCCACGTATGTTAGCTCAGTACTTAGCCATATCTGTAACTTTTCCTTTAGGAGTGGTCGGTTTCCTGACCGATTAAAGTACTCGGTAGTGAAGCACTTTATAAAAAGGGAGACAGGGATAATGTTGACAACTATAGACCTATTTCTATGCCATCGGTGTTTGCTAAAGTTATCGAGAAGGTTGTATATACAAGGTTACTGCAGCATTTAAATTCACATAATTTGCTGTCAAATGTACAGTTTGGTTTTAGAAATGGCTTAACAACTGAAAATGCTATAGTCTCTTTTCTCTGTGAGGTTTTGGACGGATTAAATAAAAGGTTGCGAACGTTAGGTGTTTTCTTTGATTTAACGAAGGCTTTTGACTGTGTTGACCACAAAATATTACTGCAGAAGTTGGAACATTATGGAGTAAGGGGAGTAGCTTACAATTGGTTCGCCTCCTACTTTAAGAACAGAAAGCAGAAGGTAATCCTCCGCAATATTGAGAGTGGTAATGATGTTCAGTCCCAATGGGGCACTGTTAAATGGGGCGTTCCCCAAGGGTCGGTGCTGGGGCCACTGCTGTTTCTTATTTATATAAATGATATGCCTTCTAGTATTACAGGTGATTCAAAAATATTTCTGTTTGCTGATGACACCACCTTGGTAGTGAAGGATCTTGTGTGTAATATTGAAACATTATCAAATAATGTAGTTCATGATATAAGTTCGTGGCTTGTGGAAAATAATTTGATGCTAAATCACAGTAAGACTCAGTTTTTACAGTTTCTAACTCACAATTCAACAAGAACTGACATTTTAATCAGACAGAATGGGCATGTTATAAGCGAGACGGAACAGTTCAAGTTCCTAGGCGTATGGATAGATAGTAAGCTGTTGTGGAAAGCCCAAGTTCAGGATCTTGTTCAGAAACTAAATGCCGCTTTACTTACCATTAGAACAGTATCTGAAATAAGTGACATTTCAACACGAAAAGTAGTATACTTCGCGTATTTTCATACGCTTTTGTCATATGGTATTATTTTTTGGGGGTAATTCTTCTGATTCAAAAAGGGTATTTTTGGCTCAAAAACGGGCTGTTCGAGCTATGTATGGTGTAAGTTCGAAAACCTCTTGTCGACCCCTATTCAATAGTCTGGGAATTTTGACATTGCCCTCACAGTATGTATTTTCTTTAATGTCGTTTGTTGTTAGCAATATTAGCTTATTCCCAAGAGTTAGCAGCTTTCACTCAGTTAATACTAGGCAGAAATCAAATCTGCATGTGGAATGCACTTCCTTGACTCTTGTGCAGAAAGGAGTGCAGTATTCTGCTGCATCCATTTTCAATAAGCTACCACAAGAACTCAAAAACCTTAGCAGTAACCCAAACACTTTTAATTCTAAACTGAAGAGTTTCCTCATGGCTCACTCCTTCTATTCTGTCGAGGAGCTCCTGGAAGAGCTAAAAAATTAAGCAAATTCCAGTGTTACATTCTTGATTTTCTTTATTTAAACTAACGACTTGTCGCCTGAATACGTTTCTTATATTTCATTTCATTCTGTTTCTACAATCGTGTTATAATTTCATGTATTGACTCGTTCCATGACCATGGAGATTTCTCCTAAATGTGGTCCCACGGAACAATAAATAAATAAATAAATAAATAAATAAATAAATAAATAAAAAATGTTGTGGTTAAAGCAAACCAAAGACAACGATTTATAGGTAGAACCCTTAGAAAATGCTATAGATCGACTAAAGAGATTGCGTACACCACGCTTGTCCAACCTCTTCTGGAGTATTACCGTGCGGTGTGGGATACGCAAACAGGTGGGACTGACGGAGGACATCGAAAAAGTTCAGAGAAGGACAGCTCGTTTTGTACTATCGCGAAATAGGGGAGAGAGTGCAACGGACATGATGCGTGAATTAGAATGGCAGTCATTAAACCAAAGGCGTTTTTCGTTGCGGCTGAATCTTCTTGTGAAATTTCAATCGCGAAATTTCTCCTGCGAGTGCGAAAATATTCTGTTGGCACAGCTCGTGGTCATGTGGTTATCGTTACTAACTATCGGGCATAGGATCCGGGACTTCATTTTTCCCTTTCTATTTCGCTACCCTCACCACCTCTCCTTCCATATTACGGTGCTGATGTGCCAAAGATGTTTCAAAAGCAATTTAAATTACTGTACGGTAATAAATAAGGGATACAAAATTAATCAAAGCAATTTGAGGAAAAAAAGTGGGAAGGAAAATGGACAGAAAGACTTTGGCAGCGACAAAACTGTATCGGTCCACAGATGTCATCTCCAATACCACACGACCCACAGTTTTGTACCAGTGTAGTTCTCTGTACATTCTGTTGGTGTTGGAAAAGAAAAAAAAATTGTTCGATTCCCGGTCGGGTCGGATCTTTTCAGCTGACGACTGATATTGTGTGTTGTCCGCACCATCATTTTATCATCATCGATGCGAAAATCGTTGAAGTGGCGTCAACTAAAAAGACTTGCACCAATCTCCGAACATCCCGACCGGAACCTCCCGGCCGGTAAAACAATATGCACATTTCATTTCATTTTACTTATAAGCGTGCGCATCCGCGTATAACAGCTAGAATACAATACTTACAAAAGCCTCAACATGTTTAATCAGTACTGATCCATACTTCCTTTTTAGTATTATAAACGCGAAAGTGTCTGTAACGGTTTGAGGACTAAACTGCTGAATAGATTTCAGATGAAATTTGGTACGAGATTACTTGAACCGGGAGGAAGAACATGGCTATTTTACGGTGTGTAGTACAAGATATTTATTGATTTTAAGAATATTACCCGAATTAGGGAGAAAATTTATTGTTTAAAAAAGCTATTTATTCTTTCACATTGGAGCTTTACCATATTTGTGAAAATGCCTCTATTCGTTGAACTGTTTTACGTAATATAATGCAATTAATTCAGTGCTTATACAGCTCTCAGTGTGGTTCATCCATGCTTCCATATTTATGCCAATATTATTAAATGCGAAACTAACTACCAAGTTTTCACGACTCTACTGCTAAACCCGCTGATGACACAAAACAAACATCATTATCTACAGCTAAACCGATTGCGATAAAATTTGATTTGAAGATAGGAACACTGAGGAAGATCTTAGGCTACTTTTGAAAGATATATTATCTTTTTTGGTGTTTCTAACATTTTTAACTATGGAATTCGTGAGTAGGATGCAGGCGGCGATGACGCGATGGTCGGCGACTCTTATTGTTTATAGATTATTCGGTAACAGTGTGAATCCAATGTTATAGTGTACGTAGTTTACGATAGTGAGTTGCTACACCACCTGGAACAGCTGGAGAGTTTTTGAGGAGATACAACAATAAAATCCTCGCAAATGTCAGTCTGATTTAGCGCATAGATCAGATAGAACTCGAGTTGCGATATTTACTCGAACGCAACGAACATCAGTCATCTCAGGTTCGCCGGAACTTGGACGCACAACGTATTGAGGCCTTAAGAGCTACAGAGACACAGAGACAACAGAAAGGTCACAATCCCGATGCGTTGTAGACGCTGATCGTCAGGCGTCCCTTACAGTTTTCGAGGCGCTTGAAGATACACAACGACGGCATCATTTATAGGCTGTACGACAAACAGAGAGATGTCGTACCTTTACACTTGGAACGTGGGAGGCTTTTGGGGAGGCTGTATCTGTCTATGATCTATTAATTGTCTATGTTAATCAAAACTTAGTCATGTCAGGGGTTGCGTAAAATACGTATATGCGCTATGTCACACTGAAATGGAAGGAAGAAACGGTTGGTATCTGTTGTCTGGTGATAAATTCTCACATCCAGTAATGTGTGGGCCAATGGATTCCCTACAAACTGTACTTCCATACGAATGTAATGAATCAAGTTATCTTTAAAATATAATTAGGATATAATGCATGCTTTCAGATTCAACATACAGCAAAATAACAGAAACACATTCATTATGTAACTACATGCCAACACTGAATATTTTAATACACACTTCTTTATACCACTATATTCACAGATATTCATAAATTACTAGCTTACTTACAATCACTGTTCTTAACAAAAATACTAATATGCGAGCGCAATTGAGGATAACAGCTAGTAAGTTGTAAGATGAACACCAACAAAAGTAAAAAAAAAGAGCAGTTGAATTTAGTCGAATTGAATTAGGTTGCGCTGATGGAGATAAGACCTAAAAGTAGTAGATGAGTTTTACTATTTCAGTAGCAAAATAACGAAAGTTGGATGAAGGAAATAAAATGCAAGCTAGCAATAGCAAGACAAGCATTTCTGAAAAAGAGGAATTTCTTAAGAACGAATACAAATTCCAATGTTAAGAATTCTTTTCTGGAAGGATCTGCCTTGAGTGTAACCTTGTACGGAAGCGAAACATGTACCATAAGCAGCGCAAAAAAGAAGAATAGACGCTTGAAATGCCGTGTTTTAAAAGAATCCTGAAGTTAAGATAGATCGATCGACTAATCAGGAGGAACCGAATCGAAATGGAAAAAAATAAATTTATGCCGAAATTGACTAAAAAGAAGGCATCGGTTGATGGGATACATCCTGAGGTATCAAGGAATCGTCAGACTGGTATTTCAGGGAGGTGTGTGTGTGGGGGGGGGGGGGGCAAAAATTGTAGACAGAGACCAAGACATGAATACAGTATGTGGGTACAAAGGTATGTAGGTTGCAGTAGTTATGCAGAGATCAATAGGCCTGCACAGAATAGACTAGTGTGGAAAGCTGCATGAAACCAGTCTTCGGAGGGGAAATCACAACAGCAACAACAACTTCACATCCTCAACGAATGTATTCCATCCAACACTGTCAAGATTTTTTCTAAAACTGGAAATGGTGTAAGTGTAGTTTTATTTTGTTTCAATCTGTATTCTAATCTAACATAATTGATTGAGACAGTATTGCCTCATGTGGGCCTACATTGTTCCACAACACAAACTGATCTACCCACAGGTTTGCTTCTTCCAATAGTTACACTCTTCTGTGGATAATTCATGTTAGTATATTGTAACCGTGACTTATTAAACTGAAGGTTCAATCCTACCCTAAATCATCAGCACATAACTTCTTCCGTGACAGGATTATTACACTATTCTTTAAGTCTGCTGATATTTTGCCCGTTTCATAAGCTGTTCGCCATTAAAACTGCAACATGATTTAGGCAGTATGGAACAAACGTCATATTGGTATGGTGTGTGCAACATACTTGGATACGCAATTTATAATTATTTTATCTGAATCACATAAAGTACAAAGTAAAACAAGCATCCACACGGGCAATTGGACGACATCTGGAACTTTAGACTGCCAGCAGGGAAACTACAGGGTGTTTATAAATGAATGTTGGGGTTTTAACGCTTTATAATATTTATTATATTAAACTTACAGTTATAAATGATATGTCAAATGAAAGAGCAACTCAAACAGTTTTATGAAGAATCTTAAAATGTTCAATGTGAGCACCATTTGTCACACGGCACACATCTATATAGTCAAGTTCTTCCCAAATGTTGATAAGTGTGTCTTCAGTGATTGTAGCAACAGCTGCTTCAATCCAGTTTCTTAATTCAGGTAGGTCTGCTGGTAGCGTAGGCACGTACACACTATCCTTGATGAAGCTCCAAAGGAAAAAAATTACATGGCGTTAAGTGGGGTGAACGTAGAGGCCATGCAAAGAAGCCCTGTCATTGGGTCCATTGTGGCCTGTCCAGCACTTGGGCACACTGAAGTTCAACCAATCGCGTACTTCACTATGCCAGTGAGGCGCCGCACCATCTTGCTGGAAAATGAAGTTCTCCAGCTCATCTTCTTCCAGCTGAGGGAAGAGCCATTGCTCTGGTGTATCAAGGTAAGAAGTGCCAGTTACAATAAGTTCACCAAAAAAGAAAAGCCCATAAACTTTCCGCTGGGATGCGGCACAAAAAACAGTCACTTTAGGGGAATCTCGTTGCATTTGTACCAACTCATAAGGATTTTCTGACCCCCAGATGCGCAAAGTGCGTGTTAACATGTCCACTAACGTGAAAGATCAATTCATCACGGAAGACAACATAATCCAGAAAATCTTCATCGTCATGAAACAACATTTCATTTGTGAAGATGGCACATAATCCATGGTCTACCAGCTTTAGAGACTGTGATAACTGTAATTGGTAAGGACGTAGTTGTATGTGTTTTCTTAAAACTTTCCAAAAAGTCGACACGGGAATTTGTAATTCACAACTAGCCTTCCGGACTGATTTCTTTGTGCTCTGAGTGAACGACTCTCTCACTCGCTCAACAGTCTCTTCACTAACTCTTGGTCGTCCTGTGCTCTTCCCTTTACAAAGACAGCTGGTATCTTCAAATTGATGATACTATCTACGAATATTACGAGGGCAGTTCAATAAGTAATGCAACACATTTTTTTTCTCGGCCAATTTTGGTTGAAAACACCGGAAATTTCTTGTGGAATATTTTCAAACATTCCCGCTTCGTCTCGTATAGTTTCATTGACTTCCGACAGGTGGCAGCGCTGTACGGAGCTGTTAAAATGGCGTCTGTAACGGATGTGCGTTGCAAACAACGGGCAGTGATCGAGTTTCTTTTGGCGGAAAACTAGGGCATCTCAGATATTCATAGGCGCTTGCAGAATGTCTACGGTGATCTGGCAGTGGACAAAAGCACGGTGAGTCGTTGGGCAAAGCGTGTGTTATCATCGCCGCAAGGTCAAGCAAGACTGTCTGATCTCCCGCGTGCGGGTCGGCCGTGCACAGCTGTGACTCCTGCAATGGCGGAGCGTGTGAACACACTCGTTCAAGATGATCAACGGATCACCATCAAACAACTCAGTGCTCAACTTGACATCTCTGTCGGTAGTGCTGTCACAATTGTTCACCAGTTGGGATATTCAAAGGTTTGTTCCCGCTGGGTCCCTCGTTGTCTAACCGAACACCATAAAGAGCAAAGGAGAACCATCTGTGCGGAATTGCTTGCTCGTCATGTGGCTGAGGGTGACAATTTCTTGTCAAAGATTGTTACAGGCGATGAAACATGGGTTCATCACTTCGAACCTGAAACAAAACGGCAATCAATGGAGTGGCGCCACACCCACTCCCCTACCAAGAAAAAGTTTAAAGCCATACCCTCAGCCGGTAAAGTCATGGTTACAGTCTTCTGGGACGCTGAAGGGGTTATTCTGTTCGATTTCCTTCCCCATGGTCAAACGATCAACTCTGAAGTGTATTGTGCTACTCTTCAGAAATTGAAGAAACGACTTCAGCGTGTTCGTAGGCACAAAAATCAGAACGAACTTCTCCTTCTTCATGAGACAACGCAAGACCTCACACAAGTCTTCGCACCCGAGAGGAGCTCACAAAACTTCAGTCAACTGTTCTTCCTCATGCACCCTACAGCCCCGATCTCGCACCGTCGGATTTCCATATGTTTGGCCCAATGAAGGACGCAATCCGTGGGACGCACTATGCGGATGATGAAGAAGTTATTGATGCAGTACGACGTTGGCTCCGACATCGACCAGTGGAATGGTACCGCGCAGGCATAAAGGCCCTCATTTCAAGGTGGCGTAAGGCCGTAGCATTGAATGGAGATTACGTTGAAAAATAGTGTTGTGTAGCTAAAAGATTGGGGAATAACCTGGTGTATTTCAATGCTGAATAAAACAACCCCTGTTTCAGAAAAAAAATGTGTTGCATCACTTATTGAACTGCCCTCGTATTATCACTTGGAGTATCACAACCGAACTTCATCTGGAACGCAGATTGCACAGTAACTACAGATTCGGTCTTTGCAAACTGCAAAACACAAATCGCTTTCTGTTCACTAGTCGCCATCTTTGCTGCTACCGCCGTCTAGCGGATTGTGGCGGAAACATTGCGCGCTGCGCATGCGCACTGGTGCCAAAGACAACTGTTTGAGTTGCTCTTTCATTTGACATGTCATTTATAACTGTAAGCTTAATGTAATAAATATTATAAAGCGTTAAAACCCGGATATTCATTTATAAACACCCTGTATTGTTAAGGCTTCCTTTGACGAGCAACAGAGAGAGGCGCGTCGATAGTAGTGCGCCCGACAACTCTGGATCTCCGAGTGGCACCACGTCGTCGTTCCAGTTCTACGTACAGCACCGCGATAGACGTTTTTGCGTGTCGAGCAGTGCTTAATTTCTGGAATTTTAGGTGCCAGAACGCTCCTCGCACCTCTTCTACCACACAACCCCCTTCTTCCGTCCCCCCCCCCCCCCCCCCCCATCACCACAAAACCATAAAATCACAGGTTCAATTTTTGAAAACTCGTCATAAAACTGTTGATGAAAAACCATTTTTTACAAAATAGTGTTCTGAAATTCGGATTTTTAAAACCTTATTTGTTATAATCAAATCAACAAGATTTAAATTCGATATAAACAAAGGGTTCTATCGTGTGTCCCCCGTATCAGTGTCACTTTGTTCAACGGTTCTGCTCGATACACTCCGGCACAAGTCGCCAGACAGTCTTTATGACTAGCCGCATGGGGTAGCCGCTTGGTCTTGGACGCCTTGCCGCGGTTCGCGTGGCTCCCTCCCCCTCCTCTTCGGAGGTTCGAGTCCTCCCTCGAGCATGTATGTGTGTTGTCCTTAGCATAAGTTAGTTTAAGTAGTGTGTAAGCCTAGGGACCGATGGCCTCAGCAGTTTGGTCAAATAGGAACTTACCACACATCAATTCAAGTCTTCGGGACTATTAATGTAAATGTCGTGTGACTAGGGGCTCCCGTTGGGTAGACCGTTCGCCAGGTGCAAGTCTTTCGATTTGACGCCATTTCGGCGACTTGCGCGTCGATGGGAATGATATGATGATGATGAGAACAACACAACACTCAGTCCCTGAGCGGAGAAAATCTCCGACCCAGCAGGGAATCGAACCCGGGCCCTTAGGATTGACATTCTGTCGCGCTGACCACTCAGCTACTGGGGGCGGACTTCGGGACTATGAAGCCATATTTTCAACTGCTGTCAGCAGCAACATTGAAACAGTTGCCCTGTGACGTGTGTTCGGTATTAATTAATAAAGCATTTAGCGATGAATGACGGTGAAGATATGCCTGTCCCATCGGCGTCACAAGCAAGTCCGACTTCCCGAAGAGTTAGGAAAAACAAAACACGATGTGTCATGAAACAATGAGTTAATTGTTTAGTAAACGCTTTAAATGTCATTTGTCTTCCACTCACAGCGTTCGTTACAACTGGATTGATTTCAGATCGTATTCATTACTACAAATAAGCAACACATTTGAACACGAACACCCCTGTAATAAGTCTTCAAAAAACGTTATTTCTCATTGACACACATAACACGATATGTCGTCATGTTGCTAGATCTCTGAGGTTGCTGTCATTCGTAACAAAAGACAGTCGACACGGAAGTTACCGATAAAATAGCCCCCCTATTCCCCTTTGCCCCCCCCCCCCCCACACACACCCACATATATTACCGCGCTCGATGTCCCGGCCCATCACATCATGTTGGTCGCCCGTCACGTTCACTGGTGCTGGCGCCCCGGCAGATTATAGTTACGTTGCTATTTAACACGGGTGTACTATTAAAAACCTCCGGTGCCGATTTGTTCTTCCACTGAGTTCAAGCCGGCCGGTGTGGCCGAGCGGTTCTAGGCGCTTCAGTCTGGAACCGCGCGACGCTACGGTCGCAGGTTCGAATCCTGCCTCTGTCATGGATGTGTGTGATGTCCTTAGGTTACTTAGGTTTATGTAGTTCTAAGTTCTAGGGGACTGATGACCTTAGAAGTTAAGTCCCATAGTGCTCAGGGCCATTTGAACCATTTGAACTGAGTTCAAGAAGTTTCCTGGGAGTTGCCGGAACGCCGTTCCTCCCTGTTTGTGGCCGAAATTAAGCCCTGGTGTGGAAGCTCCGAGGAAAATAAATGTTGACAGACCGTAGTTGCCATTGTCATACGGGCACCGCACCTGAGATGATAGTATTATAGGCCGAACTTGGACAGGAGGCGCTACATTTCTCACGCGTTAAGGCCGGTGGATGGACCCTGGCTTCGAGATCTCCATGACGTCTTTCAGCAACATAATGCATGATCGCAAATCCTGAACTACCCCGATACACAAGATACTCGACCGCACCCTTGGCCAGCACGTTCTCCAGAACTATCGTTCACTGAAAACATCTGGTCATGAGTTGCTGAGTGTATGGTTCGCCATCACTTACCAACCATGAAGCATCATGGAATGACGTACCCGTATTCGGTCGTACAACCTCAGTTCGATTCCATGCCCAATATTGTTAGAGGCTTGTTGCTGCCAGATATTACATCTCTGTAGAAAATGTCATAATGTGTTCTATCCACTGCGCTCCTTACGCACAACAGGCAAAATTTCGTTATTTGCTATCCTTCATAGCGTTGCGATTTTAATGGCGAACATTTTATATTCTGCATACGCTATGAACTATAAATGATCTCAAAATAAAGTGTGCATATTAACTTTACGGGTGACGACATATCAGACGCTGCATTTGATATCGCTGAATACAATAGTGCCTGTTTATGGTACATATTTGGCGCACTGATTATTCCATAGACGACTGTGGAGTGCGCTGAGGCGCATCAATTTCACTAGTAAATGGCTGCCGGTCATAACCGATCGTAGAATAAATTGAATAGGTGTATTTATCGTCCTGCGCAGTACACAGCAAAATGAGGTTAATGGCCTAAGATCATAGTACTCGATAATGCCTACACAGGAAATATACAGAACTATACAGTCAAATGGCGTGTATTTTTTCAAAAGATGCTCATGGCTACGGCTCAGCAACATCGAAAAAAATTTAGGTATTGTGATGTGAAGTTTCTATCCCTCGCCTATATTCTTCTTTGTGTTACAATATTTGCAAACGTTTGTGTATCTGTCACTTGGTGAGCAACTGACTGGAGTTAGCTGTTTTATTTTTGGTGTTACGGCAAATACGTGGAGAACCACAATAACCAGCTGTAACTAGGCATCAGAATTGTGCGTGTATAGAGGAGTGGTACTGTAGAACTTGAAGTAGACTACTGAAATTATTTAATTTAATTTATTTTATTTACATTTTTACTCTTCATACTCATCTACGCTTTACAGATTTCAGAATGGCATAGAACAGCGTACACAGGAAAATACTGCAAAAGATTTGACGAGTATTTCAAATCCCCACTAACAAGGTAATTCGACATGTTTTGATGTGCTTTCTATAAACATACTGCATGATTAGCAATAGTGGCGAAACAGAGCTGTTCTAAGTCAGCGGTAGTCTCAGACAATGAGATATATTGTTCTCAATGCCATTTAACCTAACACTAAAAAGTACTGACAGTTCCTAAAATGTAAACGAAGCGGAATAAAAGTAGGAGTAGATCCATTCCATCTCGTCAGTGCAAATAACATTGCACTAATAAAGGAAAACAGATGACTGAAACATCCAGAAATGTGGCAGTAAACGCAGAACTACAAATTAATGACGGAAAAGTGAATCCATAACTATCAGTGAGACGGCCGATGGAAAGCCACTTCAGTTAGTCGATGAACAGACATTAAAAAGGACAGCTTCGTTCGTTGGTTATAATATCTTCTTGGATTATCAGCCGGGAGGCAGCGTCGTCTACTGCAGCGTTTCATCA
The DNA here is from genome assembly GCF_023898315.1 of Schistocerca nitens. Classification (NCBI taxonomy): domain Eukaryota; kingdom Metazoa; phylum Arthropoda; class Insecta; order Orthoptera; family Acrididae; genus Schistocerca; species Schistocerca nitens. The sequence goes on from NC_064619.1 coordinate 283,367,192, forward strand.
TGTTTGCTTCTCGTTCTCTTCAGGAGAAGACAAAGGTTTTGCCGCACCTTAAACCTGCACTGGATCTCCTCTCCGCAGTGGTGTGCCTCGTGGAGACGCATGCTTCCTCGGCGAATTTTAATGACAAAATCTTCTAGGAATATTACTTCGCCTGAGGATGACGAAAAGGAAATTCGTTGAACAGTTGCTGCAAGATATCCCGAGAAGATTTGTTCAGTAAAATTCGCCATGAAAGGCTCCACCTGGTAAGCATTTCCAAAGAGCAAATATTTGTGAACTAAAGGTGTGACAGTCAGAATTTAGCATTTAGTATTTTTAGTCTAGTACATACACTGTAAAAATAAAATAAAAATAAAAAATAAACTAGAACGGAGCACCAAAATTAGGTTGTGCGAGATACTAAATGCAATAACTTGTTACTGAGATTTCCTCTACAGAAAACGAAATTAAACAAATAACACTGTCGAATTAGTAGTGCAAATATGGCAGAAATATATTTAGATTCACAGAAGAAAAATTGTTATGTTCATAGAAGAACCGTGGAAGGATGAAAACAACTTTGTAAAGGTATCAACATTACTGTGTAGTTATTTAATATTCTTTGGCGTAAAGGTGTTATTAATCTGTATCTGTATAATGTTTGGGAAGTTTTTAAATGCAGGCACTGATACATTGTGTGAATATAGTGATTTGATTAGATGTACTTTTTGTTCCAGTTTATCCATAGTGAGGAGTTCTCTGGGCTGTGGAACATGTCAGAAAACAAGAATACACAATAAATATTTGCACAGATCCCAAATGAAATAGCCCTTGTGGATGTGGAATCGGTCAAAAAAAGTCTTAAGCACATTTATATTTAAAAGAATATAAAACTCGCAACGAAGTATTAAATGTTCCACACACTTAGGCGCATATGGTAGTTCTTAGGCCACTGCAGCCACGCATCATCAAATAAAAATAAATAAATAAAAACATTTTACAGTAACTTTTTAGAACGATTGCATTACTATACAAAATTTGTACAGAAGTGAGATTGTACGCAATATTTACATTACATGATATTGTTAATAACATACACACATCAATCAGTTCTGTTAAGAAATTCATCAATGAAATAGGAGTTGGCCACCAATAAATCCTTAGACTCTTCTCAAACTGAACTTTATTATTAGTTAAACTTTGTATGGCTGCTGGCATGTTATCGAAAATTTGTATTGCTGAATAGTGGAGACTTTTCTGAACCAAAGTGACTTTAAATATTTGTGAAAGTTGTTCTTATTTCTAGTATCGATTCCATTAACTGAGTTGTTGGTTTGAAAAGAAGATATATTTTTAATGACAAATTTCATCAAGGAATAAATGTATTGGTAAGCAGTAATTAATATCCCCAGTGCCTTCAACACCCCTCTGTAGGACGTTTTTGAGTTTACACCACAAATAATTCATATTGCACATTTCTGGGCTAAAAAAACATCAGTTTTGCTTGATTAGTTACCCCAAAAATAATTTCATGTGTCATTAAGGAATCAAAGTAAACAGAAAACGCTAGCTTTTCTATTTTTTTATCACCTATGTCTGACAAGATTCGCATAGCACACAGAGATTTGTTTAGGCGCTTCAACAGTTCTGTGCTATGCTTCTGCCAGTTAAATTTATTACTAAGCTGTAATCCCAAAACTTGAACACTGTCAACTTCTTCAGTCTGTTTGTCGTCATATTTTAGGCACAGCCAGCCGGAGTGGCCGTGTGGTTCTAGGCGCTACAGTCTGGAGCCCAGCGACCGCTACGGTCGCAGGTTCGAATCCTGCCTCGGGCATGGATGTGTGTGATGTCCTTAGGTTAGTTAGGTTTAATTTGTTCTAAGTTCTAGGCGACTGATGACATCAGGAGTTAAGTCGCATAGTGCTCAGAGCCATTTGAACCATTTTTTTAGGCACGTACCGGCAGAAAACCTTTTACAAGTTTTCAACTGCCTATAGTATGTTTTACAAGGTTTTGTGACAGAGAATTGGCTAGAACCAAATATTAGACTAATGTTCATGAAAATTTCTTTAGCCGACCTTTCTAAAATTATACTTGATTTACTATTCATCGCAATGTTTATATCATCTGCAAGCAAAACAAACTTGGCATCTGGCAATGTTACTGATGAAAGGTCATTGATATGCGCAAGGAAAAGTAAGGACCCTACGTGGAACCTTGGGGGACACCACATTTTATTGGTTCCCAGTTGGATTTACTTAGGTTAGTCCTTGCATTAAAGAAAGCGGATGGAGATTAACATCGAAATAAATAAATTTCAAAGATATATAATGTAATTCATAGAACATTACTGAGGAAAACCCAGAACTTAAATCAAGTTTCGTACCTGTAACGTTGGAACTGCGTAAAAAGGGCAGTCGGCTGAAATTTGAATTGCCCGTCATGTTACGTAAGAGACAATAACACTACGTAGTGTGCAGGACTACTCATAAGGAACAATTGTAAATTGTGCAACTGAGGGAGTTACGCCTTACTGACATTTAGCATGAAATATACGGCCTCTGAAAACATAGGCAAATGTCCTCAGTGTCACTCCCCTGATTTCAGAACTGGAACTGGCACTGGGGTCATTAGACAGATTCAAGGATTGAACAACATTAAAGAATACCTGAATATCTCACCAAATAGTGTATTGACTTCGTAATTCAGTGGTGTGGTCGACAGACTAATAAGCAGATAGAGTCCCGCTTTCGGCAACATTTCTTTTACTTCGTTAATTTTGTTTAATTTACAGCAAATACAAAACTAACAGAATGAACAGTTCACAGTTCTTAATATGAGTTTTCCGCCTCTCAGAAAGGACACAGCACGTGGTTTCTGTACCACTTAACATCCCGTCCTAAGAACTTCCACTTCAGTGAATATCTGCATCCTGCAAGGAAGACAGTTCATGTGGCGACTAATAAATCTCCCATTTTTTTCCGCCTCATCCCAGGCAGCTAGGGCGACGTTCCAATGGTCATCTCTTGGCACGGGGATCATGCCAGTTATCTCGCGTGATCCATTTCGTCTCCGCCCATACGCTTTCAATGAGGCTGAGCCCTGGTGCAGAAGGCCAGTCGAGAAGATAACTCTCACTTTGATCTGTAAACCACTTCACAGGGTAGACTGCCGACATGATGCTGCCTGGTGTATTCCATTCGTTCATTTCTCTTTACCCAGCCAATACTTTGCAACGTGATTGCGACATTTGGCGTAAAAGATATATATATCCACTCACGTTGAATTTCCTGGATTGCTCACTTCACCAATAAGTTGGTTATTCAGACGATACTAAATTTCCGAAAACAAGCAAAGTGCACAATTTTTATTTAAGTCAGTGTCATTAGTTTACTGCTTCTCTGATTTACCGACAAGTCTTCGTTCAATATATAGAAGTGCACAATTTTTATTTAAGTCAGTGTCATTAGCTTACTGCTGCTCTGATTTACCGACAAGTCTTCGTTCAATATATAGACGACACTCGCGTCGCAGTATGTAACTGCTTTATTTTATATCACAATCAATATGGGATCGTTGTGAGCGAAAACTGGTTGACCTAATGGTTTGTACAGAAGATATTCGAAGCGAGTCCTCGACGAGAATCGTTCTCTCACATTCCGTATGTAACTCGTCATCATCATACTCTTCTTTTCTTCTTCACTCGGTACAACGTCGAATTAGAAGTCGTAAGGAATGATGTTAGTATTTATAGAACTGTGTATCCTAGTGGTCAACTGTGAGGAGTCAAGACATTTTCCATTTTCTTCTTCTTCTTCTTCATCATCATCGTATCCGTTTTTTTTTTCTCAACTGACTCAACATGCCACCTGAATACGATATACGAGGCCCATTGCGTTTTATTAAGTGCAATCCGACAATAATAATTATTTTTTCACCAATGAAATCCGAAACAGTTCCGTCTTGATCTCTAGTTAATATACAAGCACTTTATTCTCAAACGTATCTTATCATAACTGGCATGTAAATGCGCGGATGGGGTGATTCGACAGTCTTATATCTAGGGTCCTGGACTAGCGTCAGCCTCCCCCCCTTCCCCCCCCCCCCAATCTTTCCAAAGAGGGCCATTTGTACACATTCCTCCTGCGAGGTGATAGCTACCAATGGATAGCCTTCATGTGTAACTGCCATCTTAAGAACCGAGACTGCAGTACTATAGGTATGTTTCCCCATTTTTTGCCTCGGTTTTTTCTGGGCTCGCTTATCCAGGGAGGAGGGAGTCTTAGATTCCTCCCTTGTCCTCCTGCTGCCTGTCTTCGACGTTGTGGGGGTCTGCCTATCCCCTTCAGCCTGAAACAGTGTTTTCTTAGGGGTATTAGGCTAAAGCCCCTTTAATTCTCTCCACTTGTCTTTGGAAAGTCATTCTTTCCCTTCCTCTTGTCTCTGTTCCCTAAGGAGTTTCCTCCTCTGGGCCCCAGACAAGGCTTTAATCTTGACCTGGTCCAACTTCTCGGTTACAGTTCCCACTTCTGGGAGAGGAGCTGCAGACCTACTGTGAGTAGCTTGTGGTTGTTGCTGCACTGTCAGCGTTATCATCATCATAGTCATTGCCATCATCAAATGCTTTCTTCGTTTTTATGCAAAAAGTAGGTATAACATGCAGTACTTACTACTAATAAAATCTATGTATTTTGCTTATCAGGTACTTGTTGTGGTACAAGAAAGTGGAGTTTCTTCTGTTTGCATGTTACAGGACTTGAAGCGTCTTGGCGTGGGTGGAAGCACAACACACACCGAAAGAATGCCGGCTTGGAGAAGGGACAGCACCATCCACTACTGAACGCGAGCTGCGTTAACACCATATCTGCATCTACAGTGCTGGTTTATCTGAAAGACTGCAAAACGTACCTGCTCTCAACATTGTCGACCAACAGTGTTAGTGAACTTGATTTCCTCAACAGCGACGCCATGTACATTATTTGTCGTGGAAGAGTGAACGACATGGACGTAGTTCATTTAGAAAACGATGATATGAACCAAAGTATTTTTTTGTATACTCCTATCAGAAAAGCTATGTTTATAAAATGTCAGTTCGTGTTCATTGAGTACCACACAGCGTAAGTATAAATGATATTTACGTTGGATCGCTAAAAGAAAATTGTTGTGGCTCCATGTTTAAATTGCAAGAGTGTTAAGTTCTCACATACTAACTCACTGGTTTTGGTTCTGATCTACATGCTTTTTCAGTAGTTAACGCAGAAGTAATACACTTCCCTAAGAGAGAGTGCTTTACACATTCTAAACACTTTCTTGCTTTTGAAGTGTGTGATATGTATGAATGCGTTTAATTCTCTAAAGTGTTTGTGTTGCAGTAGAATAAAGAGGTTGATCGTTACATTAAGAACATATTATTCATATTGTATAAAATTCGTCGACAAAATGCAATTCAGTGTCATTTCCATTTTTGTAACGCAGGTATAGTAGTAAAATTTGCCTGTCTAATCGAATTGTCTGAAATATTTACTCAGATTGTAACAACCTACTGTTTGCAACAGATGATATTCTACAAAAGAGCTGAAGATGACGATTAAATTGTACGTTTTCCCTGCGTGTGTGACAAGAAGTCAACTGTGATTTATTGTATGTAAATTAAATTTGTAATAAATTTTATGTCTAAAGTATTTTTGCTTGGTGTTTTTTCCTCCTTTATTTCCCTCAGCAACGTGTTATTATGTTGTTTCATTTGGTCACAAACTCTTCCAACGGCCAGGAGAGCGGTGTGCTGACCACATGCGCTTCCATATCATCATCCAGTGACACCTATCAGTTTGACACACCGGTCGGTCGGCACCGTTGGGTCTTCTGAGGACCGTTGAGATGTTGTTTCTGTTGGCTCATTAAAGTAAGCATTGCAGAGTGACGAGGTAGATGTGGAAATATTATACATAATTTTTGATGATGTACGCACATATACGAGACGTGGAAAGGGACAGAGATGAGAAGATATTCACTGTAGTGAGTAAATCGGAGAGAGATGTGGAAACATTGCATGTAATGATTTTGACTTTGAGTGCACACATGTGAGATGAAATTTAACGATAAGGTACTCCAGTACTTACAGAGTGGAAAACAATGTGCAGTGTGTGTGTGTGTGTGTGTGTGTGTGTGTGTGTGTTTGTGTGTGCTTTTTGGCGCTAATTTATGCAATTCAGAGGCAAATATCTTTGAACATTATGCCATTTTACGCCATTAAGAGGCAAATATCATTGAACATGACGCCAATTCAGGTGAAGCTTAGGTAATTTTTGGGGGGGGGGGGGGAATATTCCTTATCTTCGAACTTGGCGCCATTTTTACTCAGTTCGATTTACTACATCACTTTAATACTACGCTGAGATTTTCTGGAGAGGGAAGTGGGTCGGGGAAAAGGGGTAGGAGAGGTATGGCTTGCCACATAATGATCCTGACCTCATTTACAAGGGGGCGGGACTTGCCGCTATATTGGACTGTGACTTCATTCCCCTTGCATGTAGGCAACCAGCAATTCCGTATGCACTCGAAGGCAGAAGCATCGCAAGATTTGGTCTCTGGGACAGCGATGGTCAAAAAAATACTTCTTTCATATTCATAACGCTTATCATTTAATATTATCAATCAGGCAATTACCACAAACTAACTACGCATAGGCACGTTTTCACGAATGTATCCAAGACTCTTTTCCGACGATTATTATGAAAAAAGAAACGTGCTTGCTCCAATATGCATGGTGCAGAATATTTACATTGATGAGCCAAAACGTTATGATCACTCCCCAACGCGAGACTGAATGCCGCCTGAAGGCATTGTGAGCACGTGACGCGGTAAGGACAGTACAAGTATATGAGCGGATCAGAGACGAATGGGAAATCAATCAAGATGCGATATGCGCCGCAAATGTGGAAATCTACTGACTTAAGTGATTTTGATAAATAACAAATAGTTACTGCCTGGCGATGGGAACAAGCACCTCAGATATGGCGAAGCTGATCGGCTGGTGGCGTGCTACTGTCGTGAGCATCCTTGGAAAGACGATGAAGCACGGTGTAATCACGAGTAGGCGACAGGATTTTGGACGTCCGCACTTCAACACGGAATTTGGAGTTTGGAGACTTGCCCTCTCTATAAAGCAGTATAGGCGGTGATCTGTGGCAGATCTGACGACAAAGTAAAATGTTGGTGGCACATGTGTTTTGTTCAAAAATGGTTCAAATGGCTCTGAGCACTATGGGACCTGCTGTGGTCATCAGTCCCCTAGAACTTAGAACTACTTAAACCTAACTAACCTAAGGACATCACACACATCCATGCCCGAGGCAGGATTCGAACCTTCGGCCGTAGCGGTCGCGCGGTTCCAGACTAGCTCCTAGAACGCTCGGCCACCCCGGCCGGCCGCTCCGTTCTGTGAACATTGTTGAACAAGGGGCTTCGCATCAGACGTGTTCCCGTGTTGGCCCAACGATGACGTCAGTTAGGATACAGTGGGAATGGGTGGGAAAAACTAAGTATTTGGGCATCCACCTTGACAAAGGGCTTAAATTCTGAGAAGACATAATATAAAGAAAGAAAACGACGTAGAGGATAGTGAATGCATTGATATCCTTTTTCAGAAGTCGAGAATTAAATGTAAAAACCAGACTACAGCTTTACAAATCTAAAATTAAGCCCATCATTTTGTACGGTTGTGCAGCATGGGTGCACAGCGTGCCTATCTAATATCAAATAGATGCAAATATTACAAAGTATAAACCTGAGATGGTGGTTATCAGTATCTAGATGGACCAGCATAAGAGGAATCCATGAACAACTAAAAGAGAAATATATCGCAGATAAAACCAAACATCACGCAGAAAAAACTTGCTGAATGACTGACCTCATAAAAGATGTAACACGGCAGTTACAAGTTGTAGGATCAATTGATCCCCAGCCATAGCATCGATTTAGGTTACCGAAGTCAACAATAACGCAAAAGAATCTATAAAAACTAGACATCAGCCCTGAAGATGACGATAAACAGGCCACGACCTAAAAATTGGAAAAAAGGAAAGAAAGTACAGAAGCACAAAGAAATCACTTGAGAAACCAAGCGTCTTGTGAAAGAGAAGTAAATAAAACTGTTGAAAACTTTACCCTGCCCTAGCACACATCAGACACGTAAAAACTGCCAAAGACGCCCGCACTTGGGAACAACACACACACACACACACACACACACACACACACAAAACCTTTGAAGTTGCGGAGTCGGCGTCCTCAGCCCAAATGACGCGAAACAACGAGCGATGTTGCGGTCTTGCAACGTTGGCAGCGGCGCATCTTTGCAGAGGCGGAGGAGGTTGGCATTCACAAGTGCGTAGCTGCCCAGCAATCAGAGCATCCTTTTCGCGGAACGAGTGACGCTACAGATGTCTCAGCGGACGTGATACCACATGTCGGGCGGGGCACATGCGGCAATACTTGTCGCCTTGTAACAGGAACTGCAGTTCTGCTGGTTATCGCGCTTACTTAATACAGAACTCATGTTATTAACCCCATACCCCCTTCCACCTGTTGATTTCATCCAATTAAAACTTTTGTGAGCTTCCTCTACATTCGCATCCAATTCGGAATTAACTGAAAATTTATTTCGGGTACAAGGAAGGTAACAGCGAAGAACCCGTGGGTATCTGGAGAAATATTGGGTTGGTGCATAAGCTCGTAGCGTTTTTGTTTTGTATGTTGGTATTCCTGTTGCTAATGATTTATTTATCGATGGTCATTTATTTTTTTTTTTAGTTTACTGTTGCTATTTGAGTTATGCGTATTGTCATTTTGTCAACTGGAGATAATGAGTGGAGCTGTGGACGCTAGAAAATGGAATGCCAAGTGGAGAAATCGGAACGTTTCCGACATATTCTTCCGTTTGAGTTCAATAGAGAGGTGACAGCAGCGTAGGCAGCCAGAAACATTTTCGCTGTGTATTCAATTAGTCAGAGCACGACAAGAGGATAGTTTTCTGGTTTTATGCAGTATCGATTTGACATTAGAGGCTCTGCGCGTTCAGGAAGACTTTCGGGGTTTGATGAAGACCGTTTAAAAGCATTAATCCACAATGAGCCACGTCAACGTACTCTAGAACTGACAAATGTGAAATTTACTCGAGAGCTGACAAACACTGTAAACTGTGATCATTCCACCATCGTGCGACATCTGCATGCAATGGTGAAGGTTTAAAGATCGGGTCTGTAGGTGCCGCATGCTCTAAGCCAAAATCACAAAAACCTGCGAAAGGTAATATCTCTGCTAGCTCGTCATCAGTCAACTGGCTCGGGAACAATACCGACCATCCTATCCTGTATCGTTAGTAGTGACGAGAAATGGTGTTTTTACGCTGACATAAGGAAAAGAAAGGAATGCTTGAGCCCAAACAAAGCAGAAATCTCCTCGTACAAGGCCTGCGAGGCAATCACGAAAGATGATGTTATGCAACTGGAGGAACATCGACATTATGGTGTACTATGAATTGCTTCCCCGAGGCGTAACCGTCTCCGGTGATATTTATTCTCAACAACGACCAGGAAGACTGCTTGAAGTGATGCTACTCCACGATAATGCCCGCCCGTATGCTGCTAGACTGTCAAAAAACACTATACACTAGTTTCGTTGGCAAGTAATGCCGGCCCCACCTTATTCACATATCTTGTGCCCTCAGATTTTCACCTTCTCCGCTCTCTATGAAACAACCTTCAAGGAATTTCCTTTCCGGATGGAAATGCGCCCCGAACATGGGTCGAGTTCTTCGCCTCAAAACCACGTGATTTCTACAGTCGATGAATCGAAAGGTTACCCCAGCGGGATGGCAGACTTGTAAATTGCGAAGAAGACTATATTATTGATTACTAAAGTATCTGTTACGTGTATCTGTTGTGTCTACTAAACTTATGGAAAAATGCTACGAACTTATGCACTAACCTATTACTTAAATTTCGCGGCGAAAGAAGGAACAGCAAAACTATTCAGGAAAAAAACAGTAATTCAGCAAAGTAAGTCTCTTAGGAATGAAATTAAAAAGAAATGTCAGGAAGTCGTTTATAAAAAATGTAAAGGCTCGAAAAATAAATAGACGTTTTAAGAATTAATTCAACATATAGAAAAGTACTAACAACCTTAGATGAAACTAAAATCAAATACGTCTAAGTTAGAGGGTGTAGAGGGTGAGAGGAGTTCCACAGTTAAACGCAAAGTCAGAGCGAATTCGTGGAAAGAGTACAGTGAAGACCATTATGAAAAGGAGAATATCAGATCTGATGTAAGAAGTATTGGGAGTCGATGTGGAAGACGCAGGGGATCTAGTATTAGCGACAGCGTTGCACAGATCTTCGGAAGGCTTGCGATCAAAATGTTCAGATGTGTGTGAATCCCTAAGGGGCCAAACTTCTGAGGTCATCGGTCCCTAGTCTTACACACTACTTAAACCAACTTATGCTAAGAACAACACACACACCCATGCCCGAGGGAGGACTAGAACCTCCGGCGGGAGTGGCCGCGCAATCCAAGACATGGAGCCTCTAACCTAACGGCCACTCCGCAAGGCACTTGCGACCAAATAAGGCGAAAGGCATGCGATAACATTCGTACCGAATTTCTAATATTATTGGTGGAAATGGCAACCAAACGACTATTCAAGCTGATGTATGGAATCGGTGAGACTGGAGGCATACCATCAAACTCTTTGGAAATCCACGCATTTCCAAAGACAGCAAGGGCAGATAAGTGCGAGAATTACCGCACAATCAGCTTAACAGGTCATGCATCGAAGTTGATGACAAGACTAATATACAGAAGAAAGAAAATAAAGTTGAGAGTGTGTTAGATGTCGATCAGGTTGGTTTTAGGAAAGGTAAAGGCTCCAGAGAGGCAACTCTGTAGTTGCGTCTGACAATAGATACAACACTAAACAACAAGCAAGACTTGATCACACGATATGTCGAACTAGAAAAAGTATTAGGCAATACAAATTAGAGCAAGATGTTCGAATTTCTCTGAAAAATAAGTGTGAACTATAGGGAAAGAAGGGTTACATGCAATATGTACAAGAACCAAGAAGGAACAATAAGGATGGGATACCAAGAACGAAGTGCTCGTATTAGAAAGGGTATAAGACATGGATGTAGTCTTTCGTCATTACTGTTCAATCTGCACATCACAGTAACAACGATACGAATAAAAGGAAAGTTCAGGAGTGGGATTAAAATTCAGGGTGAAACAACATCAGTGATAACATTCGGTGATGATATTGCTGTCGTCAGTGAGAGTGAAGAAGAATTTTTAAATTTTGAAATGATTGTTCATATTCTCCAGTGTACTGGGAAGGAATATTTTTACGCGGGAGGCGATGAAAAGGAGCAGCATTTTGCACTGCATTCGGAAGAAATCTGATACAGTGCGTCAGTTTGGCCAGAGCTGCCTGTAGTTCTCGTAAAAATTTTTTAGGAGAAAGTAATCTCTGGGTGGCCTCCGAATGCTTAGTCGAGAAAGGAGCGCCGTAGCCGTCAAAGAGATATCCCAAATATTCAGCTTCAGTAGCGAAAAATGAACACTTCAGTAAAATACGTTGAAGCTCTGCATCCGTTAAAACTTCTAAAACAGATTTCAAATTTCTGAAATAGTGTTCAGGCGTTTGTCCAGACAATATGGCGTTTCCAGAATGAGATTTTCACTCTGCAGCGGAGTGTGCGCTGATATGAAACTTCCTGGCAAATTAAATAGTTCAAATGGCTTTGAGCACTATGGGACTTAACATCTATGGTCATCAGTCCCCTAGAACTTAGAACTACTTAAACCTAAATAACCTAAGGACAGCATACAACACCCAGTCATCACGAGGCAGAGAAAATCCCTGACCCCGTCGGGAATCGAACCCGGGAACCCGGGCGTGGGAAGCGAGAACGCTACCGCACGACCACGAGCTGCGGACCCTGGCAGATTAAAACTGTGTGCTGGACCGAGACTCGAACTCGGGACCTTTGCCTTTCGGGCAAGTGCACTACCAACTGAGCTACCCAAGCACGACTCACACCCCGTCCTCGCAGCCTTACTTCTGGCAGTACCTCATCTCCAACCTTCCAAACTTAACAGAAGCTCTTCTGCGAACCTTGCAGAACTAGCACTCCTGAAAGAAAGGTCATTGCGGAGACATGGCTTAGCCATAGCCTGGGGGATGTTTTCAGAATGAGATTTTCACTCTGCAGCGGAGTGTGCGCTGATATGAAACTTCCTGGCAGATTAAAACTGTGTGCCGGATCGAGACTCGAACTCGGGACCTTTGCCTTTTGCGGGCAAGTGCTGTACCAACTGAGCTACCCAAGCACGACTCACGCCCGGTCCTCACAGCCTTACTTCTGCCAGTACCTCGTCTCCTACCTTCCAGAAGAGCTTTTGTTAAGTTTGGAAGGTAGGAGACGAGGTACTGGCAGAAGTAAGGCTGTGAGGACGGGGCGTGAGTCGTGCTTGGGTAGCTCAGTTGGAGCCGGCACGGTAGCTCAGCGTGTTCGGTCAGAGAGCCGGTTGACCTCTGTAATAAAAAACTGAGTGCAAGGATCAACCACCGAACTTGACCAGGATGTCTTGCGACGTCCGCAACGACCAAACACAACGATCAACAACGAATAAAATGAAAAAAAAAGTTGGTAGAGCACTTGCCCGCGAAAGGCAAAGGTCCCGAGTTCGAGTCTCGGTCCGGAACACAGTTTTAATCTACAATGACGTTATCCAAATCATTCGAACGGAGCGAAGACGCTGGTACTGATACAAGACGACGTGTGTATTAACCACCATAATTTTTTTTTCATTTCCTCATCCAGGGGGAGTTGGAGATAAGCATCAGCTAAATTAATTTTAGAAAAGTGTGTCCACTTGCTAGGCGATCTAGAAGTCCTCGATACGTAGAAGCGGGGCGTTCAATAAGTAATGTGAGACATTTTTCTCCTCAGCCAATTTCGGTTGAAAAAATAAAGAATTAATTTTGGGACGTCTTGGAACATTTCTACTTCAGCCGCTACAGTTTCATGAAACTCCGAGAGGTGACGGCGCTCCACATAGCCTTCAAAATGGCGCCTGTAACGGAGGTGCGTTCCAAACAGAAAGCTGTCATTGAGATTCTATTGGCGAAAAACCAGAGCATCCAGATATGCATAAGCACTTTCAGAATATCTACAGAAACATGATAGCCAACAAAAGCACGGCGAGTCGTTGAGCGAGGCGTCTGTCATCGGACTGTTCTTCCTCATCCGCCCTATAGCCCGGATCTCGCACCTGCCGACTTCCGTCTATTTGGTCCAGCGAAGGAGCGCTCTGCGGGAAGTAGTGCGTGGATGGTGGTGAGGTTATTGATCCAGCAAGACGTTAGCTCCGACGTCGACCAGTGGAGTAGTACCACGTGTGCATACAGGCCCTCCTAGTTAGATGCCGTAAGGCTGTCGCATTGAACGGAGACTATATTGAAATATAGGTTTTGTAACAAAAAGACGGGGGAATAATATGGTGTATTGGAATCCTGAATAAAACCAAACAGCTTTAAGAAAAAATGTGTTACATTACTTGTCGAACGCCTGTCATAGGTTTCAAGACGCCAATTTATTCTAATCTGTTGAATTTAGAAGCAGCTTCACCGTAGGAGGCACCGGACGTGCACGATTAAACTTCGGTTGTGCGTCATCTTTGTGTGTAGTGTGTATTTGATAATTCTTTGCATGTCCCATTGTGTCATTGACAAATGTCCATATTTCTCACACAACTGATTCATGCTAGCGTGGGAAACTTGCTTATTGGTAGCACGTTGTTCTGAATATCTGACCCAAACACATCAAATCTGTCCATGTCAAAAATACTGGGGCTCGAAAATGATTCAGCTACTGTGAGTGCCAATGATGTAGTCATTTGTTGATAATTTGCATGAAAAGTGCTCTTCCCAAGAACAGAGATACTTTCACCGTTGTAGGCTGTGAGACGCAAACCTAATTTTTGAGGCTGATGACGTCCCAGTTTCTTGTAAGTAGTTTTATAAATGTGGCAGAAATACCACTACCTAACTAAATTGGTACCGACTGATTGCAAATCTGTAAGGTATGAATAGTCTGTCGTTTGTTCTCTGAATATGAATGTCCGTTCTGTCTTTTGGAAGACTACTTTTATCTGTTTTGCGAGAGACAGTCTTTTGCTGTTTACCCTTGTGAGGAGAGCTGAATTGCATTACCCAAGTGTTGTACCGTGTGCGTTGTTTAGCAATTCGTGAGGTTGCATCGACAGTTCCTGTGAGTATTGGCAGGAGGAGCGAGAGAGGATTCAGACGTATGATCATATTAATCTCCATTTGTTCAAACCTAGATCGAAATGGAACGCAGTTTGGAACAGAATTTGCTTTGCGCTTCCTTTGCAGGCACTCTTGCCATGTCTGTCCTGACTTGTGAGAGTGTTGGCATTCCGGTTGGAGGAAGACGCAGTGTTTGCGATAATGCGTGACAACACTTGACACACGACTTCGGAGCGCCTCTCGGTGAATTTACAGTATCAGTGGCCGGGCGCCCGTGCCCTGCTTGCGCCAGGGCTTGCGGCAGTTGTCAACACGTGCTATGCCGGGTAGAGCCCACTTAGAAATAGTCGCGTTGAGTGTTACAGCAACGGTTACTTATGGTCAAGTTCCGCGAAGTCTTGTAATTCCTGAGTTTCGATTACTTTACGCACATCATTAAGACAAGGACTGCGATGCTTTAGAATCTCAGCCCGTGTTCTGTTGTGTGCAAGGTTCAGAAAAAGGGCATAGAAATATTTCGTCTTGAAAAGAAGCTCCAAAGTGCAATTAAATTTACGGTTCCTAGTCATGGCCTTGAGTTCAGCTATCCACTACCTGTTAGATTGATTACTATGACGACGCGTATGAAGAAACAAATGAAATGAGCAGCTGCTACATAAATTTGACCTTCAAAAAATTTATCTTACTCTTGAACAACTAGCTTTTAGGGCTCTACTTTGAGGGAACAATTTCCTATGCAAACGAAAGATATGCACTCCTACCTAAGAAAATAGAAAGAACGTCGTGAGTCACCTATGATTTTGTAGATGAAAAAATGGTTCAAATGGCTCTGAGCACTATGGGACTCAACTGCTGAGGTCATTAGTCCCCTAGAACTTAGAACTAGTTAAACCTAACTAACCTAAGGACATCACAAACATCCATGCCCGAGGCAGGCTTCGAACCTGCGACCGTAGCGGTCTTGCGGTTCCAGACTGCAGCGCCTTTAACCGCACGGCCACTTCGGCCGGCTTTTTGTAGATGACAGAATATTCGTCGAGATATGTGGGGTACTCCGACCATTCCTCGTTTTTCACGAAACGAGCAAAAGGGAGGAGGGGCACCTGGCCACCGGAATTATATGCTTCACTCGTTGTTTGTTTCTGGGGTTATTGTCATTCTACCCCTCTGGTTATGCTTTCTAGCAAAGTTTGCATTTGTTGGCTTTAAAACTGAAGACGTACAGTGAGTGGTTGCTCTCGAGAAGTTGCCGTTAAAGAATATATATACAACAAATTTAGGAACACTGTAAAAATAATGCAAAAATTAAGAAATCTAAACACTCTTCGCTTCAAAATGGCTGTCTTTAGGAAAGAAAAATCTAAGTTAGTACCACTAACAATGAAAGAAATATTGATTAGTTCAATATGAAAAGATATCGAATCTTTTTATGAGTCCATATAGTCACTAACCACAAACTCGTCACACGAAATGTCTGTTGTTTCCGTCGGTGTGACGAAGTGGAAGATTGCTCTAGGAAACATCGAACACTATAGAATGATTAAAACATAAAAATATTTACTTGCGAATACGAACAACCATCTGCTTTATAAGGGACTGACGACAGTGATAATTTGTGCCGGAGCGGGACACGAACCCGGATTTCCCGCTTCACGGGAGGGATCACTTTAAACCAGTGGTCGTCAAACTGCGGCCCGGGGGCTGCATGCGGCTCGAATCAAGTAATCGTGTGGCCCACGATTCTCAGCCGTATTTTATAACAATATGCATCTGACAACTAACAGCCGAATCCAGAAAGTCAACTAACGTTAAGAGCTGTAGTTTTCCTGCTTAGAAACAAAAAAATACTTACACAGTGAGTTACGATTTTAAGATGTGCTTAATTTTAATCGATGTTGATGAATTCGTCCATGAGCTAAGTAAAGTTGGCCGCTTACATCAGGGGTATAGGGGTCAAGTAGCGCGGCCACTGCAGTGTTACAGCGGGAAACTTTCATAGTTTGTCTTCCAGTACTGATAACTCACGTGTGCGAGAGTATCGTAGCGGTCAGCTGCTACGGTGTGAATTTTAAGACGGAAGTAATATGGATTTGTGAAACCGTGTTACAGAAACGGTCATCTTCAAATGTGATACTTACTTGCAGCGAGGAACATTAAATTAAAGATCTTTTAATACAGTGCAATGAGTAGAAGAAAACTGATATTCAAATCATATGTCATAGTGTCTCATATTGAATAATGCTTTGAAACACAAGTACAGTTACTTTTATTAACCAATTAACCATCCGTTCACACAGACAACACAAGACTTAGTTAGGCAAAGCTGTGATACTTTGCGGTCACTGAGGGTGCAACAATCCGAAACAGAGAACAGCTGACAGGAAGTGGTCTGAATAATGCCGATTTTTAACGAACACTATATGGGGGCCAGCTGCCAACTAATCGCGCCCTTACCACAACTAGTCTACTGGACGCTTGCAACATACCAATTTGTATAGTTTACCAATTAATAATAAGATTGGTACATATGCGGCCCCAGGTGTCGTCCCTCATTGTTAACACTGGCTCTTGGGCAAAAAGCTTTGACGATCACTGCTTTAAACGCTTTGGCTGTCTGTGAACGACTCATAGCTAGACCCAAACGTCCATATGTCGTCGTCCCTACGCCACATCCTTTATTCGTACACACGTTATGCAATTCTCATAAAGGAGAAGACATTTTATCGAAAGCCACTGCCCGGTATTGGCGGATAAATATGATATTGCAGTACTGCGCATTTCTGAAGAAACATTGAATCATTCTTCTTAACCGCACCATTTATTTATAATATAAATATATTTATTTGTAATATCTACAGTATTAAGCATAAATTACTTTGTATCCTCGAGTCTCTCTGCAGTATCTCTCTGTTCCACTAGTTCTGTATTACAATATTCACTAACAGAGTAACAATAGCGTCATGCTACGTTCGTAAGGTCTCACTCCATTGTCTTCTGTAAGCTCTGCGTGATGTGAGAGTAATCTACGGACAATCGGAGGCGGCGCGTAGTCCAGTCCAGAGGTGTACAAATTCTCCTTCCAGCCTCCCGGCCTCTACGTCCGCCGCAACCATTAAAGCAGCTCAACCTGCCACAACGGAGACACAATAGTACAAGTCTACTGTAGCACAGTGATTAAAACAGGACAACTTGGGTTTCCACTAGCCTGGCAAGCTTCACGAGACCCGTTCAGCCTGCTGCATCTGACAACAGGCTGTTCTGTCAATCCAACGTGTGTGCGTGAATTCCTAAGGAACCAAACTGCTGAGCTCATCGGTCCCTAGACTAACACAATACTTAAACTGGGGAGATTCAGGAGAAATTAAGGATTGAGGAGTATATATATCAGTCACGAAACAGAGCACAGATCCAACAAGAGGAAAGTTGTAGATTTGTAAGGCAGCTTCGTATAAATCGGTGGGTGTCTCGCACTACGAGCTGTCTAAAAAGTTATTAAACACTCATTCGTCAACATCGCACTCCATAACTTTTTTTTAAATAGGGCAAAGACTTAGTGGCTGAGAAGTGTGTGGAAATGTATGAGGGCATTAGGCTTTCCAAACTTAGGGCAAACATTGACTGAATTCGGAAAAACAATATGGCTCGGTGGATATTAAGCACCACATTCTGGTATTATGCAACGCATTGCAAACAAAACTTAGGATGAAAGAAAAACTTTTTCTTTCAGACATGTACTTTTTAGATTAAGTTAATAAGAAAAACGAACTTCTTATCTGTTAAGATGCATTTGATCAATTCAGAATGAACTATTTGGGCCACTTAGAATCAATTCAGCAAACCCGCAATTCGCATTGTGTAAAAAAGAATTAAAATTAGCATAATTTGGGTGACATTTTGCTGGAACATATTATGTCGCCTTGCTCGTCGTCCAATATGGATTGTCTAGGAAACGTGCTTACTCGGATCGCTAGACAACATCCAAACAAATCGTATTAATGAATTTTAATACAAAATAAAAAGAGAAATTACTTAACTTTGTCAATTACACAGATGTGTCGCAAGCAAATGAAGACATACAAAATAAGCAATTTCTTCAGTATAACTATTCCCAAGTCTGTGTTACATACAGTGTACAAACGAAGCAACAAGCGTTGACGCTTTTATCCAAGTCGCCATTCTTGAAGCTACTACTCAACTGGGCCGCGACCAGTCGGGCGAGGCGCTTATGTCCTGTCCTCTTCGCATAGGGGCCGCTGCTGTCGCGTTGTCGTCCTGGAGAGGGGTCGGTCAGCATGCGATTAGCTGACGTCTTCTCACAACCATACCTTCTCTATCGTTCCCGACTGGCGTGCTGGTGCATGATTTTACGCCGTAACATTCCTCCTCCTCCCCCCTCCCCCAAAAGCAATGGGCCTTCGTCGTCTAGGGAGCTCGACAGCGGCGGGGAAGGCTTAAGCGTGGACGCTGCGCTGGACAGGAAGCTGTAGCTGCGGGGGAAGTCAGGCTTCCAGTCGTACCCTGACATCCGGCCTTCGCTCTGGTGGAAGTGTCCGCCAGAAAACGACCAGAAGGGTACGCGTCCACTTCTGAGGCCCATATGAAGGTGTAGAAGGCGTCGGCTACTGCGGCGTGGATGGGTCCAGCTTCGTCGGTAGGACGAGAAGAGGCGGAGAAGGCGAACGGTGTCGTGATGATACCCTCTGGCAGCTACTGTGGCCGCTCTGTGCTCTGGATCCATGAATTTGGGTGAAGAGGTACAGAAGGATCACCGTGCACAAGACAGTGGAGAATTTGATTTTGATGTCCGCGCTGCAATCCGTCGGGGCTTGAAATGAGATACGTGCATGCGCCAAGTCGACGAAGGGCCTCGCCTCGCGCCCACCGTCTGCTGCTTCTAAAAACCCTGAAAAACACAAAATAAAGCGGCGCAAAGCGATAATTGCGGCCTGGCTTCAGCGCCAGATGCTGAGGAGGGTGGAGCAGGTGGAGCAGGTGGAGCAGTGTCCGATGGCGGCGGCCGTCAAGCAGTTCTGCCGGCGATGGTCCATCTCGTGGATATGAACGATAGGAGTCTAGAAACAGTTGCAATGCTTGATCCCTGGTGTGTGCGTTGCGAAGTTTGGCCATCTGCTGCTTGAAGGTTCTGACAAAATGTTCCGCTTCGTCGTTTGACTGTGGATGGAACGGTGCACTCGTTAGATGTTGCAAGCCATTGCGTTCACAGAAAGTTTCAAATTCATTTGACGTGAACTGAGGGACGTTGTCCGACACTATGACTTCAGGCAAACCTTCTAAGCAAAAAATAGAGAACAACTCCTGAACTACGTGACGTTGCTGAGTTCATTAGCACAACAAAAGAAAACTTACTATGAGACTCTACCACAATCAACCATCAAGTGTTCCGAAAAGGATCCGCAAAGTCTTTGCGCGCACGTTGCCATGGTGACTGCGACTTAGGCCAAGCAGAGAATTTCTGTGCCGGAGCGGAGTGATTTTCCGCACATGCTTGACACTGTGACGTCATCTGTTCTATTTGGGTGTCCATACCCTGCTAAGCACGTACGAACAATCCCCCAGTGTCCTTGGTGAAGTAACTGCAACACTTCTTTTTGCAAGGCTTTGGGGATCAACGCATGTGACTGTCCACTGTCATTTTGAACAAGAATCACATCGTGCTGTACAGTGAGCTTATGGCGATGTACAAAGTATCGGCGCACTACTGTGTTCTTTATGCTATGCAATGAGCGAAGCCAAGATGTGCGAATGTATTTTAACAAAATGTTCAAATCTGTAACCGCTTCCGTGGCCTGGGCAATTTTTCGATGGTTCAAAGGAAAGGATTGAAGCAATTCAGAATCCTGAACATCGGTGTGACAACAAGATGCAATAGAAGCGTCAAAGTCTGTATCAGGGCCAATCGAAAGACGTGAAAGTGCGTCCGCTTTACCATGTCGAGCTGTCGGACGATACACAGTCTCGTACTGGTATTGAGACAACAACAAAGCCCATCTTTGTAATTTTTGGGCAGCTCGTACAGGAACCGGCTTCATCGGATGAAACAAGGACTGCAATGGCTTGTGATCCGTTACTAAGTAGAATTTTCTGCCATGGTAATGGTGGTGCAATTCGGTGGCACCATGCGCAACAGCCAATGCCTCTCTCTCTATTTGTGAGTAGTTACAGTGAGCTTTGGACAACACTTTTGATGCGAAAGCAATAGAACTGTCTTTATCACCAAATGTGCGTGAAAGCACTGCACCGATTCCGTAAGAAGGAGCGTCAACTTATAACAAAACTGGTTTGTGAACAATAAAGTGAACCAAGCATCGATCACTGAGCGATGCATCTTTAAGTTTCTGAAAAGTTTCTTGGCACTCATCTGTCCAAACAAACGGAACGCTCTTACGACGCAAACGGTGCAATGTAGCTGAGATTTATGCAGCATTCGGTATGAACCGAACATAATATTTCATTTTCCCTAAGACTGACTGCATTTTCGTGACATTGCGAGGAACTGGCAGGCCACGTATGTCTAACAAATGTGACTGAAGAGGATGTACTACTTGACTGTTAATGACATGACCAAGGTACTGAATCTCAGATTTAAAAATATCACACTTGTCCAGTCTACTCTTTAGCCCTGCATCAGATAACTCACGAAACAAAGCGCGCAAATTTGTAATGTGTTCAAGTGTACGACCTGCTACGACAATATCGTCAAAATAGTTTGAACAGTTTGGTACTTGAACAGTCAGCTGTTCCAAATACCGTTGGAAAATGGCGGGTGCGGAAACTCTACCAAAAGGTAAACGCAAATATTTAAACAAACCCAAATGAGTGTTCACAACACACACGCTTCGAGATATTTCATCTAGTGGTATATGAAGGTATGCATCGCGCAAATCAATTTTTGAAAAGTAGCGACCCGCGTCTAATCTGTCCATGAATGGCTCTGAGCACTATGGGACTCAACTGCTGTGGTCATCAGTCCCCTAGAACTTAGAACTACTTAAACCTAACTAACCTAAGGACATCACACACAGCCACGCCCGAGGCAGGATTCGAACCTGCGACCGTAGCAGTCGCACGGTTCCGGACTGCGCGCCCAGAACCG
This sequence comes from Schistocerca nitens, assembly GCF_023898315.1. NCBI lineage: Eukaryota > Metazoa > Arthropoda > Insecta > Orthoptera > Acrididae > Schistocerca > Schistocerca nitens. The sequence continues at coordinate 283,388,614 of NC_064619.1, forward strand.
CGAGACCACCGCGGCCGGCAATCTGTCCATGAGCTCCTCTGGGCGTGGCAATGGATAAGTATCAATCACAGTTTGTGGGTTGACTGTAGACTAAGTCAACACAGAGGCGAAGGCGACCTGAAGGTTTGGGGAGCAAAACCAGTGGGCTTGCCCACTGACTAGCTTGGATGGACACAATAGATCCGCTATTTTTAGTTCAGCGGCCACTGTGTCCCATAATGCAATGGGAACTGTTCCGGCCCGGCAAAATTTCGACTGAGCATTGTCTTTCACATTAATATCTACAACAAAATTGTTTGCCTTGCCTAAACCTTCAGAAAAAATTTCAGGGAATTCTTTCAACAAGCTAGTTACACTGTCTTTGTCACTGAATACACTGACAATATATTGTCCTGAATTTGAAAGCCAAACAAATCAAACGAATCAAGGCCAAATATGTTCTCACAATCGCGTTATTGTAGCACAGTGAAAGTCACAGTTCACGTATGCGAGTGATACATGGCAGGCATAGTATATTTCCTGAGAACAGGAATTTCTTGTCCATTAAAAGCTTTTAGCTGTGTGCTAGTTTTAGACAGGTTGGAGAGCCTAACGGTTCATATGTGTTATGATTCAGTAATGTGACAAAGGCACCTGCGTCCAACTGAAATTTCACACGTTTTCCACCAATAAGCAACTGAACAAAAAGTTCGTTGGACTGATGTAGCACTGAAGAAACTCTTCGCTTCCTAGTTTTGCTAATGCCTGCAGCGGGCTTTGAATACACTGCACTGCTGACATGGGCCTTGTGACTAGATTTGTGTGAGCGGGCAGAATTCTTATGTTTGTTCTGTCGCAAACATACAGATTTTACGTGACCTTTCTTTCGACAAGTGTAATTCTGTGCTTGTCTGGACGGGCAGTCTTGGCATTTGTGCCGTGAACAGCATCAAGAGCATGACTTAATTCTGTTCGCTTGGAGTGGCCGAGCGGTTCTAGGCGCTTCAGTCTGGAATGCCTTTAGGTTAGTTAGGTTTAAGTAGTTCTAAGTTCTAGGGGACTGATGACTTCAGATGTTAAGTCCCATAGCGCTCAGAGCCATTTTTTGAATTCTGTTCGCTTGTTTAGAGAACTGTTTACGGGGCATGACGCATGTGGGCTGTTGCTGCCTAATGGGCCAGTTGCGAGCAAGGGATGACTCAACCTGACAAATTGGTGTCTGCTCAAATTTATCGGCCGCTACGGCACCTGAATCATACTGATCTAGAACATGCTGAAATGATGCATTGAACTGTTTCAAAATCTGTTCTCTAAGTCTGATATCAGTTACATTGTGCACAATCGCATCACACAATATGACATCTGAATATATGGTACCACAAGCACATTTGAATTTGCATTTCCTTGTAATACCTTTCAAATCTTTTACCCACTTGCAATAAGTTTGTTCTGACATTTTCTTACAATTAAAAGAATTGGTACGTAGCTGCTACAACATTCAATTGTTGGTCATAATAGTTTGCGAATCTACAACATGGCCATAGGAAAGTCCACTCAGAGTGGCGTTAGGGAACAATTTCTTACAAAAAGAAATGTAGTTTCACAGTACCTGACACTTTGTGAGCAATGATGTGGGCTTCATACTGTTGCAGCCACTCGAACCACTCCTTTTCTTTTTTGTTATAGTGGTGAAAAGACGGTATAGCATTCAGAGCTACAGTTGTTGCCTGTGGCATTGCATTGGTGCCTTGATTGGTGAGTAGCTGCTGTACCGTGTTTAGCAACGTGGCTATCTGCTGCATCTGAAACTGAAACATCGGTCTTAGCTTTGTTGCATCTATAGCTTGCAGATGAGGTGCCTGAGCAGAGGCTGGGAGAGGTGGGTTCCTCCTTTTCAAATAGACAGATGCAATAAACGGACTAGGCAATCAATAAAAATAATCACACAAACAATGAAAATTTCCGCAACACCCACCTGAAAACACTGTTTAGCAAAACCACTATACCAGACACTGTTAGAACATGTAAACACCCCCCTGTAATGGAAAGACAAAGTACGATTAAGGCACCAACAAAACAGAAAAGCGCACAACAAAATAAAACAGTGGCAGAAAGGCTCTGGGTTGTTTCTGTAATATCTGTCCAACTTCTCATCGCCAATTATTATGTCTCCCTGCTTGTCATCGAATATGGGGTGTCTAGGAAACCTGCTTACTTGTATCGCTAGACAACATTCAAGCAAATTGTATTAATGAGTTTTATTACAAAATGAAAAGAGACAGTGTGTATATTGTGTGTATTAAACTGGGGACCTAGAAACGACGGAGAGGCTTCGTCCCACTGTAGCCCTCAGTTTGCTCACAACCCCACAACAGGTCACAGCAGTCCACCCACCCCACCGCCACCCCACACCGAACCCAGGTTGTTGTGCAGTTTGGCCCCCAGTGCCCACCCCTTCCCCCCACCCCCCCCCCACCCCCTCCCGGGAACATCTCATACCAGATGAGTGTAACCCCACATGTTTGCGCACTGGCGTAATTATCGGGTGTGTGTACATGGAGACAGTGTTTGTGCAGCAATCGCAGACATAGTGTAAGTGAGGCGGAATAAGGGGGAACCAGCCCACATTCGCCGAGGTTGATGGAAATCCGCCTTAAAAACCATCCACAGGCTGGCCGCCACACTGGACCTTGACACTAATCCACCGGGCGGATTCGAACTAGGGACCGGCACGCCTTGCCACTCGGGAAGCAGTACGTTAGACTGTGCGGCTAGCCGGGTGAGCTAAAGAGACAGTACTTAAGTTTGTCACTTACACAGATGTGTCGCGAGTAAAGGGCGACTTAGAAAATAAGCAGTTTCTTCAGTATAACAATTCCCAAGTCTGCGTTACATACAGTGTACAAACGAAGGTACGAGCGTTGACGCTTCTATCCAAGTTGCTAGTCTCGAAGCTGCTATTCAACTGGACCGTGACCAGTCGGGCGCAGCGCTTATGTCCTCTTCGAATGAATGGTTCTGAGCACTATGGGACTTAACATCTGTGGTCATTAGTCCCCTAGAACTGAGAACTACTTAAACCTAACTAACCTAAGGACATCACACACATCCATGCCCGAGGCAGGATTCGAACCTGCGACCGTAGCGGCCACACGGTTCCAGACTGAAGCGCCTAGAACCGCACGGCCACACCGGCCGGCTATGTCCTCTTCTGATAAGGGTCGCTGCTGTCCCGTTGTCGCCCTGGAGAGTGGTCTTCTTCACAGCCATCTCTTCTCTATTGTTCCCAACTGGTGTGCCAGCGCTTGACTTTTATGCTGTTACAGAAACTAAACATCAGAGCCTTACTTCAATTGACGTTGTACTGTAATAGACATCTTCAGGTTCTTATGTGCAAAGGATCTTGACTTTCAGAAATGGTTCTCATTACTACAAAAAAACATGTATTACAGGTGACACTATGATTGGTCGAATTGAGAATACCTAGTTCTAGTCGAAAGAGGATGAAGTTGTGGAGAAAACCGTTCAAATCGAAATAAATAAATACTCTCGAAAAACGCCGAAAAGGAAAAAGAAAGACATATAAAAAACATTTCCTGGCCCGCCAATGGAGCAGAATGAGTACATTTTCTTTGAGCTTCGTCTTGTAATACTCGGGTATTTTCATCAACTTCCAAACCTTCTCATAACACTACAACGAAAGCGTACAGAATAAACTACTACGTAGCCTAGCACAGTGGGAAGATGGGCTGGCACGCAGGCCTCCCTGGTCTTCTTGGGTTGGTTTGGGCATAGCTTGGTTTGGATGGTAGTAAAGCGGCGTGCCCGTCTTGCTGATAACGTGCGGCAGCTTGCCACTGTAGCTAATAGGCAAGCAGGGGCAGGTACACACTCTGTGAAGTGACTCTCGGGGTAGCCGCCCGATCTCGGGCGCCTTGCCACGGTTCGTGCGGTTCCCCCCCCCCCCCCCCCCCCCCCCCCGTCGGAGGTTCGAGTCCTCCCTCGAGCATGAATGTGTGTGTTGTCCTTAGAACTTACCACAAATTTCAAAAACAAATTCTGTGCAATGTTTGGCGGGTAGTAACATGCACGAATATATTATATTACATAAAAGACCTGGACGTCGGCTAACGTAAGGTGGATAGATGTCATTAGAAAAAACATAGGAGCAGCATCGATGCCTATAGCTGAAGACTAGGAAGACACCAATACTGGCTGTGCATGTGAAACGTCTGATGATGATGATGACGATGATGATAACAGTTAGTTAGTTACTTGTTCCATATATCAATTTCATGATAAACATTATGACTCGAACAGAACAAAGACAGTACACCTGCTTAAAACCAAATATAGAAATACAAAATAGTATTTAAATGGTTGTATGTTGACCATCACTTGTAGTTTTTTTGAAGATTAATTATCTATACTCAAGAATTTCGCATTAGTGTATGAGTTGTTAAGGAGAAAGTTCAATAATCTACATTTGAAAACGCTTCTATTTGTCAGACATTTTAGTTCTGTGAGTAGATTGTCAAAAGATTTTATAGCTACATGTTTCACTACTTTTTGTGTCAAAGTAGATTCATTAAAGGATAATGCAGATCATTTTCTTCTGGTATTGTAATTGTGACTATACCCGTTATTCTCAAACTTAGATGGATTATTGATAAAAAAATTCTTAAGTGAATAAATGTACTGTATGGCTGTGGTTAATATTCCCTGCTATTTAAAGAGATACCTGTAAGAACTAAGCGTGTGAACTACACACATAGTGTAAGTAGGCTGTTTAGGTTTTTTTATTGGTAACGCCACCTCAGTATGAAAATCACTGGCTGTGCTGTGTGCAGTCTGTGGCTGCTTTGCATTGTTGTAATACTCGCCATTGTAGTGTTAGGCAGCTGGCTGTGAACAGCGCGTAGCGTTGGGCAGTTGGAGGTGAGCCGCCAGCAGTGGTGGATGTGGGGAGAGAGATGGCGGAGTTTTGTAATTTGTCATGATATCAAGGTAAATACATTGTTTGTTCTCTATTAATATCTTTCATTTGCTAACTATCCCTATCAGTAGTTAGTGCCTTCCATAGTTTGAATCTTTTATTTAGCTGGCAGTAGTGGCGCTCGCTGTATTGCAGTAGCTTGAGCAGCGAAGATTTTTGTGAGGTAAGTGATTTGTGAAAGGTATAGTTTAATGTTAGTCAGGGCCATTCTCTTGTAAAGAATTTTGAAAGTCAGATTGCGTTGCGCTAACAAAACATTGTGTGTTGAAAGTCAGATTGCGTTGCGCTAAAAAATATTGTGTGTCAGGTTAAGCACAGTCCTGTGTATAATTGTCAAAAGGGGACGTTTCATATGTCGACCCTTAGCCGAGGATACCTCACTGGAATCTTCTGATTTTTTCCTTGTAGTTTGTGTAATTAGTGTAGATTTTGTTTATTGCTAGCGCGTAATTATAGAGAGAATTTCCTTTGTAGTTGTAGTTTTTCATTGTTGTACAGTAAAACAGTTGTGGCATGCATGTAGATTTGTAGCAAGTATTTCGCAGCTGCGCTTGCAATTAACTAGATATTATTTTCAGTGCTATGTTAATGTGTTTTCTTATTTTTGCTCTTCAAATTGTGTTTTTCTGTGTTGTCGTGTGAAATACTGTGACAATAATGGCGTGTGAAAAACGTAACACTAGGCTCCAAAGCAAACTGAGAAATAATAGTGACGACGAGCGTAGCTTGCCAGCACCACTGTGTAATGAATTAACAGATGTTCAAAGTAATAATTTGGTAGCTGTGCATAGGGAAATGGAGCGGGCTGCAAACAATGGCGTAGACAGTGAAACAATCAGAGAGCTTGTACCTTTCCCGAATACACGTAAACTTCGACACAAAGACATAATTGATTTGGCTCTTAAAAATATAAAATCTGCAGCAGACAAAAGGAGAAAACCACACGGAAAAGCAAATGCAAAGAAATTGTATATTGGTCAGAAAGTTCTCATTAAAGCTCATTCATTGTCACATAAGAAGAAACACTTGAGTCACAAATTCTTTCTAGTTTACAATGGACCATACAGAATCCGACGTATACCACATGATAATTGCGTTGAAGTTGAAACTCTGCGTACTAGGAAGAGTAAAGGTTTACACCACATTTCACATGTAAAACCGTTTATTGAAAGATAATCTGCTTTTTTTTAATGCAACATACTGGTTTACTTGCAAATACATTATGGATTCAAGGTGCTTTCTGAGAGATACCAGGTGACACAGTGGTTAGTCTATTTGACAGCTACACGACTATATCACGACGCTACTAATGTGTGACACAATTCACCTTGTTGCTTTTGCGGTGTATCTGTTTTATATCTGCACAGTTTTTCTGAATTCTTCTGGAAAGTAAAACATGTTTTAGTAGTAACTTTTGTGGTATAGCAACAATGAGGCAGCCTTTTCCGTAGCACAACAATACGTTACAGCACAGTACTTTCTTCATCACAACAATAAGCGTAATAACTAAGATATCTATACGCAAAGCATTTCACTTTTGTGTATCATCAGGTAAGTACATTGACTTCTGTCGAACTTAGCTTTCGGAGGACGATAACTACGAGACTTCCACAGAGATTATCTTACAACATGACGCACAGTTTAGCGCTACAGGACACGTATTTGAGTGATTAATTTTGTACTTAAAACATTTATTTTTAAATATTTTTGAATTACAAAGATAGTTTTCCGAGATACATTTCATTCCATTGATGTAATTTGTAACACCTGAGGGTATAATTACATTTATCCTCAGGGGGGTACACGCTTACTTTGTGTACCATGTGTTTGGCACGCACAAGGAGCCCTAGCTAATATGGTATTTGCTTATACAACTTTACACATCGGTACCATATTTCTCCAACACAGAATTACACAGCTATCTGATTATTTACCTGAGAGAGACAAACATTTATTTTACTACATCAGTGACAGATGTTTACGTAATTACACAGTTGGATAACTTCACACTTATGAAACTGTATTTTGTCTGTACTTTGTAAACTGTTCATATTTTTTCGGAACCATTGTGATACTATGAGAGCTTTGAATGATGTATTTGGTATGAGATCATGATTTTTAAGGTACGTTTGAGGTAGATGACACTATTGAAATGAGCAGAGAATTTTTTTAGGATTTGAAATTATTGCAGAAAGCTACGACGTTTTTGAGAGTTGACTGAGGTGTTATGATGTTATATTTACGACGACGATGTGTATTATGTTGTTGAGGTATGTTTATGATTAATAAGCTAATGTTATATGAAGAATTTGATTATGCTATGTATCTAATGATGAAGTATTGAAGAAGCGTCGACGAATTTGTATATGTGTAATAAGGTAAGGAGTAATGAGTAGCGGTTAGGAACTCTGCCTTGTGAAGACGTATGTTGGAAACCGAGAATCGTACTTTTAGAATTATGAAATGTGTGTAAATGCGTGAATGTATCACAATGACGACGAAAATTTTTTGGACACTGTTATATTCATAGGATTTTGTTTTTACAGATTTGTAATCCAAATTCTTGACCTGTGAAATATTTTTATGTAACACTGCCATTGTAGCGAAAACTGTTGTCGTAAATATTTCCGTACGAAAGTTAAGTGACCACCTGCACGTAATGCGTTGCGGGCACCCACCTGGGCGACAGCCGCCCGAAAAAAAAAGCCATTAGCCTTCCAGCGGCACAGGTAGAAAAAAAAAAAGGGGGAGGCCATTATCCTCGCTATTGACGTTCCTTTGTAGAAAGCATTGCAAAAACGACAGGGTCGAACTTGAAAACGATGAGAAACATTTCACGGCTATTGTCGTGCTAATTGAGAGAAATGCCATATGGCTAGTGAATGATGTTTCACGCCTTGCTATGCCCATTTTGTTTAATATCTAGTTTCTAGCTGCACTGCAGCACTGGTTAAAATAAAATTTTATAGATGTACTAATATAAATATTTTCTGTCTGCAGATCTATTAAATAATAATTTTGTAATCCACATTCTTAAAAAAAAAAAAAGGGAGCACTTGGAAAGGAAAGGACAATAAGAAGGGACTAGTAACAGTAACTGCACACATAATTTTCTTCTCAAGTATATGGTAATATTTTTTTTACAATAAGTTGTTGTGGTGCACCACTTTAATTACATAGTCATTAAGATGTGAATATACATTTCCCTTGTCTGCATTGTTGTCTTTACTGTAATATTTTTTCTGCTTGAGCGTTGTCATGTTTAGATATAATTTATTGCTTTTGCTTCTGCTGTTTGCCAGGCATAGTGTTATTGAATTTGACTTTGTATTATTCTGTTAAGCCAGTTTTACTAATGATTTCTTTTTATTGTTTGCTGCACATTGCCTTAGATTAGTTGTAGTATTACAATTGCTTTGCTAATTTCTTAATGCTGCTTGCTTCGCAAATCTGCGTTTTTTTATTGTTGTTTATATTAATTGTTTTATGTGATGCTGCATTGCCTCGTCCCTTAGTTTAGCATCTGAGCTCAGTAGATTTAAGTTAGCTTAAGAGGGGGTAGACTATATAAGAAACTAACTATGATGAATTGGAAGAAATGCATTGAGAAGCCACAAGAAACAGATAGGGCCAAAATGAGTATTGTACAATGAGAAATAATTATTTTGAAAGAAATATGGTTAGAATACAGAAAAGAGGTACAGATAGGACCATTTGGGAATAATGATGAACGAAGAGAGATCTCCAAGAACAAAAAAGGTTTTGTTCACAAAATACTGCAGTACCAAAAGTTACACTGAAAACGAACCCTGTCCTTTCCATTGTGTTATCCCACTATGTGTTTGTGTACCCTTGTGTATTTGTTTTCTTCCTGTCTTTGTGTAGTTTCATAGAATTTTTTCTTCTTCTAATACTAAGCTACATTCACTATGATGAGGAATACTGTGATCCTCAAATATAATTTGCATTGATAATATGTTATTTACTTTGTAAAGATGTTTAGACATTTATCTGTTCTGTGTTAATGCTTAGGTGTGAAGTTGATGTTTCAAAAGTTATTCTGATCTTTTATGTATGAAATTATGTCATAATTCCTGTAACACTGATGTATATGTTTATTTCTATTCTTTTGTAAAGCCCCTATTACCGCAACTGTTATTTGTATTGTTATGTTCTTGAATGATGTGTTTTGTACCTTTGTTATTGTGTTCTTATGTTATAAAATTGTAATTGACACCAGGTCATCAAATTAAGTAACTTGTAAGTTACATTTCACTGCACACGTTTCTATTGGTCATAGTATATGGACAATATGTGAGAAGTAGGGACTGTTAGTGTTTGCACGTGTGTTAATAATTCAGCAAGGGACTGGATAACAGCATTGCTGGTTCTGAGGACAATTCCAAAAACTTTGTGAGTGCACAAGTGGTGGTTATGGACTTGCTATATTATCCGCAAGACTCTTCAATGGTGATTGTGCACCTGCACAGTCACAACAGATGGCTGCTGGCCATCTCTACAAGGACTACAGTCGGTCTGCATCTTTGATGACCCACCAGTACCATTATCTCTACAAGGACTACAGTGGGTCTGCATCTTTGATGATCCATCAATACCATTATTTCTACAAGGACTGCAGTGGGTCTGCACCTCTGGTGGCCCACCAATACCATAATCTCTACCAGGACTACAGTGGGTCTGCTCTGTGATGACCTACCCACCAATACTCTTCAAAACTTCGACTGACTCCGCTGTGGGTTTGCTCTGTTGTGGCCAATTACCTGTCAGCATGTCAAGAGTCAGCACTGTCTTTCCGTTGGAAGGGCAACACTACTTCTTCAAGACTGCATGGAAATCCACTACTTACGTGTGCATTTTCTTTTACTGCTCAGACTTTGAGAAAAACACTGCAATGTGATGAATGATCAGGACTGTCTTTATGGACTGTGAGAAAAAATTTTAGCTTTTGACCAACATTGTATCAATAAGTGTGTGCATTTGATTTCTTTGTTATTGTAATTACGATTATGAAAAATTTTAACAAATATGTGTTGCCCACTGCCCAACAAAATTTGTAAAATTTTTTGTGGGGAGCATGGGGGCTATGTAAGTAGGCTGTTTAGGTTTTTTTATTGGTAACGCCACCTCAGTATGAAAATCACTGGCTGTGCTGTGTGCAGTCTGTGGCTGCTTTGCATTGTTGTAATACTCGCCATTGTAGTGTTAGGCAGCTGGCTGTGAACAGCGCGTAGCGTTGGGCAGTTGGAGGTGAGCCGCCAGCAGTGGTGGATGTGGGGAGAGAGATGGCGGAGTTTTGTAATTTGTCATGATATCAAGGTAAATACATTGTTTGTTCTCTATTAATATCTTTCATTTGCTAACTATCCCTATCAGTAGTTAGTGCCTTCCATAGTTTGAATCTTTTATTTAGCTGGCAGTAGTGGCGCTCGCTGTATTGCAGTAGCTTGAGCAGCGAAGATTTTTGTGAGGTAAGTGATTTGTGAAAGGTATAGTTTAATGTTAGTCAGGGCCATTCTCTTGTAAAGAATTTTGAAAGTCAGATTGCGTTGCGCTAACAAAACATTGTGTGTTGAAAGTCAGATTGCGTTGCGCTAAAAAATATTGTGTGTCAGGTTAAGCACAGTCCTGTGTATAATTGTCAAAAGGGGACGTTTCAATAGTTCTAATTACTTTTTTTTTTTGCAATGTATGTTTTTTGCCTACGCGAGGAGTTAACCGCAGAATATTATCCCATAAGGCATCACTGGATGAAAATGTGCAAAATATGTTAACTGACTTAATGAAATTAAACAAAGTAGCCGAGCTTTAGTGTTTCAGTGTCAGTGACTGTGGGAAGAACTTATAGTTACGAAACAAGAACTAACTTTCTGCATGAGCTACTACTAGGAACTAGAATGTGCAAATATGGCGATGTTGCGTTCTCTGCATAGGCGAGTATCGCTTTTCGTGTTCTTCGTTACGGTAAAATCTCGAATGTGTTTCCCTGGCAGTGTAGGAAAAAAGTGCAACGTCCATTATCACATAAATATGGAACGAGGCTACTTGGTAGCGCAACAACAGCGTATGTGTCACGTTCATGATTTTGGCGCTCTGTGGAGGAGTTCTCAGTGCTCTGCGCAAACATATAGTTGCTATATACGGTGATTAAACATCCTTACAGATTTCTTACAGTCATGTATTTTGTCATTATTATATCACTTCACGTCTAACAATGTGACTGATAACACTTCAAGAGTTCATTTAAGAGCCCAGTTCATTATTCACAGAATTATTGCTGGACAAAAAAAAAATTAAATGTGTATCGGGGAATAAAACTGCGTATTATTTGCTACTCTTTCGTGGAAGGCAGTAACTCGGAATAGCTTGAGTGAAAGAACGAGAATATTTCTTAGGATCGCCCAGGTGATGTATAAGTAGAACTAACAATAAGTGATTTTAACATGTTGCGAAGAAGGAGCGTCGAATTCAAAAAGCTTAGTAGTGTATCGTCACAAGAGAAGTCTGATAAGTTTTAAACACTTTTAACCTTGTCCGCCCCTGGTAGCTAAGTGGTTAGGGCGATGGAATGTCATACCTAATGCCCCGGGTTCGATTCCCGGCTGGGTGGGACGTTTTCTCCTCTCAGGGATTGGGTGTTGTGTTGTCCTTATCATCATCATCTTTTCATCCCCATCGTCATGCAAGTCGCCGAAGTGAGGTCAACTCGAAAGACTTGCACCAGCGAACGGTTTACCCAAATGGAGGCACTAGCCACACGGCATTTCCATTTTTCACCTTCATTAGGTACCAGAAAACACATTGATAGTTACAGCCTGCGCGAGTATATTCAGCATAAGTCTCTTCTTTCGTCATTTAAATGTGAAACATTTTGAGTTAACCTTCCGTTAAATCGCACTATTTTAGGTAGAAGTTTTCAAGAAGGTTCCTTGATTCAAACCTGAATAGTATACATATAACTACTATGATGCCAAATGTGAATAGGAGAACTGTAAACCAGCTTCTCTTCCAAAGTACTGGCAAATATTCCACGCGTACAATGCAGGAATCTTCGAACCGAAGAAAGATCAGCAAATGTACCGCATTTAAATTTGCTGACAGAGGACGAGAGGCCGTTGAAGCAAGACCATGAGAAATATTTATAGATAAGATATCTTGCTCGAAAGTAGTGCAATGAAGACAAAATGCTAGCACAATGCGACCCAAGTGTTGCGACTGTAAATTTTATTCTACAAGCCACGTGAACACTCCAAAGGGACCTTGCATCCAAATATTCTACCCGAGAAAAGTGGCATTATATAATTTCACCACGTACAGGCAAGGAAATCAAGACGGCATATGTTACTTCCCGATAGGTGAATGGTCAGCGTGACTGACTGGCGTCCTAAGGAGCCCGGGATCGATTCCTGGCTGAGCGGGAATTTTCTCCGCTCAGGGACTGGGTGTTGTGTTCATCATCATTTCATCCCCATCCGGCGCGCAGGTCGACCAATGTGGCATCGAATGTAGTAAGATCTGCACCAAGGCGACCGGACCTACCCCGTAAGGGGCAAACGCTCATTTCCACTTGTGGAACTAAACAGACAGTAAAAGGGGATACATTGAAATCGCCGCATTTGTACATGATTACATCATGGCGCTACCGGAAACTGCGCAAGTGAGGATGTTGTCAGGTTTGTGTGTGTATACGTCCGTGTCTAAGTCAGAGGTTCCAATCTTTTCCTCTGATGGAACACCTTCAGAGTAAAATTTTGAGAAAAACTGATTTTATTTAGTGATTACGTCTATTTTAAATCATAACGAATAACAAAGAAATCAGAATAAAATTTTAAGAAGTAGTATCGCCAAAACGTCGAAAAACGCAATATTATTAATAGCTTTTTCCAGAGAATTTATTCATTTTCCGCGGAACACCAGTTTTTGGGAACTCGAGGTCTATGTGGACCACTCTGTGGAAGAACCGTCCAAACTTACAACCAAATGATCACATATTTTTGAAAGCGATCATACAATAGTGTGACTATTCATTCCAACTCTGAGAAGAATTAGTATGTGCCCTGGTGCCACCTTGAAGGATGGTCCCAAATAACTCGAAGCTGCATGAAGGACCGTTATCATTTCGTCGTCCGCACTGTGTTATACGACGAGTTTGTAAATCTTAAAAACTGACCTGAAAGACATGCCCAGAATTCCAAAGCACAATGTTTGCCCACTTCACTATGAGAGAAACAAGTATCTTTCAGTGACAGACTTTGAAGGGGTCTTTAGTTAAGTAACCGTAAAAAGAAAGGGACGACCTTCGACAAGTATATCTGTTCCCAACACATACAAGAAAAAATTTCTTATAGCAACGGCAAAACTTAAGGATCTACTCATAATGTGTGAGAAACAGATGATTACGTAGGAATTTCATGAATATTACGCAGTTTATTGGATGATGACACTGTGTGCGACACACTGCCTGAACAAGCTAGTGGACAGTATACTGACTGTGGTTAAAGACTTCTGTGTATTAGATTACTTGCTAACAATTTGGTGTTGATCCAAGCTTTGGTTTATAATTTATCTTCTTAGATTACTTGCTAACAATTTGGTGTTGATTAAAGCTTTGGTTCATAGTTTATCTTCTTTATTCTGAAGGGGCAAAATTGGAAGTGGCATCCGATATGTCATGATTTACTTTCAGTACGCATGAGGAAATTCATTATGTCTTGGTCAGATCAATGAACGTGCAATTACTCTCCTCCCATCAGGTATGATTAAAAATCTCATATCCTAACATTTTTTAATGATGTAACAATAAATTAGACGCAAATTCATTTCCTAGATTATTGTGTGAAACATTCAATTGCTTTTATTTCAAAACTACTGTAATGCATATTAGGTGTTTTGGCATGAAAGGGACGATATTACAGTCTTATGATTAGTATTAGTAAATCACCCACCTCCGATTCTTCTGAAAGCATTGAACTCCTGCGTATATCAGCTTCAAAGGTCTGATTACTTTGCAAATGAGATACTGTGTTCCATATCTGAACAGCGAGAAAACGTTTAAAAATGGTTTGAATTTTGTTTAAAGTTTATTGGAAGTCGCCGTGGAATCCGTTAGATACGCAACCTGCAACTGGATTTCTGCAGGGGGTTAGCCATTTACTGAAGACTGAGTACGCGCCCTGAAACTTTACTTGTGTTGTGGTAGACGATTGAGACAATAGTATACGGCGATTGTTTAGTTATTTTTATCCACTACAAGGTGCTGCACTGCTGCTTGTAAAGTGACATGAGTCATCACAATAACAGTGCATTATTTCGCGTTGTCTGTTACCGATAGCGACTGCAGGCGTAGCGGTTCTCCGGAGCGCAGAGGGCAGCGCCTGCAGCGGAGCGGGGAACAGTTGATAAGCGTTAAGCTGCGCACAGTAGCCCGTGGACCCGCGAGAACGACGCTTCAGTGCTGCAAAGACATGGCCGGCGCCATGTCTATGCTGCTGTCTTTGGGCCTGCTGTCGTTTTTATGTCAAGCTTCGGCCTCAGGAACAAGGTTAGTGCGCAATTCCACAGGGGTCGTCTTGTTCAAAGATCTCAAGACTTGTTCGCTATAGTACCTTAAAGATGACGCTCACAGAATTTCTACTTCACGCTGTAGATGTTACTCTACTGTTGTCACATGAATGCTTCCTATGAACATTGTTGCACTGTTCTGCATCAGTCAAGGTTTACTGAAAATTAAATTCAGTCACAGACCTTGCAGCCGTTACGTGGCTTCTCGTCTGTGAAAGGCGTTATCTGTTACGAAGGCAACACTGGTTGTGAGTGAATGTGAAATGAAGGTTGTGGTGGCAGATTAATCTGCAGTATAGCTCGAGATCTACGTTCGACGTTGGGAGCATTTACCCTATATTTAATATGCGACATTATGACGACGTGTGAACCTTGCCGCCGGCCGAAGTGGCCGAGCGGTTCTAGGCGCTACAGTCTGGAACCGCGAGACAGCTTCGGTCGCAGGTTCGAATCCTGCCTCGGGCATGGATGTGTGTGGTGTCCTTAGGTTAGTTAGGTTTAAGTAGTTCTAAGTTCTAGGGGACTGATGACCTCAGAAGTTAAGTCACATAGTGCTCAGAGCCATTTGAACCATTTTTGAACCTTGCCTTGCAGTTGGTTCGAGAGCTGCAAACTAAATTGAGAAACGCTGTAAAGTTCATACAGATAAGTGCCTAGCTTTCAGCAGGTGCATATTTGTATCTTCTGGACTGTTGAGCGTAGAATTCCTTAAAAGAATGTGGTGAATAACGCAAATAACCTCATGATGCAATGTTTTATGTAGAAACACGAATAATATTGAACAATTTAAACTGTATTCAAAAAATAAAATCTAGTAAATCTTTCAGGACACTTTACAACTTCATTTGTTGTATGTCGTTGACCTAAGACGAATTATCTCCGTAGCAGATTGGTAACCGCTCGCTAATGTAGCAGAGCGACATAACTCTGCGCGGGTCAGAAGGTGCGACCAAACTCGTGCTCTGATTGGTTGTTACTGTGGTAGGTGTCTTGTAATCAACTATAGTTCGACTAAAATTACTTGATTGTTGACGTGTTAGTGGCCGCTACAATGTTGCCACGTCGGCTGCTAGATATCGCTCCGTTACAGGTAACACACAAACACGGCGGTTCACTTCACAAATGCTGTTCATGTGAAACGCGGAGCAATTTTTGAAGCGGCCGCCGTGAGGTATGACGGAAATGCGAGATGCCCTGTCGACAGCCGATTTTAAATGACCAACGACTGAATTGGGGTTGTAAAAAAAAAAAACAAAAAAAAGAACAGGCCGGCCGCGGTGGTCTCGCGGTTCTAGGCGCGCAGTCCGGAACCGTGCGACTGCTACGGTCGCAGGTTCGAATCCTGCCTCGGGCATGGATGTGTGTGATGTCCTTAGGTTAGTTAGGTTTAAGTAGTTCCAAGTTCTAGGGGACTGATGACCGCAGCAGTTGAGTCCCATAGTGCTCAGAGCCATTTGAACCATTTTTTGAAAAAAAAAAACACCAGCTGTGTGTAACGAGTTTCGAACCTATCACCCCTTACCCGACCGATTTATGCGCTAACCACTGCGCAGCGATACTACGTTGCATAAGCTGTTACATGTATGACTCGGATATTCCGTAGCGACGATAATTGCAGCCTTCACAAATTTGGCTTCACATAATGTCGTGCGAAACTTTTATAATGTAAGCCGACTTTTGTGACTATAATAACTATATATGTGACGCTGAATCGCGCCTAATGCGGGAGGATCCAGTAGTGTTTGGTTAGTGCTATGCATGAAACGTGTGTATGTCGTTAGCATCGTTTATGTGTGTGTGTGTGTGTGTGTATGTGTGCATGCGGTTATCATGTGTGATGAAATACGAAATTAAAGGGACAGATCCAGGGCTTGGGATCCCAACAGAACAAGAAAGAAAGCCGGACAAGGTGAACTGACCAATTGTTGTGCCAGTTTGGAAACGCCGAATGATTCAGGACTGAGGTCTATCGCTCTGATTGGAGGAAACCTGCTCAGCCCGTGAAGTGTCAACTATCACGTAATTTTTTAAATGGCTCTGAGCGCTATATGGACTTAACATCTCAGGTCATCAGTCCCCTAGAACTTACAGCTACTTAAACCTAACCAACCTAAGGACATCACACACATCCATGCCCTAGGCAGGATTCCAACCTGCGACCGTAGCGGTCGCGCGGTTCCAGACTGAAGCGCCTAGAACCGCTCGGCCACCAACGGCCGGCCACGTAATTTTAATCGAACTGTAGCTGTCAGTTTGGTTTCTGATCAAGGCCTAAAGGCTGGATTTTGACATCATGCAAATATTGATTAACTGAATAGCTGTCAGTTTGTTTTCTGATCAAAGCCTAAAGGCTGGATTTTGACATCATGCAAATATTGATTAACTGAATATTTAACAGATTTTTTTCTTTTTGCTAAACTCGGCTCTAAAAAACCGTGTTGATGTATGGGATATGTACATGATATACACATAAGTCTGAATTTACCTTCTGATTTTGGTTCTAGCAGAAGAATATGCTAAGTATAGATCGAATGTTAGCGCGATGAATTGTGTTAGAAATTACTAATGGCGGAACCAATCTCAAAACGTAATGACGTGATAAGAAAGGGTGTGAACGTTGACATCGGGCTGCTCTACAGATAAGTCCCTCAACAAAATTAAAATTTGTGGTGGGAAGACTGTTCCACTCGAGTAGAAACATCGCGAAAACTAGAATGACTTTTAGAGTTCCTTGTAATTTTTTCTACGCAGATTTGTGTAATAAAAAAGAAGCATTATTGAAAAATATTGCTTAATTTAGCTAAGTAGGCGAAAATATTTTCCAATAACAAATTGCTTGTATCACTGCAGTAAATAAATTACAAATTGTAGAAACTTTCTAAAAAATAGAAAATAAAAAATCTGGGACTTTATTTTTATGGTAGTTTCAGTGGTTTAGTGTCATGTACAATAAAGAACAGATTTTATTCGCTCCTCGTAAATTATTGATTGCAAATAAAGAAAAAAGAGCTGTATATAAGTTTTGAGAACACATTTCTTTCTGAGAACTATCTCTTTTATTGTAATTTTACTCTTCATTCCCTTGATTTGAGCGAAGAAAACTTGTGGATTATCACACAGAAGTCAACTTTAGAAACTGTTTCCTATTCTGTCAAGATACCTGAATTTAATAGCCTTCTTTCACCCATAATCGGCCTTACGAAATTTATCATCTATAATTTGCTCAACTGCGTTGACAAGATGCTGCAGTCACTAGCATTCTCATAAATATCTCCAAAGGTATTTCGATAAGCATCTCGTACCCCTTAATTTGGGTGGGCGGGGGGCGGGAATGCGTCACTGCTCCTCGTCAGCTCTTTCTACTGGAATTTGAAAGCCGCCATACCGTTAGCTATCTCAGCTGTATCGACGTTTCTGCTTTATTTGGCACTAAATCTGCTGTAAATTTTCCAGAATAGGATAAAGAGCTCTCATTTATGTGTTCCCGACAGGAATTTAAAGTGACATGTCATGGTTATATGTGCTGTCTGTTTCCAGTTTCATTTGCTATTCTGTCAAATATTTTGAACAACTGTAGCTTAGACTGTTTATTTTCAGTTCACAGTTACTGGTAATAAGCAAAGATAGGAATGTATCTGTCAAACGGGATATTTGCTTCAGCACCCGCTAACCAACTTTTGAGATCCTGCAATACCTTAGCGAAGTAGCAACAAAAACTCAATCGTCGAACATGAGTTACCTCTGAAGACGGCAGCTGTAGGAACAAAAACCAAGAACTAAGTGATGTAATTGTGAATGATGTTTTTCACAAAATTATTAAGTGGCTCTCAGCAAACGGACTCTCTTTAAATTTTGATAAAACAGTATATACAGTTCCGTACAGTAAATGGCACAACTCCAGTAATAAATATAGATGTGGCTCTCAGCAAACGGACTCTCTTTAAATTTTGATAAAACACAGTATATACAGTTCCGTACAGTAAATGGCACAACTCCAGTAATAAATATAGATGTGACTACGAAGGCTTTCCCAGCGTAATAATTGATAATATTCTTCTCGGGTATGCAGCCGGATCATAACGTCTTCATTACACAATAAATATAGACTTTGAACAGAAGCCTGTAGCTAAGGCAGAATTTTCAAAATTTTTAGGTGTGTCCATTGATGAGAGGTTAAACTGGAAGCAATACATTGATGGTCGGCTGAAACGTCTGAGTTGAGCTACGTATGCTATTAGGGTTATTACAAATTTTGGTGATAAGAATCTCAGTAAATTAGCTTACTATGCCTACTTTCATTCACTGCTTTCGTATGGCATCATATTCAGGGGTAATTCATCGTTGAGTAGAAAAGTATTCATTGCTCAAAAACGTGTAATCAGAATAATTGCTGGAGCCCACCCACGGTCATCCTGCAGACATCTATTTCTAGGGATCCTCACAGTAACCTCACAGTATATATATTCACTTATTAAATTTGTTGTTAATAATCCAACCCAGTTCAAAAGTAATAGCAGTATGCATAGCTATAACACCAGGAGAAAGGATGATCTTCACTATGCAGGGTTAAATCTGACTTTGGCACAGAAAGGGGTAAATTATGCTGCCACAAAAGTCTTTGGTCACCTACCAAACAGCATCAAAAGCCTGACAGATAGCCAACTAACATAAAAAAATAAATTAAAAGAATTTCTAGATGACAACTCCTTCTACTCTTTGCTGAAGTTTTAGATATAAATTAAGGGAAAAAAACAACAACTTAAACATTAGTGTCATGCAATATTTTGTGTAATGTAATATCTTGTACAGACATCTTTCATTAAACTGACACATTCCACATCATTACGAAGTGTCGTATTCATGATCTATGGAACAAGTATTAATCTAATCTAATCTAAGCGCTACTGTTGGCACATAACCGATGTGACGCCCGTTGCGCTGCAGCCATTGGTTTATGGTACTGCTTGTACGAAGTGACACTGCGGTGGCAACAGCGCATGGTTAGTGTCTCAGAGCGAGGGAAACGCTCGCAGGCGGAAGACAGGAATACACAGGGCATAACAACTCGCTCGGATGATTCTTAAATCGTCTTAGTTGTTTTTTTTTTCGGGTCAGTTTTTGCGCCCTCCGTCTGTCTGCGCCCTTGGCGGGCGCCTATCTCGCCACGGCCTCGATATGGCCCTGACTACATGCAACACTATACCCACACCCATTATAGTTGTATTTGTCATTGTCATTTGTACGACGCATGCAACAAGAATTTGCCCATAACAGCGTCTATACTTTAATTAAAAGAACTGCTAGGGACCATCCGCCGATCAGTTGTAGTTCTTTTCGAGCGCCACGTGCTTGCTTTGTTGTCTGTTTTGTAGATGTGCAGAGCCATGCCTAACGTGACTGGCAGCTGGGCTTGCCCGATTAAATTGACAGAATTACCGTACATTGCCTCAGCGTGAATACAATAAAACACTTAGTAAACATTAAAAATTATATTTATTATTGCTTTCTGTTATTTATTGCATTTTTGTTACCTATAACTTTTGGTGAAAGTCGTTTCATGATACAAACTTCAAATTACAACAAATGTATAATTATGATTTGACAATATCGACATTCAATTTGTTTCTTGTGTAAGACCAGAAATGATTCGTGTGACTGAAGACTCCTTCCACATAGGGACTGCTGCATGGTACAGCCATTGCCCTTTTTTATGATCATGCATATCAATAAATAAATTAGTGATTAGAAGGAAATTCTAAAAATACCGAACCTCTCATACTTCAGTAATGAACACCGAACACGAGGATGAACTACTGAACAGTGAAGTAAAAAACCGAAAACATATTAACCAGCCGGCAGGACGCCGACAACTGCAAGATTGCAATCACAAACTTATTTTAATCGAAGTATGCCAGAATATTTAACATTCTTTCTCAATTGTCTGTGCATTAATACAAATTACTTTAAAAATACGTAAGGCAATATTTTTGGTAGGTTACGCTTACATCCACACTAAACATTATCGTCTGTACATCTGGCTGCGTGTAACGAAAGGTGCAAAGTTTTCATCTGTTCACGGACTGAACATGTCAAGAATGACTGTTCCCGTTCCTGAATGTGTACGATTCCTAATGGGCATAGTGGGGCGATATATACTGAAGCGCCAAAGAAACTGGTATAAGGATGCGTATTCAAGTACAGAGATATGTAAACAGGGGAATACGGCGTTGGGGTCGGCAACACCTATACAAACCAAGTATCTGACGCAGTTGTTAGATCTGTTACTGCTGCTAAAATGGCAGGTTATCAAGGTGTAAGTAAGTTTGAACGTTGTTTTATAGTCCGCGCACGAGCGATGGGATATCTCCGAGGTAGCGACGAAGTGGGGATTTTTCCGTACGACCATTTCACGAGTGTACCGTGAATATCAGAAATCCGGTAAAACCTCAAATCTCCGACATCGCTGAGGCCGGGAAAAGATCCTGCAAGAACGGGACCAACGACGACTGAAGAGAATCATTCAGCGTGACAGAAGTGCAACCCTTCCGCAAATTGCTGCAGATTTCAGTGCTGGGCCATCAAGTGTCAGCGTGCGAACCATTCAACGAAACATAATAGTCATGGGCTTTCGGAGCCGAAGTCCCACTCGTGTACCGTTGATGACTTCACAACACAAAGCTTTACGTCTCGCCTGGGCCCGACAACACCGACATTGGACTGTTGATGATTGGAAACATGTTGCCTGGCCGGACAAGTCTCGTTTCAAATTGTATCGAGCGAATGGACGTGTACACGTATGGAGACAACTTCACGAATTCATGAACCCTGCGTGTCAGTGGGGGACTGTTCAAGCTGGTGGAGGATCTGTAATGTGCGGATGGAATGATATGGGACGATATAGATGAGTGTTTGTACACACCCTTGGTAAATAGTGTACCGTTACATTTTCTGTCTAGTAGCGTATATGTCTGTTCCATTAATCTAGCGTGATGAGATTATCTCACAGATAAAAAGAAATGTACTGTAGAATATTCTCACATTTATGTAGAAGCAAGCACATCACAGTTTGGATTCCAGAAGGGTCACTCACTAAATATTACATGCCTTTATTAATAAAATGTCGCCAATTGATTTTTTTTAGCTTTGTAAGGCGTTTGATTGTATAGATATCGTACTTTCATAAAAAATTAAGTTTTGAGGAATTAGTGGACTTTAACACAACTGGTTTGAATCCTTCTCAACAAACACAATGCAAAAACTCGTGTTGAATAATTCAGACAATGTTTGAAGGAGAGAAAATTTTAGAGACAGGAGAAATCACAAAGGGTGTCCCACAAGGTTCACTTTTAGGCCCACTCCTATTCCTTTTATATGCAATTCACCTTCCACTTGAGCATTCGTCAAACAAAATTGGTATTTTGTGTATTATAAATAAATCTCAGTAGAGAGAAAACAACAGGAGAGATATTTAAGGATTTTTTCAAAGAATTATTAAGTTGTTTGTTGTTGTTGTGGTCTTCAGTCCTGAGACTGGTTTGATGCAGCTATCCATGCTACTCTATCCTGTGCAAGCATCTTCATCTCCCAGTACTTACTGCAACCTACGACCTTCTGAATCTGCTGAGTGTATTCATCTCTTGGTCTCCCTCTATGATTTTTACCCTCCACACTGCCCTCCAATGCTAAATTTGTGATCCCTTGATGTCTCAGAACATGTCCTACCAACCGGTCCCTTCTTCTTGTCAAGTTGTGCCACAAACTCCTCTTCTCCCCAATTCTATTCAATACCTCCTCATTAGTTATGTGATCTACCCATCTAATCTTCAGCATTCTTCTGTAGCACCACATTTCGAAAGCTTCTATTCTCTTCTTGTCCAAACTATTTATCGTCCATGTTTCACTTCCATACATGGCTACACTCCATACAAATACTGTCAGAAACGATTTCCTGACACTTAAATCTATACTCGATGTTAACAAATTTCTCTTCTTCAGAAACGCTTTTCTTGCCATTGCCAGTCTACATTTTATATCCTCTCTATTTCGACCATCATCAGTTATTTTGCTCCCCAAATAGCAAAACTCCTTTACTACTTTAAGTGTCTCATTTTCTAATCTAATACCCTAAGCACCACCCGATTTAATTCGACTACATTCCGTTATCCTCGTTTTGCTTTTGTTAATGTTCATCTTATATCCTCCTTTCAAGACACTGTCCATTCCATTCAACTGTTCTTCTAAGTACTTTTAATCTAATACCCTAAGCACCACCCGATTTAATTCGACTACATTCCATTATCCTCGTTTTGCTTTTGTTAATGTTCATCTTATATCCTCCTTTCAAGACACTGTCCATTCCATTCAACTGTTCTTCTAAGTCCTTTGCTGTCTCTGACAGAATTACAATGTCATCGGCGAACCTCAAAGTTTTTATTTCTTCTCCATGGATTTTAATACCTACTCCGAATTTTTCTTTTGTTTCCTTTACTGTTTGCTCAATATACAGATTAAATAACATTGGGGATAGGCTACAACCCTGTCTCACTCCCTTCCCAACCACTGCTTCCCTCAACTCTTATAACTACCATCTGGTTTCTGTACAAATTGTAAATAGCCTTTCGCTCCCTGTGTTTTACCCCTGCCACCTTTAGAATTTGAAATAGAGTATTCCAGTCAACATTGTCAAAAGCTTTCTCTAAGTCTAAAAATGCTAGAAACGTAGGCCTTTCCTTAATCTTTCTTCTAAGTAAAATCGTAAGGTCAGTATTGCCTCAAGTGTTCCAATATTTCTACGGAATCCAAACTTATCTTCCCCAAGGTTGGCTTCTACTAGTTTTTCTATTCATCTGTAAAGAATTCGCGTTAGTATTTTGAAGCTGTGACTTATTAAACTGATAGTTCGGTAATTTTCACATCTGTCAACACCTGCTTTCTTTGGGATTGGAATTATTATATTCATCTTGAAGTCTGAGGGTATTTCGCCTGTCTCATACATCTTGCTCACCAGATGGTTGAGTTTTGTCAGGACTGGCTCTCCCGAGGCCGTCAGTAGCTCTAATGGAATGTTGTTTACTCCCGGGGCCTTGTTTCGACTCAGGTCTTTCAGTGCTCTGTCAAGCTCTTCACGCAATATTGTATCTCCCATTTCGTCTTCATCTACATTCTCTTCCATTACCAGAATATTGTCCTCAAGTACGTCGCCCTTGTATAGACCCTCTATATAGTCCTTCCACCTTTCTGCTTTCCCTTCTTTGCTTAGAAGTGGGTTTCCATCTGAGCTCTTGATATTCATACAAGTGGTTCTCTTTTCTCCAAAGGTCTCTTTAATTTTCCTGTAGGTAGTATCTATCTTACCCCTAGTGAGATAAGCCTCTACATCCTTACATTTGTCCTCTAGCCATCCCTGCTTAGCCATTTTGCACTTTCTGTCGATCTCATTTTTGAGACGTTTGTATTCCTTTTTGCCTGCTTCATTTACTGCATTTTTATATTTTCTCCTTTCATCAGTTAAATTCAATATTTCTTCTGTTACCCAAGGATTTCTACTAGTCCTCGTCTTTTTACCTACTTGATCCTCTGCTGCCTTCACTACTTCATCCCTCAGAGCTACCCATTCTTCTTCTACTGTATTTCTTTCTCCCATTTTTGACAATTGTTCCCTTATGCTCTCCCTGAAACTCTGTACAACCTCTGGTTTAATCAGTTTGTCCAGATCCCATATCCTTAAATTCCCACCTTTTTGCAGTTTCTTCAGTTTTAATCTACAGTTCATAACCAATAGATTGTGGTCAGAGTCCACATCTGCCCCTGGAAATGTCTTACAATTTAACCTTCCTAATACTGTGGGGTCTATAATGACCCCAGGCCGTAATTTTCTGTAAAATATACCTTATTTTCTATTCCTAAAAATTATGACAAATTCGGACTTATCCTGAATTAAGTAATGGGTTCGTAATATATTAATATAACTTTTTGAAAATATTTAGTTTTGCAGAAAATCAAGAGAGAACCACTGAATACCATTGGGGTTAAATGCGACCCCATTTCTCTCTTGCGGTGTTATTACCCAATAATACTGCATTGAATCCGTAACTGTTGCTGTATTTCCTCTGTTTTATTCTTGTAAGTATTGTTGTAACGTGTGATTGTTGCCATTACTTTATAAGCCGACAGTTATTTGTTCCATACAAGTGGAGACTACTATTGTGTGTGTTGCATTCAGTGGAAAATGTCTTGTCACCTTTCCGAAGATGAAATGCTTGAAACATTACTGCAGGATAATCCTCTATCTGGAGAATCAAATAGTGATATTAACGATATAGTTTGTGATGTCTCAGGCAGCGATGGAGAAATTGACATCTTAGAAAAGAATATTCCTCAATCAGACGGAAGTTCAGAAGAAGATTTGGACAGCGCAGATGTCCAGTCTGAACAGGAAGTAACACATATTTCTGACTGTTATATGTAAGTAAATATTGCATTTTTGTAAATTTGCGTCAGGGTCTAGCGCCAAAATATACCTTCTGAATTTTTTACTTTTTTAATTTTGTGTAGGTATAAAAACAAAGAAGAATTGTGGCACAAACACAAGTTGAGAAGAGCTTGTGAAAGAGAAGAGAGATGGAACATAATGCGAGTAAAGCCAGGTCCAACAAAATTCGTAGTAAAAAATGTAGACTCAATAGAATCAGCTTTCCGGTTGTTTCTTAGGAGAAACATTGTTGAAGTAATTCTAAGGTGGACTAAAAAAGAGGGTAGCCTTGTTTATGGTAGTAAATGGAAACCTGTCGATGACATTGAACTGATGTGCTTTATCAGTGTCTTGATCCTAGCAGGTGTTTACAAGGCCCATAATGAAGCAGTTACACATCTGTGGAACAATGAGGATGGTAGACCCATTTTTAGTGAAGCAATGGCTAGGAATCGCTTTACGCAAATTTCAAGGTGCATCCGATTTGATGACGCAGATGTGAGACGTCACAACAGTGCTCCTGACAAGCTGGCTCCCATTAGAGAAATATTTGAAATGTGGGTACACACATTTCAAGAAGCATATGTTTCTCACAGCAATATAACAATTTATGAACAACTTGTGGCATTTCATGGTAGATGTCAATTTCGGAAAATATATTCCTTCAAAACCAGGAAAATGTGGGTTGAAATTATGGGCTGTATGTGATAATGCAACGTCTTACGTTCTCAATCTCCAAGTTTACACTGGTCGACAAGAAAATGAATCTCGTGAAGTTGGTCAAGGCAAGAGAGTTGCTTTAGATATGGTCAAAGACTTAGAAAACAGTGGCAGAAATGTAACAACTGACAATTTTTTCACTAGCCTTAGTTTGGTGGGAGAACTTCTGAAAATCAATCTCACACTCTTAGGAACAATTAGAAAAAATAAAGGAGAACTACCACAAACTTTCACTCAGACCAAAAGTCAAGTCAAATATTCATCTATTTTTGGATTCCAAGAGCATGCTTCAATTGTTTCATACTGTCCGAAAAAGGGAAAAGTTGTAACTTTGCTCAGTACAATGCATTCAAGGAAGGAAGTGGAAGATCGTGAAGAATGCAAGCCAGTAATGATTCTAGATTATAATAAAGCAAAATCAGGAGTGGATACCATGGACAAGGTGCTTAGAACATACACTACAAAGAGGATGAGCAGAAGGTGGTCAATGGTATTATTTTACAACACGATTGATATCAGTGCACTGAATGCATTTATCATATGGCTACATCTTACACCACAATGGGCAGAAAGGACCAACTACAAGAGACGGTCATTCCTCATAGAATTATAAAAGCAGCTCGTCGGAAGAAGGCCAGACAAAATTATTTCCCCAGTACTTCCATCAACAGTACAGACAAAAAAAGAGGAAGGTGTCCGTTTTGTAAAAGGTCTGAGGATAGAAAATTCATCGATAAATATTCAAAATGTGGATGTTGTGTGTGTAAAAAACACTGTGCAATTTATTTTTGTAATTGTAATGCGTCATAAATGTCAATTATGAATTTAATAAAAAAATGTTTGTAGTTTCATGAGAATCGTTTGTAAATTTTACAGAAATAAATAATTTAAAAAATATGCATTTTAATTTAATGTAATGTCACTGATATCATGTTTTAGACTGTGGAAAAAATAATGAATTTGATTTTATTGTACCATTATTAAAACTATCCTTAATAAAAAATAAATTCCGTTGGCGTCACTAAAGACCCCAATGGTACTCAGTGTAACAAAAAATACTCGGTATTAGAAGGGTTAATACCTGGTTCCTAAATCTCTGTCTTACCATTATATAATCTATCTGATACCTTCTAGTATCTCCAGGATTCTTCCATGTGTACAACCTTCTTTTATGATTCTTGAACCAAGTGTTAGCTATGATTAAGTTATGCTCTGTGCAAAATTCTACCAGACGGTTTCCTCTTTCATTTCTTACCCCCAATCCATATTCACCTACTACGTTTCCTTCTCTCCCTTTTCCTACTGACGAATTCCAGTCACCCATGACTATTAAATTTTCGTCTCCCTTCACTACCTGAATAATTACTTTTATCTCATCATACATTTCATCAATTTCTTCGTCATCTGCAGAGCTAGTTGGGATATAAACTTGTACTACTGTAGTAGGCATGGGCTTCGTATCTATCTTGGCCACAATAATGCGTTCACTATGCTGTTGGTAGTAGCTTACCCGCACTCCTATTTTTTTTATTCATTATTAAACCTACTCCTGCATTACCCCTATTTGATTTTGTATTTATAAGCCTGTATTCACCTGACCAAGAGTCTTGTTCCTCCTGCCACCGAACTTCACTAATTACCACTATATCTAACTTTAACCTAGCTATTTCCCTTTTTAAGTCTTCTAACCTACCTGCCCGATTAAGGGACCTGACATTCCACGCTCCGATCCGTAGAACGCCAGTTTTCTTTCTCCTGATAACAACGTCCTCCTGAGTAGCCCCGCCCGGAGATCCGAATGGGGGACTATTTTACCTCCGGAATATTTTACCCAAGAGGACGCCATCATCATTTAACCATACAGTAAAGCTGCATGCCCTCGGGAAAAATTACGGCTGTAGTTTCCCCTTGCTTTCAGCCGTTCGCAGTACCAGCACAGCAAGGCCGTTTTGGTTAGTGTTACAAGGCCAGGTCAGTCAATCATCCAGACTGTTGCCCCTGCAACTACTGAAAAGGCTGCTGCCCCTCTTCAGGAACCACACGTTTGTCTGGCCTCTCAACAGATACCCCTCCGTTGTGGTTGCACCTACGGTACGGCTATCTGTATCGCTGAGGCACGCAAGCCTCCCCATCAACGACAAGGTTCATGGGGGGAAGAATTATTAAGTGGTTATCTGAAAATGGACTATCTCTAAATTTAAGGAAATACGCAATTATATAGTCTGTGCAACAGTCATACCAACAACTGATGTAGAACCCGAACAGGAGTCGGTAAAAAAGATAGACTCCTCCAAAATTTTCGGCGTACATATTCATCAAAACTTGAACTGGAACGAACATATTACTGAGTTGTTCAAAGAGTTAAGCTCATCTACGTTTGCTCGTCATATAATTGCTAGCCTTGGTTACCAATCAATCCACTTACTGACATATTTTGCACATTTCCACTCAATACTGTCTTATGAAATAAATTTCTGGTGTTAAGTGTTGATCGCACAAAAGCGATGATATGTGGTGTTCAGGCGCATTCGTCATGTAAGTACCTCTGCAAAGTGTTCGATATTTTAACTGCGCTATCAAAATTTGTACATTCACCAGTGACGTTCGTCATAAATACTCCATCATAGTTTAAGGATAATAATGTCCATTCGTACAATACTAGGGGGAAAAAATGGCCTTCATTACCCATTACTGAAGCTGCCAGTAGCTCAGAAATTATTTCAGGATGCAGCAACAAAAATGTTTGATTATTCGCACAATAACAGGAAATGTCTGACAGATAGCAAAGTAAATTTCAAATTTAATATGAAATCATTTTCCTTAGACAGCTCCTCCTATGTCATGGACGACTTTTTTAGTTAAAAACTGGTAGAAAAAAACACCCAAGTTTTTCAGTGTAGTTAAAGTGTACTAGCGTCATGAGTAGCACTAAAAAATATGTTCATTAATGTTAACGGTATTGTCGTACACATATCTAGTAAACCAGGTTCCTATTCCAAGCGCTGGCTCTGTCTGTGTGTGTGTGTGTGTGTGTGTGTGTGTGTGTGCGAGAGAGAGGGGGGGGGGGGGGAGAATGAAAGACGAAGCAGTTTCCGGTACATTGTGAGTGCTACTAGAACGTATTGTTAGGAAAGACTTTGCACCACTCTTGTCCATAGCAACAGTTGCTTCGCTCGCACCTTGCACACCAATTTGAAGTCCAACTTAAAATGCGTGCACTAAAGTTACTTTTTGTAAATTACTTGATTACTTCTAAACTAGCAGAAACGGGAAGATTTCTGTCTCCTAATGTTCTGTGTCCGATCGCTGTCTCCATATTTTAATAATAATTATTAATAATAACTAAGGTCAGCATTATTTTTACTGTTGTGTTGCGCTGTCAATTAGTTCGTTCATCTGCTCCGAAGTGAGAACTGAAGCAATTTCTGGTCCATTGCAAAAGCTATCTACAATTTGCAGAAGAAATTTTCATATCTTTAGCATTTGTTGCGCGTCTCATGTATCTTGTTATAGATCCACCGTACGTACCGTTGATGTGTGAAGACGCGCGCTAGTAATAATATTTGACAAGAAAATAATTATTTGCTTTATGTAATAAGCATACGTCTCTTACAGTACTTGTACTAATAACAATTATCCTTCAAAAATTATTTCGTGACGGACAAAATCGAACCATTTTGCCTTCTAACTCTCAAAAATTTCATTTAACCCCTCAGGGAGTGATTACTCCCAGGTTGGCAACCACTGCTGCAAACTGACTCGTTTCGCATAATTTCGGTTAAAAAATCGTTGAAATGATCTATGGAACATGTAACTCAGCGGCTAGGCTTTTCACCGATAGTTCGTCGTAACCTACTGCATTTTGCAGCACTTACGACTCTGCGACTGATCTTGTTAGAACTGCGTTGCTGGTGAACAAGCTCAGAATGACTATAATGCTTCGACAAGTAGAAGGATAGATAATTATTTACTGCTTGTGTTGCGGCGCTAGACATCTTGGTGATTTTCTAAAACCGTTTTCGACAGTTTATCACTGCATCACAACAGGTTTCAATGTTCACAGTGGAACTGTTCTCGAAAATAGTGGGGCACTGGACTGCCATGCTAAGACAACTATAGTTTTCAATATATCATCGGATGGAAGGGAGTAATGTAACTACAGGGTGTTTCTGGGCATCAGAGGCGAACCTGGGCATCAGAGGCGATCTTTGAGCGACAGCAAGTCATATATAGAGTCCTGTAACAATCCTTCCAGAGCCGACCTTAGCCGGCACGGAGATGTGTGCAAAACGTCCGGGCGGGGCTCTACCACATGCCCCCCCCCCCCCCCCCCCCCCCCGCCCATCCTCCTCTTCCAACACGGGCCATACACCTTCGTCACGTTCAAAAGAATTGTAAGTTTCGTCATTGAAATATTACCTACGTATCAAAAGACTTACTACAGCAGACCTACTTTTGCTATTGTTTGTTGTTGTGGTCTTCAGTCCTGAGACTGGTTTGATGCAGCTCTCCATGCTACTCTATCCTGTGCAAGCTTCTTCATCTCCCTGTACCAGGATATACACTTAAATGCTTTCATCATTCGACTGTGCTCTAAATTTACAAGAAACTATTGAGTTGTAGCTTACAAAGATTAAGGGTTATTGCCTTACGCACTTTGCACAAAACATCTTTTGCTTTTTGAAGAGCAAATTCTTCAACAATACCTTCAAAATTCACTTTTGAAGCCACGTCGTGTTCCACTGACAGCACAGCAAGAGAAGACATGCGGTCTTGGAAAATTCTGCTGCTGAAAGAATTCTTGATAAGCTTTAAATGTGAAAAGTTCCTTTCAGCGGAGGCAACAGACGCTGGCACGGTTTGACAAACTAAAATACTGGGAAATGTATTTCCAATATCATTAAAGTGTTTCAAAGTAAACATAGGAGTTTCTACGTCTCGGCACCATTCCTCTGAACACTTTAATTTCGGCCGGCCGCGGTGGTCTCGCGGTTCTAGGCGCGCAGTCCGGAACCGTGCGACTGCTACGGTCGCAGGTTCGAATCCTGCCTCGGGCATGGATGTTTGTGATGTCCTTAGGTTAGTTAGGTTTAAGTAGTTCTAAGTTCTAGGGGACTTATGACCACAGCAGTTGAGTCCCATAGTGCTCAGAGCCATTTGAACCATTTGAACACTTTAATTTCTGTCAAAATGTCTTTTGAACATTCACCATCTGTGTTTACACATAGCTCTTTCTCAAAGTTTTAACACAGCATTTACATAGCTCTTACTCAAAGTTTTAACACAGCATTTACAGTTCGTCCTGTATGTGTTTTAAACTTTCTGGAGAAAACAAAAGCCGAATATTTCGGAATACTTAGCCAGCTGGCCAAACCTTTCAAACTTTTTAACAGCGTGTCAACGACAGTGTAGAAAATATCGATATTGTGTTCACAGCAATCTCTTTCGCTGTTATCTGCTCATTAACAAAATCTTCTTTACGGAAATTATCAATAAAATTCACTAGGCCTTTGAGGGGCTTCGCCTACAGTAACGACGCTTTTTAATTCGTTCACAGCAAGTGAGCGTGCTTCGATATCTGTTTTCGATTCAAAAGTGCTGTTGCTCACCTCAAGAAGGGCAACTCTGACTTCTCTTGTCTGGTACCTTATAGCTTCGAAACTCTTACACTCTGCTTTCCCGTCGAGTGTCTGAAAGCTTCTTCACTGTTAAAGTTGGCACCCTGTTCAGTAAGATTTCCCATCTCGGAGTGGGAATTACACCAAAAAATGTGAGTGCTGTTGCTATAGATTTTGCCGCATTTGGTAACACAAGATTAAGACTGTGGCTGGCACGTGGCATATAAAATGCTCTTGGATTGCACTTTAGGATTCTGACTTGAACGCACTTTGATAATCTTTCATATTTGCGCCATTATGGTAACATTGGCCTCTGCAGTCATGAATATCGAGTCCTAGTTAATCTAGTTTCGACAAAAGGGTTTCAGTCAAACTTTCTCCTGTTCAGAAAATCGAGGAAGTGTTCTTCTACAGTCACTGCGTCTTCTGAAAAATTTGCAAATTGTGACTTGTATCAGGAGTATAATCAAGTATGACAGAAAAATATTTACTTTCTTTTACAAAATTAACAATGCTTTTTTTTACTTTGTTGGCAAGCAAATATATGAGTTCATTTTGAATATTTTTCAAAGATACCTATTTCTTGTTACAAACGTATCTGACATTCCATCCACTTTTTGTACCTTTTATGTGGTTCAATGATTGCTCATGCTCTTGAAGCCGGTTTCCTAAGTGAACTCAACCACCCAGTCCACCACTTGACAGCTTGTTTGCAGGAGATCCAAAAACTAAAAACTTTGTGGGTAGATTTTGAATACAGAAGCCATTTACGACCCCTTTTTTCTTCATTTGGTAAAGATCTTACGTAAAAATGAGTTGAAAAGTTTCTTCTGTCCTCATTTAAATGATACTCAAAATTTACGATTTTAGTCTGGCCTTTATGTACAATTTCATTTATCATGGAGCCATGTTCACTTGTATCTGAAGCATCACGAAATGAGAGGCTACTGTTAATGCCTTTCGTCCTTTAACCACATTTTAGTCTCATTGTCTGAAGTTGTTGGTCGAAGAAACTTTTCGAAAGCCCCTCTTTGTGGGTTCAAAAACTTAATGTTGTAGCTTTTTCCTGATCTTTTGAGCACCTGAATAGTGTTTTATAAATCCGTCTCTCTCACGAGACATTTCCCTCGGCGTGAACTGGAAAAGTACCGTGCGTTGAAACTGACGACAATGAACAAATCATTCTGTGAGAAACACCTGCTGACGGAAGAATGTAATGCTTGATTGTTAGCCACAACAATGAGCAGAAAGGGCGCTAAAAATGTAAATGTCGTGTGACTAGGGCCTCCCGTCGGGTAGACCGTTCGCCGGGTGCAAGTCTTTCGATTCGACGCCACTTCGGCGACTTGTGCGTCGATGGGGATGAAATGATGATGATTAGAACAACACAACCTCCCTGAGCGGAGAAAATCTTCGACCCAGCCGGGTCTCATCTCATTTTGTTCTATGTTGTTCGTTGAATTTGTTCGTGGCGGACGGCCGATGACATCCGTTCAGGTTGTTCGTTGATACGTTCACTCAGTTTTTTATTACAGAGGGTAGCTAACCCTCTGACCGAGCACGCTGAGCAATGGTCATATGCTGACAGGTAACTATAGCTCATCAGAATAATAGCCCATGGTTCCCTCGACTCCTATGCAGGCATAATTTTCAAGGACGTACTCCAGTGCCCATAGTCATGTCACAGTGGATATGTAAGTGAATTACATTACATTAAAAGTGGTTGCAGAAACACTTTATTTTTTCAATTGATCTGTAATAACAAAATTACGGCTGACGGTTTTCAAATTACCGTCTAAAGTTTTCCGCGGGGCCCCAGAAGTGCGGGACCCTGTGCGGTTGCACCGTTTGCACATGCCTAAGGCCGGCCCTGAATCCTTCTC
This sequence comes from Schistocerca nitens, assembly GCF_023898315.1. NCBI lineage: Eukaryota > Metazoa > Arthropoda > Insecta > Orthoptera > Acrididae > Schistocerca > Schistocerca nitens. Next base: position 283,421,860 of record NC_064619.1, read on the forward strand.
GTTCGGCTAATGCAATCCTCGAAATACACTCGTGCTGCTATGCACACAATTTTTTGCGATGGACGCGATCTACATCTGCATTTATAGTTCTCAAACCACCTTATGACGTATGGCGTATTCTTTCCTGTTCCATTTGTGAACAGTCTCCGGGAAGGACGATTGTTGGCAACATTCCTTTTGTGCTCGAACTTCACTAACTTTACCTTCATGGTCTTTTCGCGAGGTAGCAATATGTTCTTTGATTCTGGTAGAAACGTATGCTCTCATGATTTCTACAATAAATTACACTATGATATACAACGTTTTCTGTAACTAGTGTTACCAGGTCGAGTATTTTAGTTTTCTAGGTAGTGTGTTACGAGAATCGGGACCTTGCTTCTCAAATCCGGAGAATTAAAATAAATATAGTTGTTATAAATCAGCAACTATGGTATTTATTTTTGTCATTAACCAGTTACAATTTAGTTACGGTAGTAAAACTGGTAGTACACGTTTATTAATGAGCGTCGACATACTTTTTTCAAGACAAAAGTGCTAATTATCTAATTTTAAATACTTTTGCAAATACACTTTACTTTTAAGTAAAGAATAAGTCCTCAAACGCGACAACATTTTCTAACACACAATTGAACAAAACCCGACGTTCTAATTTCACGGAATGGGCATATGATTAGTAAAACAGTTCAAATTTCTTGTTGTTCAGATAGGGTGTCTTGGAAAGTGCATGTTTAGGATCTTGTTCAAAGACTTAATGGTGCCATTTTTACTATTCGAACGGGACTGAAGTAATTGGTAGTTCGCCACGAAAAGTGGTCTACTTTGCTTATTTTTATTCGCTTACGACATATGGTATTATATTTTGGGGTAATTCTTCCCATTCTCGAAGGATATTTTTGGCTCAGAAACGGGCGGTTCGGTCAATAAGTGGTTTAATTTCACGAACCTCTTGTGGAACTGTGTTCATTACTATGACCATTCTGACATTGACATATCTCTCTCTGTCTCTGTTCTCTCTATACATTACTGTGACCATTCTGACATTCACATCTCTCTCTCTCTCTCTCTCTCTCTCTCTCTCTCTCTCTATATATATATATATATATATATATATATATATATATATATACTTTGCTGTCTTCTCCTGATAACAATATCAGCTTATTCCCACGAATTAGCTCTTTTCACCCGGTTAACACTAGGCAGAAATCCACCATTTGGATGCTCTTCCTTGACTCTTGTGCAGAAAGGTGCGGTATACTGCTGCATCCATTTTCAATAAGCTATCACAAGAATTCAAAAATCTTAGCAGTAATCCACGCGCTTTCAAATCGAAGCTGAAGAGTTTCCTCATAGGTTTCCTTCTCCTCTGTCGAGGATTTACTTGAAAATTTAGCTGATTTCTGTGTTATTTTGTTGATTTCGTTTAAATCAATTTATGGCTTGTTATTTTTTGGGTTCATAAATATTTTATTTTATCTGTTATTACTTTTATATTGTAATTTCATGTACTGACACGTTCCATGTCCTTGGAGATTTGCTCCTCAATTTGGTCCTAAGAGACTAGACGTGTACAAAAAAAAAGTCGTCTAATTTTTTCTACATTGCCAGTATGCTTTTTAACGACTCCGGCAGGCGCGCTTACTGTTGTCACACGAGCAGGCGCTCGTTGTCAAATATACAACATGGTCATTTGTGAGTAAAAACTAACTTTTCTTAAACAAACTATTATATTTATTGAAGAAAGCAGTTCATATTCGCTATCTTCAACATTTATAACAAAAGCTTTTGCTTTTTTGGTTCTGTAAATAACAATATAGCCAGTTTTTCTGACATATGTTCACTTTACTTTCATAACACCTTTCACAGACAATTTGTTTGCGAATTAAATCCGGTAATGTTCCGAAAAATGAAAAAGTATGCAATGGCCATCACCTTGTAATCCTTGAAATGGGGTATCAGGCACAATTTTAGCTACAACGTCAACTCCACCTTTTCTCATGTTATACTCGATTATTAATTCAGGTTTGTGTGTTTCTTCATCCTCTGTCGCCAAGTCATGCGCAGCAGACAAAAGTATGGTAGCACAGTTTTTACAAGAAACATATAAAACTGAGGTCTTATCCTAGTGAAATCCAAACACTGTACTTCCAATGTATTTTGTTTTGTTTGGGTTAAATTCTGGAATTTGCCGTCTGATCGCCATTGTACCAACTCAAGTAATAGTCTTCTGCAGTATATATTCAAAAAGTAGTTAGCTTGTTTACCAATTGTCAGTTGTAAGGTTCGTGTTTTCCATAGGCATCACATATCTTTTCACTATGTTCTAACTAGCATTAGATACCCGATATTGTCCTTTGGCTGCATGCCGCAATAAACCTCCAGATCACTCCAATAAAAAGTTTTTACCTCGCATCGAGCAAACATTTTTGTCCCATATTTAGCCGGTTTGCTGGGTATGTACTGAATCCATCTACAGCGGTCTCCGTAGGGATGAATTCAACAGACTGTAAGAACATTGACAGTTAGCAGCAAAAGGATCCAATACTGTACGAATTGCAACCAACTTACCAGATTTTCTCCTGTCATACAGGAGCATACAGCTTAGAAAAAACAGAAACCTATTGCAGCTTACTGAAGTCCTAAGCAGTAGCATTCTGGATCCGTCTGCTGTCCAGAGTTCCAGTTTATTAGCATGATGGCATTTTCTTCTTCATCATCTTCAAAAAGAATCCCGGAAACAGCCATTATTTCGTCACTTTATGACCTCTTTTGTGCGAGAATTGATGTGTGTCTCGCTGTTTATTTATATAGGTATTTGTATAGTTTACGATTTCATCGATAAAGTCAAGGTCAATGTCAAAAAAGCACTAACTTCATCAGTTATACCCATCACCTTTCTCTTCGGATCTGGTGGTATTTGCACAATGTTTTTTTTTAATGTTTTAGCACACTCGCCTTTACACCAACGTGAAACTTTTGTCTTTTTAATAAATAACCCTCATACATCCGCTGTCTCTTTGGGATCATCACTATCTTCACCTTCAAGTTCAGATTCACTGCCATGGTCCCATTCAATGTTTTCATCACACAAATCTACTTTACTTTCCTCAAGTCTGAAAAGTCTGGATAGACTGTATCATCACCTTCTTCGAGCAATTTGCGAATTTCTTCGTCTGATACACCCTTTGAATTGGAACAAAACATCAAAGAAATGAAATGAATAAATACATTCATATGTCAGAGTAACCAAAGTAACGTTTAATGTGCATCTATAAAAACTAAAAAAAAAACAACGAGCAAGGGTAGTTAACATTTGAGTATACTTTCCTCTGGACATTGACAGCTCGAACAAAGCTTGCAACTGTCACACCAGCAGGCGAGCATTGCACTTTTTACAACATTCGTCATGTCGTTGTTTACAGCTCTAAAAACCAACTGAGAAAGCTAACCAAATGAACTGAAGCCACTTTAACATTGTCGAGAAAAAATCAATGGAATACATGGCAGAAATGGCGCAATAGCTCAAGGTTAAGGCGTCGATTAGGCATAAAAACTGCATCTGTTGCACTTTTTACAACAGTGCGCCCGCTCGAGGGTTAGGATGTCAAATCACAACATACCTAAATGTATTCATAAATTAAGTGATTTGAATGATCGTCTTATAATCAGTATGTACTATCACATTTGTCTTATTAAAATCTACAACGCATGCTTATGGAATAATAATTTTTTATAAAAATTATATTCTGAAGTATATTTTACAGCTTTAAGCAGCGTTTTGTTTTGTCCATGACATATTAAAGTTGGCCTTTATTTGTATATCTGCTTTTATGTGTTCAAGAGATAATCGATTTCATTTCTCAGACCACACTATATGTGGCTGAGGAAAAAGTTTTTTCTGTTGCGGCATTTGAAACAGGTGTGGATGCCATGAAAGAAAAGGAAAAAAAAGCCTTCTGCAAATTCGAAAGCTTATAGTTTTCAAGTAAAGTGTGCCATTTTTGTGGTGTTGCTTGGCATTCAGTACTTCTTTGACATCAGGAACTTCCTCATAAAGATCGTCCATTTGAAAACGTGTGTCAATAGTACATGGTGACAAACTATAAGAAAAGAAACGTAAATTAATTACAAACTACGGCGTTCAAACACTTTATTCAACATATAAATGTAACTACAGATATTCGGATTTAGGTTATAACAAGTTCCTGTATGTCCAACTTTTTAGAAATTGTTGCGGAACTCGGCTGTTCGGTAGAGGATGTCAAATTAAATACCTCTCAGCCGTCAATTTTCAACCTTATATTATTTGGCAACCAGTTTCAGCATTTTACTACGCCATCTTCAGGCCAGTGGCCGACGCGTAGAAAGAATCCACCTCGGCTGTGTTCAAAACTGGGCCATCAATACTGGTATTAGTAGATATCTACTCGCTACAGTCAAAGTAGCAAGCAGCAAGTAGATATCTTCTAATACTAGTATTGCTGGCCCTGTTTTAAACACAACCGAGGTAGATTCCTCCTACACGTCGGCCAGGGGCCTGAAGACGGCATAGTTAAACGCTGAAACTGGTTGCCAAATAAAATAAGGTTGAAAATTGACGGTCCAAAGGTATTTAATTTGATATCCTCTAGGTTATGACAAGTTTAATATGCCTGCCATTGGCGACGATGTGGCGCAGACGAATAACGAAATTCTGCATGACCCGTTGAAGTGTCGGAGAATCGATGCTGTCAATGTCCTCCTGAATGGCAATTTTCAGCTCAGCAATGATTTTGGGGTTATTGCTGTACACCTTGTCTTTAATATAGCTCCACAAAAAGGAGTCGTATATGTTCAGATCCGGAGAATAAGGCGACCATTCGAGGCCCATGCCAGCGGCCTCTGCGTAGACTAGAGCCAGAATGCGGTCCCCAAATTACTCCTCCAGGACATCAACCACTCTCCTGCTTCGATGGGGCCGAGTTCCGTCTTGCATGAACCACATCTAGTCGAAATCAGAGTCACTGTGTATGATGGGGATGAAATCATCTTCCAAAACCTTCACGTACCGTTCGCTAGTCACATGCCATCAAGGAATATTGCACCGTCTATTCCGTGACTGGACACTGCACATCACACAGTCACCTGTTGAGGGTGAAGAGATTTCTCGATCGCGAAATGCGTAGTCTCAGTCTCCCAAATGCGCCAATTTTGCTTATTGACGAACCCATCCAAAAGAAAGTGGGTTTCGTCGCTAAATCAAACCATATTACATCAAAGTCATGTTCGTCAGTTCTGTGGGCAATAGTGTTGCCGAAACACCACCGCTACTCCATGGTCCTGGGGCTTCATGGCTGATGGGTTTGAATTTTGTATGGGAAGTGGTGCAAATCTTCAACAACGATTTGTCGCAGTGTCTCCCGGTTGATTCCCGCCGGTTGTGCAGCTCGTCTGATCGATTGTCTGTGGCTCGTTTGAAACACAGCGCGTGTGTTGCGATGTTTTCAGGCGTTTTCACACTTTTTGGACGACCGACTTTGCAAACACTGACATCACCAACACTACCCGTTCTCTAAAACTTGCGGATCAAATGCTTGATTGTTGGCACACTTGGACCGGTTGTCTTCAGATTGAACTTGGTCGCAAACTCTTATTGAGCCGCAATAGGGCTGTTATTGCTCGTACAGTACACCTTCACAAGCGATATACGCTCAGGCACGCTGTACCGTGACATTTTCACGTGTAAATGGACGAGAGCAACAAGGCGATTGCGCATGCGCTAATTCCCATCATGCCACGCGGCCAACCATGCAGTTTGAACGCCCTAACTCGAACCTATCAGAAGTTCTGATAGCTCAATAATTGTCACCTGTATGTTTTTCAATAATGTTAACAATTAATACTAAGAGTATCATCATGTAGAGAAAGTGGCTGAAACAATTTTAATTCGCTGTCATTAAACTCGTACCTTGTTTCTATACAGGGTGTTCGAGGAGGAAAGGTCAATATTTTACACAGTGTTAGTATAAGTAATTCTGAACAAAAGATGTTGTATGAACATAGGTCCGCAAATATTTCGTTAGGGAGGTATGGGTATTGAGAGGAACTTTAATTTTGCAAAATTGATGTGCACAACGTGAACGTATACGAAGTACAACTGGACTGTAACGTGATTTTCTTGAAAACAATGTTACAGAGAAGTACAGTTATGTTACACCTTTATATATAATGTTTATTTACTTTACATTTAGTACATAATGCATTACAACATGCATGGTACATGTATTTAGTTGAAAAAAGACGTACCACGTCTTTTACAAACGGCTTCAACACTTACCGTACAGATGTTGTACAGTTCACAGAACAGGTTCGAATATCCCATCATGAACGTCGATGCACTTTCGTGCTCTAGCGATAACATGTGTTGCTTGTTCAGTTGCCTGTGGTAGGTTCCTAATCAATTCAGCAGCGTCCATGATGCACGAAGCAATTAATTTAGTGTATTTACCTTCACTTTGTACACCTCTGATTTCACCCAACCCCATAAACAGAAATCTAATGGTGATCTTGGAGGCCAGTTAATAGCACCGCCACGGCCAGACCAGCGATTAAGGTAGGTGGGGCTGAGATGGTCCCTTACACATAAGGTAACATGTGGAGGGGCACCGTCATGTTGAAAGTACATTCCAGTTCGCTTGGCTAAAGGAACGTCTTCCAATAGTTCCACAAATGAATTTTCCAAAAAATGCAGGTACCTCTCTCCTGTCAATCGCTGATTCATAATAAATGGACCTATCAAAAGGTTACCAATGATGCCGCACCAAACGTTTATTGCAAAACGAACTTGGAAATTGTTATCCACTGAAGAGTGTGTATTTTCCCGTGACCATCGATGATTATTGGGTGTGTTGTTTATTCCATGTCGTGAAAACTGGGCTTCGTCGGTGAATAGTACGTATGGAAGTAACTGACTATTCTCAATTACCCAGTGACAGAATTGAAGTCGTTGGGCATTGTCGCCAACGTGGAGATTTTGGACACGCTGTATGTGAAATGGATAGAGGATTTCCGCATGTAATGTTTCCCATACACGTGTCTGGAGACATTCATACGCAGGGACATTCTTCGTATGTTCGCACTGGGACTTCGCTAAACGCTCAACATTTGCGATAATTTCTTCCTGTTCTTGCAAAGTTTGTTGACGTGCACGCTTGGACGAAAAATGTCTACTTGGAAGAGAGCCCTTTGCACGCAAAGCGATAAACACTGTGGTAAACACCCTGCGATCAGGTAATCGTCGAGTCGGAAAGCGCCTATGGTATTCTTCTCTTGCAGCGGTAGCACTACCGTCGCAGAAGACATAAACATACACCATATCTGCGTATTACCCATTATTGTAGACGTGTGGCATTGTTAGCAGCGCTTGTACGAACACAGTTAACACCCAGTGTTGCCAATTTAGCGACTTTGTCGCTAGAAATGGCGACTTTTGCCTTTGTCTTAGCGACAAAAAAAACTTTTTAGCGACAAAAATTATTTAGCGACTTATCTGGCGACTTTTGGAGTACTGACGACTTTTGAAGTACAAATCAAAACTATTTTGGGCCAGTATTTTCATTAACAAAACTAAGATTTTAACTGTAGAATGGGTACTACACTGGTTTTGTTCTAGATTTATTAAGTTAAATTAAGTTCTTAGCAGATCATGCAGCATTGTTCAGTATTTAGTAAACCTGAATGTGGGAATTGCCTACAGAGTAAGAAAACCTTGACTATAGAACAACTCATTATTCATTACCCACTAGCCTGTTATCGTCGATAGCGTATCGATCTATAATTCTTCAACTTTTGAACGCCCTTTATTTTTCGAATTGACAAAAAACATACGTAATATTAAGTATAATGAAGTACATTTCTGTCCGGCAACCTCTAATTTTTCGAAATGTTAACTCGCAGTCAAATTATTGCCACATGCACAGTGGTAACGCAAGAACAATTCGGTGGGGGTATCTCAGATATTATTACGTTTTAAACAATGAACAATAGGACTGATATCGAGTTACCGAGTGAGTAGATTGTTTCATGACCTCTAGTTCGCCTGAGTTTTAATGTATTTTCAGTGATTATAAATTGGCGAAACTTATGTTGTGGTGGTTAACATAACGGATTTACCGCAGAAGGAGAAGCAGTACACTCAAAAATATCGGGATGCGTGGGAAGCAGAACCTGAATTCAATGGGTGGCTGAAACCAGTCGTTGGAGACTTATCCAAGGCAAGATGTCAAGTTTGTGCAACAGAGTTTTATGCTAAATTGTGTGATATTAGAAACATTCGAAAACTATTAAGCATGAACAAAAAATTGATTTAAAAAAACACAAACCACCTTACCTGTGAAAATTGTTCCGAAAACTACAGTTTTAAGCAGAGCGGAAGGCGCCCTTTCTCTATTTATTGCTGAACATTGTTCTATTTTAGCTGTAGATCATTTAGGAATACTGTGCAAGAAGGTGTTTTCCGGTGATGAGGGCGCTAAAAACATGCAATTACATCGTACAAAGTGCACTAACATTATAGCTGACGTTTTGGCTCCATATTCTACACAATCATTGGTTGAAGATATAGGTAACCAAAAATACAGTGTAGTAATAGATGAGTCACAGATGTATCAATATCTAAAATGCTAGGTATCATTATACGGTGCTATAGTGTAAACAACCAAACCATTAGATCAGCATTTCTCAAACTCGCTGTAGTAGAAACTGCAGATGCAGGAAATCTGGCTGCTGTTCTTGTGAATTATTTGAAAGATCTCAAACTTCCAGCCGCTAATATGGTAGGAATTGGCACAGATAATGCTTCTGCAATGGTTGGAATTAACAATGGGCTTTTCGAACAACTCAAGAGAGAATATGATTTGAAGCATTTGGTATTGACCCGTTGCATTTGTCACTCTCTTCAGCTTGCAGTTTCGCACACCTCAGTGAATACCATACCTAGAAACATAGAGTTTCTTGTATGGGAAACCTACAATTGGTTCTCCATTTCACCCAAAAGACAAGAGGAATATAAAAAGCTTTATGAGACAATAAATTGTGGAAAACAGCCACTAAAAATTCTGAAGGTCTGTGCAACACGTTGGCTTTCAATTGAACCAGCAATACGAAGAATTCTGGAGCAGTGGGAAGAACTAAAGCTACATTTTTCACTTGCCATGGTTCAAGACAATTGTTACACTGCCGATCTTTTGTACAAGATGTATTGTGACGACTCAAATCATCTTTACATGTTTTACCTTAAACATGCTTTAAAAGACGTACAAATAGCAATAAAAGCTTTTGAAGGAGAAGAGAATGACCCCACTAAATTACTAGATACACTTGTATTTCACATGCAGTCACTCGGACAAAACATAGTTTTTCCAACTGTTGATTTGTTGACAACACCACTTCCAAGCGAATCTATGTACGCAAATCGGATCCTTGGCTTTATGTTTGAACAAAAATAGTCTGAGTCTAGTTTGTCTGAAGCAAATAAAGTTTATTTGAAAAAGAGATGCATTCAGTTTAGTCTGAGACTCATAAAACAAATTCAACAAAGACTGCCAAGTAACGTTACGATCCCAATAAAAATGTCAATGCTGTAGCGGATGTAGACAAAGAATTCGGTTTTAGTGGCGATTTCATATATGTTATGCAGCAAGAATGGCATAATATCAACTTCATTAGGTGGAATAACGCTACTAACACTGTTCGATATTGAAGTGAGGTTTTGCAGTATAAAAATGCCGCAGGGGAGAATCCTTTTTCTTTGATTTCACAGGTAGAAATGACTGTTCTATGCCTACCGCATTCAAATGCAGAAGTGGAAAGAATATTCAGTTCTATGAACATTATAAAAACTAAACAACGTAACAGATTATCATTAAAGACAATTAATGCTTTGATCATATTGAGAGACCAGCTGAAGAAACAAAATAAAGATTGTGCATCTTTTGACATACCGTCAGACATATTGGAGCTTATTGGAACGAACAAAAGTTACTCTTTTGCGACAAAACCAGTCGAATTGCAACATCATCTTTTGAGCGACGTTCAACCCTCTACATCAACTGCAGTTGTGTCAGAGCATGAAACAGAAGAGTTATTCGATCTTCTGGGTGACGACGATGAATAGCTCACATACCGGTATGTATATATTTTGTAACCTAATTTGAGTTCTTGCTTTCTTTTGTTACAATTATAGTTGTATATTTCAAGTATACTGTGATTGAAACAATTTATGTGTTGCATAAATTATGATAACATGTTTAATTAAACGTTAGCGTATTTTATATGTATGTTGCTGCAAGTGATGCGTCATTTAATTAAGACAATACAGCAATTACGTATGAGACAGTTTTCATTAATATTTTATAACCCCCCCACCACTGGCTTATTGCACCATTCACAGCAGGAAATTTTCAGTACACCCCTAGTAAAATCAGTTTTAGCGACTTTCTAGCGACTTTTAATATTGAATCTAGCGACTCGGGTTTTTTAGAGTTGGCAACACTGTTAACACCATACACTACACAGCTAACCGATCCGTCGCCGGTACACTACACAATGCGGCTTACACAGCTCAACTGCGCAAACAACTGGTGATTGTACTAGGTACTACGTGCTTCACATGACCACAATACATGGTAGGTTGCAGAGCGTAAACATGGCATGTACCTGTGCATTGTTTGCAAGAAAATAACGTTACGGTCCGGTTGTATTGCGTATACCTTCACGTTGTGCACATCAGTTTTGCAGAATTGAAGTTCCTTTAAATACCCAAACCTCCCTAACGAAGCATTTGCGGACCCATGTTCGTATAACATTGTTTGTTCAGAATCACTTATACTATCACCGTTGAAAATATTGACCTTTCCTCCCCAAACACCTTGTATATACCTTAGAGCATTTTTGCACAGGAACGAAAGATGTTTTTATTACTGAGGCAATTTCAGTAGGTAATATTATTATTAAATTTCTGCTAGTGAGACTCAAAAATTCATTGTCAATCGTTTGCCTTAATTTGTTAGTGACGCCGAGCGTTATATACAGCTTTCGTAAACACAGCAGTGTTACATTTTCAAGGCTCAGTGTATCATCACGTAGGACTTTCAGTTTATTTTAGAAGAAAGCGAGATAAGGTTCTGTTTGCTGACTGTTAAAGAAGTTCCGGAGTACAAAAGCACACTCGTCTTCGCCCAGAGACATGAAGTATTTCTTCGATATTTCGTAAGGCTTCAATGCACGCAATACAGATTCATGTATTTCATTTTAAAGCTTTTTCTCTTTCTGCATAATAAGAAAAATGACTATGGAGCGTAAGAATAAAATTCTCCATATCGAAGTTTTGCGTAACATATCTGCTGAAAATTCCACTGGAATAATATTGTTGTTTTCATTGAATGATATTGTTGTTTTCATTACACAGCATCTGTAAATCGAAATTGTGGCATCCAAAATTAACATTTGCTTTGCCTGTACAAAAACTGATAAGAAACTTGATGTCAGTATCGCCTTCCTTGGGACGTGTTACTAAATTTTTATAAATGGCTAATGCAGTTTCATCTGCGTTTCTTAGAAGTCAAGCACGCCTGTATTTAAATTAAATCTTACCAGCAATGGAAATACTTTGGTGTGCTGTGATAGAAGCATCTGTAGCACCACTATAAAATGTGCCACTTTGAAGGACCGCTGTTGTTTCTTGCATAGACACTGGACCTAAAACATTATATGGAATTGCGCTGGCCTTTGTTCTTGTAAGTTTGAAGTTTGTCTCCAATTATTGAATCGCTGGACGAGACTCATCAAGCTCAGTTTCACAGTCCAGAGAATTATTTAATACCAGTGTGTGCGTAACGCAATGCCAGGTTTTCGTTACTTGGGGAGCTATAAGCCTTTCTTCCTTAGTGCTTGTTTGATCAGTATTCAGAAACGCTTTTAAAGATTTCGTAATGCCCGCACTTCTTTCTTCGTATGATCAATGCTAGTTTTGTGCTTTTCTGTGCCATTTCTGCCACCACTAGAAGTACTGAAATCGTTTGAGCACAAATAATAAATGAATAATTTTTTGATCAAAAATCTTGAAAATAGCACATATACCGCATTTCCTTTTTTGGTGAACGTAAATCACCAGTATGTGTCATTAAAATGAAAACATTAACTTAGGCACCGGTACTCAAAAGCTTTGTCAAGAAATAATACAAGAATTCTGTTAATTTTACTAGGCAGTTCAAGCGAAAGCAACAGCTTTCATTTTTTCCCTGTTTTATCTCCTAAGAAGATAGCTTGTTTTCTTGTTGTTATTCCATTTTGAAAATTATCTATGATAATATACACACCCAAAATTATGTTGTTTACAGTATTATTAAACAAATTTAAAATATGGCTACAAAAATACACTAAATTTCAGTCAAGTCGTTGTCAGTATTAAGCGCCAATAAGTTTTGCAAAATCTTTGAACAGTTTGCTCCTAAGTTTACAAAATTTCTGATGGCTTTCCAATTTAATAATCATGTACCTATCTACCTTGTTCACACATGCTGTTTCACTTCATGAAGAGTTTCCATTCACTGTTCTATAATCTTTTGCAGTTCTTCGCTTTTTACAGAATGTTGTGAAAAATTACCTATTATTTTCAAAATGACAGTTTGTGCCGTATGATCAAAAACACATGCCTTATCTCATCCAGTTATGCACTTTGTGTGCACGACAATTTCCTTTAAATCTGATAACCAAATCTCAAATTTGTAAATTAAGAATAGTTAACTCCAATATTAGCATTGTATTGTTAGCTATCCCAGATGCATTATGAAAAGATACTTTGTATTTTTCTGTTGACTTTCGAATTGCTTGCAACATGCTACTGGCAGACTCATCAGTATTTTCATAAAAAGGTATCATATCCAAATGCCGGAGGACCCTCAGAGGCAGTGAGGACTTGCTTAGTTGATTTTCTCAAACAAACACATACAACTAAAATCAACAAGGTTGTAATTACGGTTTACTCCTTCTTTAAAAGAACTTGTCGAAGTTGCGCAACCGCCTGATACGGGTCCCACATTTTAGAGTTGTAGGTTTAAACCCTCGCCTGACGATCGTGATTTAGTTTCGCATGATTTCCTTAAATCGTTTAAGACAAATGCCGGGATGATTCCATTGAAAGGAGACTGCCGGTTTCCTTTCCAAACCCGAGCTTCTGCTCTGACCCTAACGTATTTACAAGGCAATTCAAAGAGTGCATTACACACTAGAAGTCGTAATCAGAAGCGCACTTTGATGAAACCAGCTTAACTATGAAACCAAAACAAAGATGCAAGACTAAAAATCAGCTAATAAGAAAGGGAGATGGTGGACTGATACACATGCAGCGCTCCAAGCGACGTGGCAATGAACCAAGGGCGTGTTAACCAGAAGTCACCGTCTGAGTTGCAGCCCTGTGTTCAACACTGACAGCAGAAGGACGGGAAACTGTTGGGATTCGTGTGATATGCGTCTCCCGCAAGGTCATACGTTGCCAACACAAATATTCCCACCAGAGGAATACTCAGCTGTCCACCACACTATTTTTTTTAGTTTAGAGTTGCTTAACTTCTGGTTCACACTGCACTCTCGTGCCAATCTTTTTGGCGTATTATTTCTATGTAACAGTCTGTATTCACTATCTCGTTCGTTTCATGATGAAGATAATTACTGGTGATAATTAATTACGTTTTGTAGGTGTGCAGGAAGCACTTTCATCAAAAAAGTCAGTAGCTAGTTAATAACATGGTAGGTAATGAAGTTTGCATAATAACCATATGGCAAAAATACTATCCTCTTTGCGTGCTATTATTTTCCAAAATTTCGTTAAAGTAGTAAAGGAGTTTTGCTATTTGGGGAGCAAAATAACTGATGATGGTCGAAGTAGAGAGGATATAAAATGTAGACTGGAAAGAGTTTCTGAAGAAGAGAAATTTGTTAACATCGAGTATTGATTTAAATGTCAGAAAGTCATTTCTGAAAGTATTTGTATGGAGTGTAGCCATGTATGGAAGTGAAACATGGACGATAAATAATTTGGACAAGAAGAGAATAGAAGCTTTCGAAATGTGGTGCTACAGAAGAATGCTGAAGATTAGATGGGTAGATCACATAACTAATGAGGAAGTATTGAATAGGATTGGGGAGAAGAGAAGTTCGTGGCACAACTTGACCAGAAGAAGGGATCGGTTGGTAGGACATGTTCTGAGGCATCAAGGGATCACCAATTTAGTATTGGAGGGCAGCGTGGAGGGTAAAAATCGTAGAGGGAGACCAAGAGATGAATACACTAAGCAGATTCAGAAAGATGTAGGTTGCAGTAGGTACTTGGAGATGAAGAGGCTTGCACAGGATAGAGTAGCATGGAGAGCTGCATCAAACCAGTCTCAGGACTGAAGACCACATCTCAAACCGTTTATGAAATATGAGGAATGTTGTGGATATTTCACTCTGGCTTTATCGCTGGCACGGCGCGATTACAAATGATTGCCCTACGTCAGATCAATTTTCTCGAGATCGGTAACTCCAGCCAAGTCAAAGAATCAATATGTAATATGCACCAAATACAAGATCACAGCCACCCTTATTTTTCATTGAAAACTTTTTCGAGTATCGCGCAGTGTCTCACTTCCACGTAAATATCACAATAACTGTGGCCGTTAACGAAATGGTCGGAACGTCATTTAAAGATGTCAGAAAAGCAAAAATGAATTTTTTTACCTAATAGTTCCCGTAAAATCGTTTTGAAAAGATTGCAGGGCATGCACCTCGATTCTGTCATTGTGGACTGGCCGAAAGGAGGAAGACACTATTGGCCTCCCTTGCCGAATAAACAAATTAACTCGCCCAATGCTTTGAACGAAAACTGGCCACTGCGCATCGCCCACGTATCCTGCGCAGACTGTCTCCATTATGGCATGTGATGGCTAGAGCGTGATACCACTCCCAATCGCCTGTTCTTCCTCATGTATCGCAGCCTAAACACGTGTAAGTTTATCACATTTTCATTTTACTCAATTTTTTTCCAGCTAAGTGGCAATGTTTTCTGAAATATCCTTGTTTTCCCTTTTTATCTTGTACTGGAAGCGCTTGTCTATGAATGGTTTACAGCATTCCGCTTATATTAAAATTTGTTTCTTTTTTTGCTCGTGTTGGAGAGCAACTTTGTGCTTCCTGTTTTGAGAAAGCTACCACAATGACCGTTTCCCATAACTCGGCAATGTGCCAATTCTCTGTACCATAGGCCAACAATCACAGATTTTTGTTAAAGCGACCTCAAATTTCTCAGTTGTCTTTTCCAGCGTCCTACATACGAAAGAATAAATTGCATTTTCTCCCAGATCTCGTTTCCTGAAGGAAAACTGATGCGGTCTGATAACTAATCGTGTATATAATGAGATGTATTACTACTTTTTATGTATTGAAGCTGGACATTAAACCTGGAATGGAAGGATCCATAATCTTTATCAAATATACGAGAGTGAAAATGTTCTATATGAAACATGAAAGTTTATTATTATCGTTTGCATCAATTACAGTAATACACATTTAGCAAGATAAAGAAATATATATAAAAATGAACATGTGAAATTATATACAGTACACAAGTTTTAAAACGGCTCAGACTACACTCGGATGTTGATGGACTCAACCCAGCGGAGTGCCTCGTGGGATGCTTGATAGAGATTCTCAATGCCACCAGGGAAGCTTCTGATTGGACATTTATTCACAATGTGGCTCATTGTTTGGGTGTCACCACAGTCACACACAGTGTCACTTGAAAAGCCCCACTTGTGCATATTGTATTTGCACCTACCCTCTTCAGTCCGATATCTGTTTAACTGCACCCACAACTTCCTTGGTTTGTGGAAGTCTGGAACTGGAACTGTTGGATTGTCTATAAGTTCGTGGTTTCGGTTTCTTGTAGCTTACCACTCACGTTTCCACTCTGCGTCCTGGTCGAATCCTGTGCCGGCTGCGGTAGCCGAGCGGCTCTAGACGCTTCAGTCCGGAGCCGCGCGACTGCTACGGTCGCAGGTTCGAATCCTGCCTCGGGCATGGATGTGTGTGATGTCCTTAGGTTAGTTAGGTTTAAGTAGTTCTAAGTTCTAGGGGACTGATGACCTCAGATGTTAAGTCCCATAGTGCTCAGAGCCATTTGAACAAATTTTACGAATCTTGTGGATAGCATTTGGACTCCCATGTCATATGCTGGTCTTCTAGATTTGAGGCGTTGCCTGGGCAGTGATAGCAAATCGTCATGAAGAGGGATCTAGTTGTTTTCAGAAACTTGTTGACAGAAGTTGTAAAGAGCAGCCTTTCGACGTAGGTCCACCAGACCTCCGTCGAAAGGCTGCTCTTTACAACCTCTGTCAACAAGTTTATGAAAACAACTCTATCCCTCTTCATGCAAGGGTGATTGTGTGAATGTTTACCAACAGTGTTCATGTTTTTCAATGTGATTCATCAAGCAATCGTTTGCTCCTCATTAGAACAGCAATGGATGCCATGTCGAAAATTTACACATGCAGTGGCCATATTCGACACAAACTTAGTAAGTCAGAACCAATATTTCCATGACGGAGCTGTAAGATCATGTTTTTCAGGGTGTAGTGTCGACAACCCTTCCATTAGGATACCAGGTAAAGATTCGCGAAGTGAAGATATCTGTAATTCTTCGTCCACGAAAGCAACAGTTGAACCGGTTTCATACAAAGGGTGAGTCAGCTAATGCAGGTTCCAAAATATTTCCAGAATGACCAAATATGTCGAGATGCGCCTTCTGCTTTGTGAGTTGCAGTGAAAAAATTGGGCAAGTTCCTGAAGTAAGCAAGTAATTTTTAACATTTATAGCTGCCGAATTATGACACAAACTTCATTCCTGTTTTAAGTGGAACTAAATTTTGTTTCTGTAGTGCTGGTAAAAGCCTTAGAATGGGACATAAAAGATATAAGGTGTGGAACCTAATTAAACAGTAACACGATGAAAGTGCCGCAAACCACTGTCCCTGTCCCGTCATCAGGAGGCTAGGTGCCAAACACATGTGCCCTCCTGTTTCCTTTACTCGTCGATGCTGCCTTATATGTTCATGTGGGCTGGGTTTCAAGGTATTCGGTTTCTTACCGTACTGTTTGGTATTTCAACCCCATGCTCAGTGTTTGGTACCGAAGTGTGGGTGCTTCGGTATTTTTAGAATTCCATGCATATCACAAAATTATCAATAGGATAATAGCGGTTCCATGCAGCAATACCTATGTGGAAAAAGTCTTCTGTTACATGAATCATTTATGGTCTGAAACTAAAACCAAATTGTGTGTCGATACAGTAAAAGCAGAATTATGCATTCGCTATAATTATTATTAAAGGTAACCCAGTTTGTTAAGAGCTGTAATTAGCTATAATAAATGTAATTTTTAATGTTTGCTAAGTGCTTTTTGGTGCACCCCTTTTCTCACAGCTCAGCAAATCCTTTAGTCAGGCAGTACTCGGCAATTTTGTCGATTTAATCTGGCAACCCTACATATGGATGACGAAACATTGATTGACAGCACTATTCTAGTCTAAATGCATTAGATTTCTCGTAGAACGGCTATTGAAAATCACTGTTATTCGAGAGAAACATGGCCAGTTAAAGAGGTCTCGAGTTGCATAAAGCATAGAAAGCTAGTATTAAAATAAATGAACTTTGCCTTTACTAGTGGTAGCAGTTTTGTGCAGTTTATTATAGTTCATTCCCTAAAATGGCTGTTTTTGTATAGAAGCAGTGGTCTAATAAGAATACTTTGAGGATTTTAAAAAGCTGATGTTATCCTTATATGTGAGTGAAGAGGACAACTTTTGAAAGAGGAGGCTGGAAGGATCTGTTGACCAAACATAGTATTATTGACACTGCCTAAAATATTAAGTCATTTTAATTTGCTCCTAAGTCACTATTAAGCGGAAATCTATTGATAACTATTAATCCTTCCAGTTGAGTGTTACCGAGTTAAATTCAGCAGTAAAAGTAATTGTGCAGTAAGTAGTAGTAGCAGTAGTAAAAAAAAAAAAAAAAAAAAAAAGAAAAAAAAAAGAAAAGAAAAGTGAGTTCGTATGTGCAGTGTTGGCTATGAGACTCGAAGGGACATGTCTAGTTTTCTGTGCTTCATTCAAGATGACACTTCCTTCACGAAGTGTGAGAGTTGTGTTTTTAAGGGGCTCCGGAACGCCCTATACTTGCAATGTTAAAATAACGCTTATAAATTACATCTTTCCTCACAAAGTATTTGAGGTAGGAAGTTGAACTTTTTACAGATTATTTATTGGAATATGGACTACAACTTAACACAGGGATTTTACAAAATTTTAGTTCAGTTATTAAAGATGATTTTTTTCAATTGTAATGAAAATTCACAACATTTTTTTGCAATTTTTTATTTATATATTCAAAAATATACAATTTTTTGGAAAAAAGGCTGTGTTAAATTATGCAGAAGGTACTGTGTAACATTTACTGAAAGTTTGAAACAAATATGTTTGGAAGATCCTTAGAAAACATGTAATTAGTATGAGAAAATAAGAGTTTTGGGAATCGAGCGACAAAGATTGGATTAACTTTTTAGTGCATTCCAGGTCCATAAGATGGATTATCTTCATCCTCTGCAAACTCCTCCTCCAGCTTCCTCTTGTTCCTCCTCCTGTTTACTCTTGCTTGTATTTCTAGACTCTTTACAGCCCTGTCTGCAGCCCGAAGGCGTTCCTTGTCTAAAGCAAGCATTGCTCGTACCATGTTAGAACCTATCTTCATTCCCATATTTCTAAACACCTTTGGCTTTCCAACATTTCTCATTTTCTTAAAAGCCTTCAGAGGATTTCTAATAACTTTACTTTTACTCATTATTATACTTCAACAGAACAGAGACTCAAGAAACAGAATTAATTACGAATATTCAGGGATAACGACAAAGTAAATAAACATGAAACAATCGACAATCACACCAGCGATATATATTGAACCATCACAGGTTAGCCACAACACATACTTTATCTCACATCACTAAAATGTACCTGATGAACACGGACGTTAATAATAACACCATTTGACAGCAGTTTAACAGCGCCACAGTGGGTCACGCCCATGTAGAACACATTTAAAAAAAAAATTAAAAATAGTTGTAGTCTTCGGAATTGAATAAATTATATATCTATTAAAAGGTAATAGTCCGCAGATTCAGAAAACGCAAAAAAGTAAAAATTGAACTTTTCATGATTTTGAGCCTTTCCGGAGCCCCTTAAGTATATCTGGTAAAAAAAGTGTAGGTGACTGTAAGGTGCGTGTGTAGAGTAATGTAGTGTTGTTTTTGTGCCGGATTGCCGGATGTTGGTGTGGGAAGGGAGACGGTGAAACCTGCCCCTGGCACATAGCCTACTCCTCTTGAAAAGCACCAAAATCTGGTGACCAGGAACTTTGCGCCGCTACACCACCGCCCCTTTGCCGTAAAGGCAAAGGAAAAGCAGCGAACAGCACTTGCCGCACCCACTACCATCCAAGTATTATCCACACCTAACATTGCTGAACTTCGGCGCTCTGACGAAAACCGGTGTATTCAACGAGGCAAGACCCTTAGCAGTACTCCAAATATTAGGTGGATAAAAATTGAAGTAAATGATTTGTAAATTTTCTTGCAAGATCTTAGTGGTTGGAGAAAAATTGTTGACATCTGTCTGTCTGAACACCATGAACCACAGGAATAGAAACTCTTACAGCGAGTGGTTAAGCTAGCTGCATATTAACGTAGATCAAATACGAATAAAAGAGAAGTCGCCACGTTCAGAATAAAGAAATATAAATACAAAAAATAAATAAATTCTATGTAGATCAGGATAAGGAGGTGTTTGTGACTGAATACTGGGAAGTGTAGTACTTACGGTTGTTATAGTATACAGGTCCCCCCCCCCCCCCCCCCATGACCGGTGCAAGAGCAGTTTCCCACACGAGAGATTTATCATATGGCACCCCAATCCTCCCTTTCCCTCGTCCAGTGTCGCCCGTGTCAGATTACACTGCATACTCTGATAAGCACTGTATACAAATCTTGCGCCCCTCTCAGCTTGGCGCCCCAAGCGGCGGCTTGTGTTGCTTGAACCTTAAACCAACCTTAAGGTCTCCACCAGGTAATTGTAGAATTTGAATGGATTATTGTGCTGTCTCACAGACAGAACGAAGGGATTACTTATTTGCGGAGATTTCAGTGTAATTTTTTTTGAAGGAACATGACAGGAAAAGTGATCTATAGGATGGCCACTTTATCAGTGGCGTGGCGAACATAACTGGCACCTGGGGCACGACACTTCATTGGCGCCCCCTCCCCTCCCGCTGCCCCATCAGCATAACACTTTATAGGCGACCCCCTCCCCCCCCCCCCCCGCCATCCACGTCGCATGGGGTATGACACTACTTGGCGCCCCGGCCCCCTCCCCCAAGAAACACATAGATGTGACGGGCTTGTTTCAATAGTGGTAGAAGTCCATTTTTGTTCATTTTGAGAAACAGAGTCCTAAAGTTAAATGAGCACTGAAAAATCTGCAGTTGAGATACCAGAAATATTCAAGTATATGGCTTGTTGCTAGAGATGAACCTTTCTTTCTATTTGTTTGGATCATTAATTTCAGCGGCATTATAGACAGAAAAGTAGAGGTAATGGAGCTGTGACACTACTGAAATAAAATAAATTGACCATTGTATATAAACCTGTGAAGTCTTTTATTGCAAATAATTTTTATTGCAGTTTTAATGTACACCTTCTTATTAAATTCACATGTACAATTGAACTACACAGTCAGATATGTTTCAGGTTAATTAGTTTCTGTAAAACTAAAGACAACATTCTTCTTCTTCATGTTGCAGATCTCTGTCTTCTGTTTGTAGAGCAAGGAAATAACTATGTGTGATAGCTGGAACATAAGGGAGCAAATCAGTCATATCCTGCTTTTTCTTTTTCAGCACTTTTCTCGTGTGTGTGAAACTGCAATAATGCCATACACGTGTGGTCTCCCTCTACCACGTTTGGGAGCAACGTTTAGGACCTGGAAGTCAGTATCATCGTTCAGTGTTTCCTTGTAGAGTTTTTTGTACGGCTTCTGCCTCCAAATGGCAAACCACCTCCGCTAGGACCTTGCCAAGTCAGCTGTGCGGGTCTCCCGCAACGTCCCTTACGCTCCTCGGAGTATGCGACCTCATCATCATCATCTGCCTTTCAAAACACATCCATTTTATTATCAGCCAATTACATTGAACATACTCCTCATTTTTCTTCCTTCTTACCACTACATTTTGTAACTGTTTCAGTGCTAAAAAGTCAGAATGCTTCATTTCTGTGCATACTAATTTATTTTTTGTGCCAGTTTTCCTAATTGTTTCAAAACTATCATCTGAGGAAAACAGAAACTCTTTCTTATTTGTTTTTCTATCTGGGAAAATCCCTGTCATTTGGCAGTTATGAGTGACCTGGGAGCAGGAATTTCAATCAATAATGTTGACATGAAATTGAGGAGATCGTGTCACTTTCATTAGTGTTAGGGCAATATTTATGATCCTGTTTTGCCAACCACACGTGTCACTGTACGCAAATACCTGTTTTTGAGAAGTGACACACTTTTCAATATGTATCAATAAACAGGTACGAATTTCCTGTGAACCTCTTGATCCAGATGTTTCATCCCAAAAATACATATGGATTTTGCCGCCAGTTAAATTGTGGCATCCAAAATTATACACATACATGTTTCTTTTGTAGTACGATATCGATGTTGTCAGTTTAATAAATGCAAGTGCTTTTTTCAGGTCAAAGGTAAACACGAACATCTGGGAATCTGCCTCTTTACTACATGCTGCGTCTGTAGCCATTGCTGTCCTTGCAGCTTCAGCCCTAAGGTGAAGCTCGTTTTCAGTTTGAAACTTTCTTTTTTCTTCTGCATTGGTGACAGCGTCCATTTGAAAGCTCAATTCGTCACAAAAAGAGCAAGTGTCTGTATGTGGTGGTCGAAATGACAGGCTGAAGTCTTTGTTAAAAAAATTTCGATAGATTATACGCATTTATCTCTGTACAAAAAATGGTTCAAATGGCTCTGAGCACTATGGGACTTAACATCTGTGGTCATCAGTCCCCTAGAACTTAGAACTACTTAAACCTAACTAACCTAAGGACTTTACACACATCCATGCCCGAGGGAGGATTCGAACCTGCGACCGTACCAGTCGCGCGGTTCCGGACTGAGCGCCTAGAACCGCGAGACCACCGCGGCCGGCTATCTTTGTACAAATCGTTCATTTTGGCCACACAACGCTCAGGTTTTAAAAACCTTTTGTGAGTATTATCCTTCCTTGTATAATGGCTCTCGGAAACTGGAAAGCTTTTGATGTTATCCTTTACAACATTTATCAGACCTTCTGGTACAGAGAATTTGTTCTGATGTTTACCCCTTCCATCAAGGTGAGGTGTACCTTCTTCCTTGCTTTTTGTTAAAAGCCTAGAGCGTCGTCCATTAAAAATGTCAAGAGTATTCAAGAAAAACGTCTTGCATATTATAGCACAGTTTCCGTTCACATATAATCGATATTCATAAATACAGCTTTTCTGAGAACCAGAGCCATCTCTTGGTCGTCGTCGGTTAACTGAATGATACGTGCATAAACCATTCAGATAACTATTCTGGCGATTAATATCACCCATAGCCCAGAATTTGTCAAATAACGTCTTCCTCTCATCCTCTGAAATCTTACTGAAACGTATACGTGCACACCTGCAGTCCACATTGCGAAATGTTTCTGGAGGAATTATTTTATCAGTTGCTGTGACGTATAACTCCCCAGTGTTCCTCTTTGTCTTTCGAATATACTTTTCATATGTGTCCGTTTTCAATGCTCCCTTCTTGCTTCGAGTACGCTTCCTTTTGTCTGCGTATTTGCGGTTGCACCGTGAGCACAGGCATCAGTAACAGTGTAAAAGGCAGACATCTATCCAGACCTCACACAGGAATTCCAAACTGCATCAGGATTTACTTCAGGTACTATGACAGTTCGGCGGGAGGTGAGAAAACTGGGATTTCATGGTCAAGCGGCTGCTCATAAGCCACACATCACGCCGGTAATGCCAAACGACGCTTCGCTTGGTGTAAGAAGCGTAAATATTGGACGATTGAACAGTGGAACAACGTTGTGTGGAGTGACGAATAATGGCACACAATGTGGCGATGCGATGGCAGGGTGTGGGTATGGCGAATGAACGGTGAACGTCATCTGTGTAGTGTGTAGTGGCAACAGTAAAATTCGGAGGCGGTGGTGTTATGGTGTGGTCGTGTTTTTCATGGAGGGGGCTTGCACCTCTTGTTGCTTTGCGTGGCACTACCACAGCACAGGCCTACATTGACGTTTTAAGCATCTTCTTGCTTCCCTCTGTTGAAGAGCAATTCGGGGATGGCGATTGCATCTTTTAACATGATCGAGCACCTGTTCATAATGCACGACCTGTGGTGGAGAGGTTACACCACCATAACATCTCTGTAATGGACTGGCCTGCACAGAGTCCTGACCTGAATCCTATAGAACAGCGTTTGGAAACTCCGACTTCGCGCCAGGCCTCACCGACCGACATCGATTCCTCTCCTCAGTGCAGCCCTATGTGAAGAATGGACTGCCATTCCCCAAGAAACCTTCCAGCACCTGATTGAACGTATGCCTGCGAGAGTGGAAGCTGTCATCACGGCTAAGGGTGGGCCAACACCATATTGAATTACAGCATTGCCAATGGAGTGCACCACGAACTTGTAAGTCATTTTCAGCCAGGTGTCCGGATACTTTTGATCACATAGTGTAAGTAGAGTTGGTTCTTTGTCAGGATGCACTCTCCCAGTTCGCTCCTTGCCAGTTTTCCAAGGGTGGGTGGTAGTGACCTATGGTCGCTGGTAGACACAGTGAAAGTAGAGTCAGAATTAGTTATTTAATTCCATAAAAATACAGGTAGCGTCTTAACGCGTGGTTCGCATCGTCTGTCAATACCCGCTGAGGAATCGCGTCGTAAACGGCCTTCAGCCCGCTCAAGGCAGATGACACCGCACACTTGTGCCCTGTCCACTCTCGCTCGGCACCTTTCTTCGTCATCCGTCGCACCGCGGTGACTGTTGCCATGAAGTTCGACGATATAGACCTGCCGTCCAGGTAGGTCCTCTTCTCGTCCACCAGTGTGTCAGGAACGTTGGTGTCCTGGTCCTGGTAGGAAAGAAAGACCCCCAGGCCCTCCTATCAGCACTCCTATCAGCGACAGATGCAGACTGTTGTGTTGAACTCCACGACTGGTGATTATGGCGAGGTAGCCATCTCTCCGAGTAGCGGCTGTTGCCCGTAGCGTGCAGAAAATCTACAACAGAATTGTGCCAGACGTCATTTTGCTGTGGTCGGAGAATCGAGTGCGGACGTCATATACGCCATCGATCCGTCTGACCGACTGCCTTCAGATCTAAACTGCTGTGGTATTTATGGAGTGAAGCAGCGGATAATGCTCACCCGACGTCATTCGTCTTGATCGCATAGGACTTGCTAGTAGGGAGGTATCAGCGGTTTGCCTTCTGCCGCACTTGCTTAACGAGTATGTTATAGTATAGAACTGGTACGCAAAAGCTGTTGGTACCGTTTGTTGCATTCGCCTTTGCCTTTTATAATATCCCTTGGCCCATGTTAGCGCATATAAATCGGTTCAACGACCTTTCTGTTGTTATTGGTTTAAAGTGAATGTATACAGGGTGGTCCATTGATCGTGACCGGACCAAATATCTCACGAAATAAGCGTCAAACGAAAAAACTGCAATGAACGAAACTTGTCTAGCTTGAAGGGGGAAACCAGATGGCGCTATGGTTGGCCCACTAGATGGCGCTGCCATAGGTCAAACGGATATCAACTGCGTTTTCTAAAATAGGAACCTCCATTTTTATTACATATTCGTGTGGTAAGTAAAGAAATATGAATGTTTTAGTTGGATCACTTTTTTCGCTCATCGAATGACCAAATGCGAATGGCAGCGTCCCAATTCGAGAAGATACTATAGAAGTTTTCTTTCTCTTACAATTCAAGAATTTTACAGAGAACCGTCGGTGTCGGCAGCTGCTTCTCCACCACGAGAGTAACTTGTCTATGTGTACGAAATTACGTACGTTGTGAAGGTCGTCGACGCCGCACGGAATATGTACTTCACCAACATACAAATAGACACTATAGACACCACTTCAAGAACAAAGAGTTTAGTATTACCAGCTTGAAAAACATTAATTTCTTCTTTTGAGCAGTAAAAATATAGTATACTTTCTGTCGTCACATAATGAAGGTAGCGTGACCCTGTTTGGCTACTCTTACCCACTACATTCCGCTGAAGTCTGCTGCCTGGCTCGCCAGAAATGCCTATATTGTATTTTGCCCTGACTCAGTCTCAGTGGCGAAATGTTCTCATTGTGACCGCCTCGTGTCGATATTGCTGCAGTGTAGTGAGATAGCTTCGCTCTGGGACTTTAAAAATTTTACCCGTTATACTGCCCTAAGTAAGGTTGGCATGCAACATTAGGTTTGAATATGGTTCAACTGATCAGAAGGGTTTGGTCATGTACTATTGTTTGAAGCCCTTATAGAGGCATGACACATTTATGAGAGACTTTAATATAGCAACGACAGAACAGTGAAATAATAAAAACGAATGGATTTTGATTATTAAAAGAAAAGAAAACATTAAGAATATGATCCCACAGAATAATAATACGGGCTGCAAACAAAAAATTAATATTTGATTGTTCGTTTAGTCAAACCACACACAAATTTGTTCCCAATTGTGGTTTCATATACAAGAAACCAAACTGATTAAATTTGCAATGCAATCAGAGCAGTTGTAGGCTGTAATGAACGCATCATGAAGCCGGCCGTTGTGGCCGAGCGGTTCTAGGCGCTTCAGTCTGGAACCGCGCGACCGCTACAGTCGCAGGTTAGTTAGGTTTAAGTAGTTCTAATTTCTAGGGGACTGATGACCTCAGATGTTAAGTCCCATAGTGCTCAGAACATGTTGCGTGTGAAATCTTATAGGACTTAACTGATAGGGTCATCAGTCCCTAAGCTTACACACTACTTAACCTAAATTATCCTAAGGACAAATACACACACCCATGCCCGAGGGAGGACTCGAACTTCCTCCGGAACCAGTCGCACAGTCCATGACTGCAGCGCCGTTGACCGCTCGGATAATCCCGCGCGGCTAGTGCTCAGAGCCATTTGAATTATTTTGAATGCATCATGTCACATAAATTGGAACGAAATCTCGAAATTTCAGCCGGTGTGTACAAGACTTTATATTGTAACAAATTCTCCGCAGTTTAAATATTCGATCTCTGTTCATTCAACAATGAGCCAAAGTCCACTATAGGCGAGACGGTGTAAGATGATCCCTGACTGCTCACAGCAGTGCTGCCAGCTTCCAACTGGAAACCGCCAACAGCTGTCGGCCTAAACAGTAGCCGTCTCGGTCACATCGCATGACGAACATCGATGTGTTATATCTTCCCGGAATTGTGAAAATGTCTACTTTTATTTGGTGTTTGAATATTATATTTTAGTTGAAAATGGGGCGGCGTAAGCGGTAATATTTAAGAGAAAGCGTACGTTTTCGACCATTTTTTTGGTGGGTGCCAAATTTTAGGATTCATAGAAGTCAGACCGCAATTAGGAGAAAAATTTCCTTTCCACAGTTTAAAGATACAACCATACTCAACGTCCAGACGATTTGTCGTTGCTTTTCAATTACTAGTTTTGCCCTAATAATGGTGGGCGAAGATTGTTGCAGTTCGCCGAATGGTGATACGTATGAACAAGACGAAAATTGTAAATGCAGGCTCTGTTGTTGCCTTTCACAGCTGTCATGTTTTTATGCACGTAAAACTACGTAAAACGCTAATATCACATCTTTAGTTTATTTGCTTTTGCGTGTCTATTGGCTGCATGCTCGCGTGTGCTATGTTCCCGAACTTCTGCACAGTATTTCTACTTCATTGTTTACATCTTGGCTTGCCGTCAGATAGGAAAATGGAAATGAGCATAGGGCATTGTGAGCCGGGAGTCCCCCATTCGGGAAAGTTCGGCCGCCGAGGGCAATAAGTTATTGCATTAGACGCCACATTGGGCGACTTGGGCGTCGGAGATGAGGACAACACAACACCCAGTCCCTGAGCGGAGAAAAATCTCCTGCCTCAACCGGGAATCGAACCCAGGCCCCTTGGTATGGCATTCCGCCGCGCCGACCACTCACATAACGGGGGCGACGTTGTTTTGTACTCGCGCTCGTAACATAATGAGTAGCCTTGTACTTGTGTGAAACCATGCATCATTTACGGAATAGTGAAAGTGTGGACATCAAAGCGCGTGCTTACTTTGAGGCCGATAAAGAACAGGGCGCGAGCAGTCCCATATTTCAGACAGTGAAGCGAATTTCGAGAGAATGTAGGGAAACTTCATGCCTTGGATCACCAAAAAAGAGTTCTGGCAGGCAAGAAAAGTTTGTATTGGAAAAACAGGTGGTCATAAGAAGAAAAATCCACAACTTATATGTGGAAAAGCAGTTTCCAACAGTGGCAGCCGTGTTGGAAAAGTCGAAGACCGGATTTTCCTCATATGATTGAAAGAAACCTTTGGCATATTATTCGAAACTTGGCCTTCAGATAAAAAAATATCAACAAAAAACTGTGCTGATGGAAAGTAACCAAGTAGTAGGAATAAGAGACGAGTTATTGGGGGACATAAGACGCTTGCACAGCACCCGATGAACTAAATTCAAATGGCTCCGAGCACTATGGGACTTAACATCTGTGGTCATCAGTCCCCTAAAACTTAGACCTACTTAAACATAACTAACCTAAGGACATCACACACATCCATGCCCGAGGCAGGATTCGAACCTGCGACCGTAGCGGTCATGCGGTTCCAGACTGAAGCCCCTAGAACCGCACGGCCACACCGGCCGGCACCTGATGGACTATTTATTACACTGACGAGAGGCGGTGTGGTCCAAATCATTCCAGAAAGTTTGTTTGGCAGGAACAAAAATGCCTTATGCATCAGAAAATGCATACAATTATCACAGAGGAAGTGTTCAAGAGTGGAATCACTGGAAACGGGGAATTCAAACACCGTCCGCTTCTGGAAAAGGGATTATAATGTTCGACACTGGTACCGACGATGGGTTCGTGCAAAACGCTGGCTTATGTTTCATTGGGCAAAAAGGGGGTAAATTATCATTCTGAAATGAATGCCACATACTACGAAGAGTGATTTAGGAGCGTTCTCGAAAAAATTATCAAACAGATCTGCGATTGTTTTAGATGAGGCTCCATATCACAAGATGATAAATCCAGTGTCACGAAATCCATTTACGAAATGCAGAAAGGATTCTACACTCCTCGAAATTGAAATAAGAACACCGTGAATTCATTGTCCCAGGAAGGGGAAACTTTATTGACACATTCCTGGGGTCAGATACATCACATGATCACACTGACAGAACCACAGGCACATAGACACAGGCAACAGAGCATGCACAATGTCGGCACTAGTACAGTGTATATCCACCTTTCGCAGCAATGCAGGCTGCTGTTCTCCCATGGAGACGATCGTAGAGATGCTGGATGTAGTCCTGTGGAACGGCTTGCCATGCCATTTCCACCTGGCGCCTCAGTTGGACCAGCGTTCGTGCTGGACGTGCAGACCGCGTGAGACGACGCTTCATCCAGTCCCAAACATGCTCAATGGGGGACAGATCCGGAGATCTTGCTGGCCAGGGTAGTTGACTTACACCTTCTAGAGCACGTTGGGTGGCACGGGATACATGCGGACGTGCATTGTCCTGTTGGAACAGCAAGTTCCCTTGCCGGTCTAGGAATGGTAGAACGATGGGTTCGATGACGGTTTGGATGTACCGTGCACTATTCAGTGTCCCCTCGACGATCACCAGTGGTGTACGGCCAGTGTAGGAGATCGCTCCCCACACCATGATGCCGGGTGTTGGCCCTGTGTGCCTCGGTCGTATGCAGTCCTGATTGTGGCGCTCACCTGCACGGCGCCAAACACGCATACGACCATCATTGGCACCAAGGCAGAAGCGACTCTCATCGCTGAAGACGACACGTCTCCATTCGTCCCTCCATTCACGCCTGTCGCGACACCACTGGAGGCGGGCTGCACGATGTTGGGGCGTGAGCGGAAGACGGCCTAACGGTGTGCGGGACCGTAGCCCAGCTTCATGGAGACGATTGCGAATGGTCCTCGCCGATACCCCAGGAGCAACAGTGTCCCTAATTTTCTGGGAAGTGGCGGTGCGGACCCCTACGGCACTGCGTAGGATCCTACGGTCTTGGCGTGCATCCGTGCGTCGCTGCGGTCCGGTCCCAGGTCGACGGGCACGTGCACCTTCCGCCGACCACTGGCGACAACATCGATGTACTGTGGAGACCTCACGCCCCACGTGTTGAGCAATTCGGCGGTATGTCCACCCGGCCTCCCGCATGCCCACTATACGCCCTCGCTCAAAGTCCGTCAACTGCACATACGGTTCACGTCCACGCTGTCGCGGCATGCTACCAGTGTTAAAGACTGCGATGGAGCTCCGTATGCCACGGCAAACTGGCTGACACTGACGGCGGCGGTGCACAAATGCTGCGCAGCTAGCGCCATTCGACGGCCAACACCGCGGTTTCTGGTGTGTCGGCTGTGCCGTGCGTGTGATCATTGCTTGTACAGCCCTCTCGCATTGTCCGGAACAAGTATGGTGGGTCTGACACACCGGTGTCAATGTGTTCTTTTTTCCATTTCCAGGAGTGTATTATTGAATGGTTGTTGGCTGTTAAACAGTGTTCAAACAAAAGGAAACAATCCTCGTATCATATGTTTTACATTTAGGCTGAGCTACACTACGTAGATAATGTCTTGCACATCACGCATTGAAGTGCATAACAGAGTTGGTTCAGGAGATGAATGCGGATCTATTTCCATTGTAAGTGAGAATAACTCGGACGTCATGCACTGAACCGCACAATGGTGTTATTTCAATGTGGACATATTTCCAATCAGTCAAGAATACAAGTATTACATGAAAACAGCGCGAAGCGTAATATTTAACTCCATACAAGCAATAGATAATCATCGTCTCCCCATCCCCAGAGCTACTTTCATGGATTTTCCCACGGCACTTTGAGACTGCAGTCCAAAATAACGTATTGTGTAAGCTTAAAATGGAGGGAAATTTAAAATAACCCACGTGCGTTTCAACGGTACAGCTCATTCACACTGCAGTTGCTATAGACTACATTGATACTTATTTTGCATGACATACTTAACCATGCACCACTGTCTTTCGCCAAGCTAACCTGCACTGATTTTAAAACAGAGGGAAATCCAAAATATCAGATCCAATTCTGTTATTTTAGAGGTCTCTGCAGTCACTCCCCACATGCCACTGACATTCCAGCTCACTTGTGTGGAATTTCAGTCCCATGAATTTTGCTTTTCAGCCCCCATCAGTCTGCCTGCTTACAGTTTTATTTGTTGACGTATGGAGAGGAGCACGAAGAACAACTGTGACCCCAAGAGTAATCAGATAGTTGACCATGCAGTGAATAAGTATGTATCTAGTAGAGTAGTTCATGATGGGTGAGACCCTATGCAGTATACAGTCATACAGCAAAATAGTAACAAATTGCTTGTAGATAGTGAAACTGTAACAAATTAATTCATGTTACAGCAAAATTTAGTAAATTGTCCATACCACAGCAACATTGTGACGAATTACTGTTGTCTTACAGTAAAATTCTAACAAATTTCCCCATGCATCATTATGTTACACAAAATTGTAACAAGTTGACCACGTTACAGTGAAATTCTAACAGATTACCCTCCACATCACAGCAAAATTGTAACAGATCATCTTCCTTGTTACAGCAAGACTAACAAATTACGCCATACATCATCATGGTACAGAAAAATTGTAGCAAATCGTCCCATATAGCAAAATTGTACAGAATTACACCTCCAATATCACTGTTGTTTGCCCCCACTTTAATTCTCATGCCATCGTAAAGATATAAGAATTAATGTCAAATGTGTTGAGAAACAGCTGAAACCAATAAAATTAAATAATGCAATATGGCCCCCTTAAATCCAAGTTAGATTCCACATAGAATTTACAGCTGATTAGTTCCCAATTTAAACTTGATGTGTTATATTATGTCTCTGTAGTTTTAATGATTTACATTAACTACAGTTATCAGCTCAGAGTTTCCTTATTTGCTCATTGCCTCTGATGTAGGCAACCAGAAACTGCATGCTCTTTCTGCAGGAGTGTGACAGCTCAAAAATTAAAGTATGTACAGGTGAACCATGAAAGATTTCTGTGGGAGGGAGACTGACCTCCACGAGTGCCGCCATTATGCCTGGATTATGCAGTGTGTGACACAGTTTCCAAAATGCAGTGATGTGTGGCACGATACACCAGATGGAGTGCCTGAACTATGCATGCCTACGATGCCCATCACTATGACATTTTAATAAGGAACAATTAGTAAGGTACAATTTAAAGAACACAGTTAACGACAACAGAGGGTAACAGATGGACTTTTATAATGTAGTAGTACTCTTTGCCAATAAAAGGGATTTAATATGAGCTCTATTCATAGCAGAAATTTCCAGTTTTTTCTTGTATACTGCAACACACTGCATTGTGAGATGCTCATTTGTGTTCTCCTGGTGTTATTGATGTTGATCGGCACATATTCTTTTTGTTCAGAAGTGATTTTCACAAAAAAACCTGCACCAATATTCTACAGTTTGAGTATTTTTATGTCATTGTTTTGATCAGTTCATTGTTTGGTGTTTTGTTATTGTTTTATGATGTTCACCGGGAGAGTGTTTTCATGTACACAAAATCCTGGCAACCCAATTCTGCTACTTTACATGCATTTCTGTTTATTCTTACAGACCTAATGAATCTCACATAATAAGTGGGGATATAGATGAGACAACTGAACATTGGGAATTTTAGTTTGCATTTTTCATTATATGCTGGATATCTTTATTGCAATCATTTCTGCTTTATGAACTGATAATAATATGTAAGATTTTCCAGTATTTTGTAGAACTTCCAGGATGATTTCTTTGAAAGGGCACAATCAGTTATTTCACATCTTTGAAACAGTCTGAGCTTGTGCTCCATATCTATGACCTCATTGTCAACAGGATGTTAAACTCTAATTTTACTTACTTTCATTTCATAGACGTTTTTCTTTAGACTTTCACCACTAAACCAGATTTGGTTTCCTTTTCATACATTTTCTCTTGTTATCTGCCTAGGAGTTACTCGGTT
The DNA here is from genome assembly GCF_023898315.1 of Schistocerca nitens. NCBI lineage: Eukaryota > Metazoa > Arthropoda > Insecta > Orthoptera > Acrididae > Schistocerca > Schistocerca nitens. The sequence goes on from NC_064619.1 coordinate 283,454,309, forward strand.
CTGTACTGTCTCATTAGTAATAATAAAATTTCATTTTCTTCCAGTCCTGACGATAACATATTTCTAGAAGTGAATATTATGGCACACATTGATATGTATCTAAGTCTGAATTGTCCAGACTTTTACCTGATGATTTTCTTTTTGTGCTGTTGAATAAACCCATAAACCCATTGAATCTCAAATTTGTACACACAGGTTTTCAGTACATTGCCATGTAGAATATGTACCTTGATTTTTCAGGTACTGTGTCACTCAGTTCTACTACTTTTGTTGTGTTTTGTTGTTCTGTTTGTTTCTTGAATTTCTTGTACTGTGTAATTCAATTCTGTTTCTTTTGATGCATTTTCTTGTTCTGTGGTTTGTCCTGTTTTAATTGCAGCAGCAGCTAATGCCAGCAGTTTCCTACTTTTGCATCCTTCCTATTAGTACATATTGAGTGGACAGTGCACTGGCTTGTTATTCTGGGGGGGGGGGGGTTTGAATCCCGGCTGCATTGGAGATTTTCTTCACTCCTGCCAGTAGGCCCTTGCCACAGGACATTTCATTTTATTTCATTTCATCTTGTAAAAACCAGATTTCTGAAAACACCCTTCTCAGAAAATAATTTTAGTTTATTATCAGATTTCTAAATCAAGCATAATTGTTGCCAACACAGTATACTGACACTCTGTCAGGAAAACTGACACAAGTTGAAATAACGCAGTAAAAAGAATGCATCCAGTCTATAAGAAAAGTGTCACTTTTTTTAAATTGTGTATATACGCAGAGTGAAGTACCGAATGAAAATTTGCACAAAAACTAGGATTTGAATCCAGGTCTCCTGCTCACTAGGCAGATATACTAACCACTAGGTCAACATGGCACAGTGGCTTTGCACAACTCTAGCATGCCTCTCTCCTCATTCCAAATTTTCATTCACGCCTCAGCCCACTTGGTATTCCCTCTAAACTCAAACATCATTGCCGAGGGTCTCTTAACAGTTTTGGAATAGCACCTCAACATCAAACAAAACAGGAGATCCTGCCTCAAATCCAGGCATAGGTACTTTAAACAAATAATTCATTCCATTAAAGCACCTGTGCCTCAGTTTCAGGTAGGTTCCCCAGTTTTGTTTGATGTTGATGCACTATTACAATATGATTGGGGAGCCTGTGTGAGCCTGTTTGATTTTAGAGGGAATACTAAGTGGGCTGAGGTGTCAATGAGAATTTGGAATCATGAGGGAGGCATTGGAGGGTAGTCCGCCCAATTGTGCAAATCCATTGTGCCAGGGTGGGGTATTAGTTAGTGCATCTGCCTAGTGAACGGATGACCTGGGTTTGAATCCCAGCCGTGGTACAAATTTTCATTTGTTGTTTCAGTCTGCATATATACATCGTGGATGTCTGAGAGTCAAAAATGGTCTCTGGAAACATATAGTTTCATTCCCTTTTTTTTATTATAATGCTATTAAAAATAACATTCAACTTAATTTTTATGTGAAAAGTGTCACAACTCAAAATGTGGCACACTTCTTGATTCTCTCATGCACACCTTCCAATAACAACACTGTTCTTGCCATTACAAATCGTGAATTCACATACAACAAAATTGACACAACTGTTCACAAGCAGACAAATTGTGAGGTGGATATGTGACAGTTTTTATGCAATTTAGGGTGTCCTTAGATATTTTTCAGTGACATAAACTCAAAATTGCAAGTTTCTCTTGCTGGGGTGTGATTTTTGAGTGACTCTCGACAGATCCATTATGTTTAGGAAATACCTTCAACAGGAAACTGGCTGATGCTAGCTGGTGATCTAATGCAAATAACTTGAGAACTAAAGCACAAGCACTATCATACTGTCCTGTTGCCGAATACTGTTCTTGTTTGGAGTAGAAGTAGCCATGCCATCAATTCACCAATAGCCCTGTAAGGTGTTTAACTTGAAGTGTGTGGAAGGTGTAGTTCAGAACAGATGTGGTTCTGTGATCTTTTGAGTGTGTTTCCCTTACCATGACTTGGGTCCACTTATCCAGGATACCATGAAAAAGAACCAGGTTGTTTACTTCAACATTCTCACTGACAAAGCTTTGCCCTTTCTTCTACAGTTTCATGACGAGTATTTTCTGGTCATTCCCATCTTTTAGCATAACAACTGCATACACTGCACTTCACACGTACTTTATCAAACATTTTGTAAAAGACTGGAATAAGTGAAATGGCTCTGATATTAGAGATTATTGGCTGATTTCATTTTATATAGATGGTTGATGCCTTAAGTCATTGAATTATTTCAAAAAAAGGTCATTTTGGTATTGTCAATTCAGTACAGGATTTTAACACTATTCTGCAAATACAATGATTACCACCTTTGACATCACAATACTTGTCATCCCTTAAAAGTGGATGCTTGTTTGAAATTAATGTCTGTCAATATCATGTAAAATCCTGCTAGAGTAAATATGTGTTTGTGATTGTGAGTTTGCTGTCATTATTATAGCCTGCCATAAATTCATTAGAAGGAGACACACCCATGTCTCATAGTGAACACCACTGGAGTACTGACTTATAGACTCACAATACACCTGGCCACCCTCACTACTCTCCATGTTGGTTACTGTGTTCATTACACTGATCAGCCAGAACATTATGACCACCGACTTACTACCTATACAGGCAATTGCAGCATCACCTGATGAGGAATTACTGCAAGTCAGACACATGCATGGTGCATGTAGTATCAGTGAGTGTGCTGTCCGTGTGTAAAATGGGGAAGGCACGCGATCTATTTGAGTTTGGCCGAGGGCAGATTGTAATGGTCCGGAGGCTCGGATGGACATTGGTTCAGCAGCAGAGCATTGCGTGGCCTAATGAATCTCAATAACTTCTTCATCGTGCCAATGGGAGGGTGCAAATACATTGTCTTCCAGGGGAACAGCTCTCCTTGACGCTTGTACTGTGGGATGGAGAGAAACTGGTGGCAGCTCCATTATGCTCTGGGGAACATTCATCTGGACATCCATGGGTCAAGTGGAGCTTATGCTAGGCAGAACGACAGCCAAGGAGTATTGTACACTGGTTGCAGACCATGTAAACCCCTTCATGGCATTTTTCATCAACATAATGTGCTACGTCACAAGGCCTGGAGTGTGATTGGAGTGGTTCAAGGAAACCAGTGGCAAGTTACAATTTATATACTGGCCTCCAACTCACCAGATCTGAACCTGATCGAACACATCTGGGATATGATTGAATGTGGGATCAGAGCTCACCCCCTTCCCTAAAATTTATGGGGATTAGGTGTTTTGTGTGTGCAGATGTGGTGCCAACTCCCTCCAGTGACCTGACCAAGGCCTCACTGGTTCCATGCCACAATGTGTTGCTGCTATTATCTGTGCCAATGGTGGACATACTGCCTATTAGGTGGGCGGTCACGATGTTCTGTCAAATGACTGAATTCTTCAGATAAGTTAAACATACGCTGAGGTGACAAGTTATGGGATAGCAATATGCAAATATACAGATGGTGGTCACATTATGTACACAAGGTGTAAAAGAGTAGCGCATTGGCAGAACTGTCAGCTACACAGATCCATATAATCAGGTTTCTGACGTGATTATGAGCGCATGGCAGGAATTACTGGACTTTGAACACGGAATGGTAGTTGGAACTGGGTGCGTGGGACATTCTATTTTGGAAATCCTTATGGATTTACTAGTGGCATAAGGTTGCCTTGGAATGGAAGAACTGGGCCAAATAAGGGTTCAACATAATTTGTATCAAGATTTTTATTAATACTGTACTTCCCAGGAAAGAAATACCATGTACCAATTATGCCACAGGACCTTGATGTATTAAGACAAAACTGTCAAATACTTGCTCTCTGCTCTTCAAAAGTCATTCATGGGAACAAGTAGTAGAAAATTTAAATTTATAACAAATTTTATTCTCTTTCCAAAAATATACAAACCTTGTGTGCCACAGTTTACTATTATTGAAATATTTACAGCAAATTTCAGCAAGAGAAGGAAGAAAATAAACCACCAATTGAAGTTACATAACAATCTCTTCAAAAGTTCTAAGAAAAAAATTTTCATATAGGTAGACTACCAAAATCTTCAGAAAGTGTTTGACTAAAATGCAACAAATAATTCAGGTTTACTTAGAAATTAGTTCAGTAAAAGGAAACAAAAATAATTAAAGCTGCTTGATGTGAAACCACCACACTCCAGGGAAAGTGATCTGGCTGATTGGACCTGAAATTAGTTAGGGGAGGCCGAATACACTGCTCACCATGCTTGTTTTTTCTAAGCAACTAGTGGGAACATGCCCATAAGCACAAACACACAATGCTAGCCTAATGAACACAGAAGTAATTTTTAAGTAAAATTAATAAAAGTTAAGACATCACATTATATGACAAAGCGAAGACAAAAGATTTGTGAAAAGTCACTAAAAGATAATAAGGTAACTGGCCAAGGTAACTACGCCCACTGAACACCTAATAATAAAGAAGTTCAGTGGCCAACCAAGATCCAGCTACAAATCCCACCACAAGGTGGAAGTAGTAAATACTTAACCATCACGCAGGATGGAAAACATAAGTGGAAGGAAGATGCGAATGGTTGGTTGATGAATGCCCCCCTATGTAAACACAAGGTTTGCTTGAAAGTATAACCCACCAAAATACAAGCATCAAGTTTTGCCCCATTGATACGCAAAGCTTGCAGGCTGCAAGTAACAAAAGAAAGTGACTTGGCAATTTAGTACACAAGTTACTCAGCAAGAAAAATGTTTTGGGTGTCATGATTAATGACATTTACAAAACCCTAATAATTTAAAACACACAGTCAAATCATAGCTCTATGACAGTTACCAAATGGAAGCTACCATGTTTTGATACGAGCAACACACTCCTCAAATTGCCTGGCCTGACACAGGAACAGGGAACAACAACAACAGGAGGCTGAACAGGGCACAATATAGAAGCAGTAGGACACGAGCACGTGCTGGAGGTTGAGCGAGTCATAATTATCATGCTCACAATAGGGGGGGGGGGGGGAAGAACTGTCTATGAATGGTATTGACACCAAAGAAATGAATTGAAGCAGCTCACTGAGCATACAAAGCCACTGTGGGATGACAGTGGAAAAACTTAGAGTTGCCAGGAGATATGTGGATGACAATGACCAACCACTCAGCTCCAGACCTGGTCAGCCAAAGGAATAATGTCCACTCCCATTTCTGGTGCATGTGTCTTGTGTTCGGAAGATGCTCAGCCAGATTAGTTTGGAAATCACACAGGTGGTAGAACAGACAGACAGATCATTGCCCTGCATACCTGCAATGTCTCTGCTTCTTCACTGTCTGCCTCTCCCTGGAAAAAGGCCTTAATGGTATTTGTGCCAAATGTGTGCCATGCCCCTTTCATGCCAGGATTTAGTTCTGGGAAATGTGGTGTGAGCTATCAATCATGCAACGGTTTGGCCTGCAGCCCGAAACAGGAACCCCGGGGGATAGGGCAGGGCTCACAAAGGAAACTTAATTGATACTTCCCTTTTATGGGAGTTCTGAATATTTGCCCTGAATCTAAGCCAAATACCTTTGATATCATTGGGCAACAAATCATGTCTAGAGCAGATATTTGAAAAAGGGGAATTAAGGGAATGGACAAACATGAGAGAAACAGGGGTAGCTCTTTGTGCCTCGTGTCTGGCGTTATTGAAGCCTAGGTTCAACCATGGTAAAGAATAATCCCATTTAGTTTGAGCCTCAGAGTGGAAAACGATTGGAGAGGACTTAAAGTTGAGATTAATCTGTTCTGTAAATGTAGGTTGGGGCTAATAAGGTACCGTGGAGATGTGTTAACCCCTGATAAGAAACAGAATTCCAAAAATCTCTTGAGAAAAATAAAAAGGCACATTATCACTGACAATGACCTTCGAAGGGCTTGTCCAAGACCAAATCTTACTCAAACACCTAATACTTTGTCTGGCAGTGATATTTCTATTTGGGAGCAACCAGCTGAACTGAGTGAAACCATCAACTGCCACAAATGTATAGCACTGCCTACCTTGGGTCTGCAGGAGAGGACCAACATAATCAATAAAAAGATACTCCATGCGGACCTCTGCCCTAGTGGTCTGAAACAACCCCCTACGCCCATCAAAATTTGCCTTACAAGGGGAGGCCGCCAATTGTGAAATTCAGATTCGATTCATACTGCACATAATAAAAGCTCATGGCCAGAGGTGTAATGTGGCAAAGCACCAAGATGCACTTCTCAGCCGTTGTCGAGAAAATCGACAGTTTAAAGAAATCGTTGCGGTGAAATACTCTCTACGATTAATAATTTTCTACAGCGTCGTGGCGCAGCGGTAAGCACTCTGGCGACTTCGAACATCATTATGTTTTCCTCAAACAAAGTTGTATTTCACAAATGTTATTAATTGTCTTCATAATGTTTACCACGTAAGTGTAAGTCAAACGTTCGAATTAGAATAGAGACCCCACGAACACAAATTTGCTGTGGCAGGTATGAAATATAAACTCCGTTACTCGCTCATTACACTTGAAGGACAGATGTTGAATGGGCCGAAATGAGCCGCGGCATAACAGCGTAGTTGCCTGCTAACTTCGAAAGAAGGTAGATGCGGTCCCTAGCGCAACTTATAACATCGTCGAAAATCAGTGCGTACGTGAGAGCTTTGGTACACCCTGTTAAACAATTGAAAGATGCGTTGGTGTATTTTGAAAGCTTCCTTCGTAACAGTAATCGCATCGCAGCAGAACCGTCATCATCAATCAACGAAGAAGCCATGGTAATTGGGGAAGAAATGTTCCAGAATACGCTGCAAATGCTAGCCGAAAAAAACCTCGTTCATGATGAGGAACTGATAGACATTAATGAAATCGACGATAATAATGCCTATGAAGATGTTGAAACCAGTCCCATTGCCAACGAATCATCAGACAAATACGAGGCGGACGAGAAGAAAAAAAAAGGGTACGACTATATTTCTCTGGATTACAAAATTAGAGCTGTCAATCTGGCCAAAGAACATCCAGGCTGGAGTCTCAAAACTCTCCAAAAAAAAAGGGGTGCTCTCGTTTGACAGATATGGGCTGTTTATCCAGGTGGGAAGAGCAAATCAAACGTGGCAGTAGCAAATTTGATAAATATTGTACCATCGATTTATGGGTGCATGATCATTTCATAGAAGCTCGACAAAACTTCCAGCAAGTTACTACCAGAAACCTGCAGTAGTGGGCCTTGGGCGCTGCAAGTCAGTTCCCAGATTTCAACTTCAAAGCTTCAGAAACACGGGTCACTGAATTTAAAAAGAAGCACTGGATTCGGCAACGGAAAATCACAAAATTTGTTTCCCGGAAAGAGACGGCTACCCAAGACGAAATTTTGGCCGCAGCGGTCACATTTCGGATCCAGACGCAAACGTTGATAACTAACTTTGACAAAGATTTCATAATTAATACTGATCAAACAGGTACGTAAAGAGCTGTTCACAAAAGTCATATGACATGATGATAGAATATGATAATCTGATATACAGGATGTTACAAAAAGGTACGGCCAAACTTTCAGGAAACATTCCTCACACACAAATAAAGAAAAGATGTTATGTGGACATGTGTCCGGAAACGCTTAATTTCCATGTTAGAGCTCATTTTAGTTTCGTCAGTATGTACTGTACTTCCTCGATTCAACGCCAGTTAGCCCAATTGAAGGAAGGTAATGTTGACTTCGGTGCTTCTGTTGACATGCGACTCATTGCTCTACAGTACTAGCATCAAGCACATCAGTATGTAGCATCAACAGGTTAGTGTTCATCACGAACGTGGTTTTGCAGTCAGTGCAATGTTTACAAATGCGGAGTTGGCAGATGCCCATTTGATGTATGGATTAGCAAGGGGGAAGAGCCGTGGTACAGTACATTTGTATCGAGACAGATTTCCAGAACGAAGGTGTCCCGACAGGAAGACGTTCGAAGCAATTGATCAGCGTCTTACGGAGCATGGAACATTCCAGTCTATGACTCGCGACTGGGGAAGACCTAGAACGACGAGGACACCTGCAATGGACAAGGCAATTCTTCGTGCAGTTGACGATAACCCTAATGTCAGCGTCAGAGAAGTTGTTGCTGTACGAGGTAACGTTGACCACGTCACTGTATGGAGAGTTCTACGGGAGAACCAGTTGTTTCCGTACCATGTACAGCGTGTGCAGGCACTATCAGCAGCTGATTGGCCTCCACGGGTACACTTCTGCGAATGGTGTCAATCCTCATTTCAGTGCAAATGTTCTCTTTCTGGATGAGGCTTCATTCCAACGTGATCAAATTGTAAATTTTCACAATCAACATGTGTGGGCTGACGAGAATCCGCACGCAATTGTGCAATCACGTCATCAACACAGATTTTCTGTGAATGTTTGGGCAGGCATTGTTGGTGATGTCTTGATTGGATCCCATGTTCTTCCACCTACGCTCAATGGAGCACGTTATCGTGATTTCATACGGGATACTCTACCTGTGCTGCTAGAACATGTGCCTTTACAAGTATGACACAACATGTGGTTCATGCACGATGGAGCTCCTGCACATTTCAGTCGAAGTGTTCGTACGCTTCTCAACAACAGATTTGGTGACTGATGGATTGGTAGAGGTGGACCAATTCCATGGCCTCCATGCTCTCCTGACCTCAACCCTCTTGACTTTCATTTATGGGAGCATTTGAAAGCTCTTGTCTACGCAGCCCCGGTACCAAATGTAGAGACTCTTCGTGCTCTTATTGTGGATGGCTGTGATACAATACGCTATTCTCCAGGGCTGCATCAGCGCATGAGGGATTCCGCGCGACAGAGGGTGGATGCATGTATACTCGCTAACGGAGGACATTTTGAACATTTCCTGTAACAAAGTGTTTGACGTCACGCTGGTACATTCTGTTGCTGTGTGTTTCCATTCCATGTTTATTGTGATTTGAAGAGAAGTAATAAAATTAGCTCTAACATGGAAATTAAGCATTTCCAGACAGATGTCCACATAACATATTTTCTTTCTTTGTGTGTGAGGAATGTTTCGTGAAAGTTTTGCTGTACCTTTTTGTAACACCCTGTATGATAGACAACACAGATTTCGTATATTTCTTATATAAACGATATTTTTATATTTTGTTTGTAAGGGTGCCAGTACCAGTCCATGTTCAACAGAACTCTCACCGAAAAAGGGTCAAAGGCTGTCCTGATAACCCGACAGGACATGAACAAGGTGACGCATTTGTATATGGCACAATATTCAATCGCAATGTCTGGACGAGTCTTGCCTCTTGTTTTCGTATGCCTCCAAGAGTCCACAGTACAGAAGACAGTCGACGAGTACACCAAGAAGTATACCAACGTTGTTATTACATCCTCCGAATCCGGTAAACTAACAACGGGTTTGTTCATGGACTTCTTGCATAATGCTTTGCAACCATACGTACAAAAGAAAGAATTTCTCCTTCTGATCGACTCTTGGGGTGGGCAAACGAACCTGGCTTTATACGATGAGATGTTCCGGGACGATAAGAAGTTACCAACGTGCACTGTAAAAGTCATTCCTCCAAAGTGCACTCCTCTCGTCCAACCGTGTGACATGTATTTTTATCGGCAGGTAAAAAATTTGATCAAGCGCCTTCAAAATTCTGCTTTTCTAATCGAGCGAAACCGTGACATCAACTCCAGAGACGATTGTATAAAAATCCAATCCATCGTCCACCACCAATTGTCTTCTCCGATTTTTGCCGATATGATACGATACACGTGGTATGCATCAAACCTGACAAATGATAGAACAATTTTTCAGAATGTCAATCAGGTGTGTTTCCTAACAGATAATTTAAAAAACAATTGTTCTTGTAAAAATGCATCGTTTATCAGTTGTGCTCGATGTCGTGCTGTTTTCTGCTTTCCATGTTTCTATGATAACTATCACTCTGGTTCGTGCGATACTCCAGCTACTTCTGGTCACTAATTGTTGATTATGTGTGAGTGTATACCAAACTTTTCAATAAATTGTATCGACTTGAATATTATTTGTGATATTGTGTTTTATTTCAAGTATTATTTTTCCATGACAAACGACTTTCAACAACTTATTACATGCATAATTGTTGCAACTGATTGCCGGGAATTATATATACGTGTGTGTGTGTGTACATTTGAATTACAAAAAACAAATAATAAAAAAAAGTTGCATGGCGCGAGATTCGATCCGGCGACCTTCGGATTACGAACTCGAGCGCTTACCGCAGTGCCACGACACTGTAGAAAATTATTAATCATAGACAGTATTTCACCGCAACAGTTTCTTTAAACTGTCGATTTTCTCGACAATGGCTGAGAAGTGCATCTTGGTGCTTTGCCACATTACACCTCTGGCCATGAGCTTTTATTATGCGCAGTATGAATCGAATCTGAATTTCACAATTGGCGGCCTCCCCTTGCTAGCCATCTTGCATTGCTGACACTGACTAACCACATCTCTAACATCATGATACAGGGAGGGCCGTGTTAGGAACTCATTGGTCTTTTGAATGGTTTTATATATTCCCAGATGACCCCCCCCCCCCCCTGTCCCCCACATAACAGAATTATGAAAATATTTGAAAACAGCTGGATCAAGTGCAGCAGGCAGACAAAATTTTAAGTTCTTAATTGCAGCACCAGTGGTGGCAGAGAACATCCTTCCACAATTTGTACCTGAGAACTTGCTGACTGTCTCTCAACTGCTCCCTGATGGGCTCAACTTGCGGGTCCTCCTCTTGTTGTTGTGCAAGGTCAGCAAACAATGCCAGAACCTTGGTAAGCACTGAATAAACAAGACCGTCTACCACCTCAGCATTGTGGGGAGAAAAACCATCCTCGGAGAAAAACCATCCTCCTCTTCAAAACATTCTGCTCAAGGCATTCACTATAACATTATCGCACTCCTGGTGTGGCACACGTTGAAGGACAAGGCAGAAATTTGGGCAGTCCAGTCCACAGTCCACTCTGTCTCCAGCATGAATTTACTGTGTTTGGGGTAGTATTCCATTTTCTCTAGCGTGAAAAGTACGGCCAGCACTTCCAACTCATGAATAAGAGTATTTCTTCTCAGCTGGAGACAGCACCTAGAGTCATAGGATAAGGGCCCATAGGCTAAGGGCCTCCACTCACCACCTTGCTCCTGAAGCAAAATGGTGGCAACCCTTGAGTTAGAGGCATCGATTTGGACCACAAAGGGTTGACTGAAGTAAGTACAACCAGAACAGGGACATTACTCAAACGATCTTAAGTGCATCAAATGCTGCTTAATGGCTGTAGGTCCAGACAAACTGCTCACCCTTCTTTCACAACAGGTTTAACAGAGCGGCTAGCTCAGCAAACTTCAGAATGAATTTTCAGAAGAAGTTAGTCATTCCAATGAAATGGACTACCCCTTTCTTAGTCTTAGGATTGCTGAAAGTATAAATGGCTTGAGTCCTAGACTGATCAGTCCTGAATCCCTTGGCCAAGTCTAGGTGTCTGAGAAAAGAGATCTCACAATGAGCTAAGATAACTTTAGATGGTTTGACAGTTAGCCTTACTTGCCTCAGATGCTTCAAAACCAGTCGCAACTGCTTTAAATGCTCAGAGAAGGTGGCATTGTAAATGGCAACATTGTCTAAATAGTTATACAAAAAATTCAACTTCAGATCTCTGAGCATGGAATTGAGTAACCTAGAAAGAACTGCCACCCCAGTAGAAAGACTGAAAGGCACCTAGTTGAATTCACATAACTCCCACTCAGTGCAAAAGGCAGTGGCTGCTTTGAATTTTTTGGCTAGGGAAATCTGGAAATATGCTGTGTGTAGATTGAAAATGGAAAAATAATGGACACTGGACACCATGAAAAGCACCTGTCTAGACCAGGAAGAGGGAGACAGACTCCAAGATTATTTTCTGATTAAGGACACAATAGTCCTCAATGGGTCCAAACCCCGCCCCCTCCAATTATTCTCAGGCACCAGAAGTATCAGCGATGCATATGGTGAGGTGGACAGTCTTATAACTCCCTCAGTGAGCATGGTATCTACCAACTCATGCAATCCTTCATCCTAGGTGGAGATAGCTGGTAGGGTGATTACCTGACTGGAAGATGATCAGAAAGTAAAAACCGGTATTCAATACAATTAGTCACACTTAATTTATCTGTCAACACTTCTGGGAAACCACACAACATCTGAAGGAGAACCTCAGCCTGATCAGGAGGTAAATGCACAATGTCAGGCTTCACCCCATTAATGTTAGTATTACAGAGACCTGCCCTCCCAGAATGACAGTGCGAAGGAAACTTCAAGTCAGGCCAGAAGCCAAAATAGAATTTCCCAAGGGCATAATCCAAAACTAATCCCATATCACTTGCAAAATCACACCCCAAGAGGGGGTCAGTGCTTAAACCCTATGCCACCAACACCTCCATGGTCCAAGAAAATTCAGCAACGCAACAATAAATTCATATGGGTCCTATAAAAGGAAGAACTTGACTGTTAACAGTTCTACAAGTTCTATGCACAGGCTTTAAATTGGAAAACTTACAAATGTTCCGGTATCAAGAGTACCACCTGTGACTCATTAAGAGAAGACTGCTGTCGGATTATGGGTCACCCCTTTTACTTTATTACATGCATTCTAAGGTGAAAATGGTGCCACACCATCCCTGTCTCTGGCGTCAGCTGTCTAAATGCCTTTTTCTGATGACCTCACACTGGTGAGCAAAATGCCCCTGCCAACTACAGGGATAACACCTGCTTTGCGAGAACCTCTTATTGCTAGTGGAAAAGGTGCTTGAGGGGGGTTTGGTGTAAAACAAAGATAATGACTTCTCAGAGTGTCTCCTTTAATCACCTTGTTTAATCCCCTCCACAGGAGTGACTGTTATCCAAGTCACTATAACTAGCTGGCCTCTTGACAAACAAGACCCTGGAACAATCCTCCAGTTTAATCCCCTGCGAAATGGTGGCATTAATCTTGTGCTCAGCCAACTCCAGATCAAAGGCCATGGCTGCCATGTGTACTTCATGAGTACACTCAACAAGTTTCTCCTAATCATGGTGGACTGCTGGACACAAAAAAATTGATTAATGAGTTCACTCTGAATGCTGACAGAAAGGTGTTCCCATAGCATGCAGACACACAGTTTCCTTAAACAGCCTTTCCTTGCTAAGACCTCACTGACCATTTTGGCCAAGGACTCTTGACACAAAGGATACATCAACTGAAACACAGTTCCCCACAACACTTTAAAAATGTTTACTTGTTCTTCTAAGGTAAAAGTAAACCACAAAAACTTAACCAACTCCTGTTGAGTATCAATAGCAACACATTCAAGAAAGGATTAGGTAATTTAGCAAAACAGGACTGTGGATTCTCTGTATCACCACTTCTGGGCCCCAAAGAAACAACTTCACTTTCGGTAACCACCAGATTTTGCTATTCACTAAGCTACTGATCACTTTCCCACTCTACAGCTTTGAAACTAATTTGCAGATTTATCACTCTATTATCTAGTTGATCACTCTCACTTTTGAACTGAGAATCCATGACTACCAAAACCAGATCTTCAACTCTATGCACCCAGCCTGGAATCTGTGCCTGCATGCTTTGGAGCTGAGCACACGAGGGGCACTAAATCGAAAAAAGTTTAATGTATGCTCTATCTCTGATAGGGAAGCAATGTAGTGCTCAATGGCCACCCCCATCTGACCAATACACTCCACCGTCACCTGCACCAGAGCACCCATAGCTGTGTGAGGATGCATCCGTAGCCCTGCAATGTCCCCATCCTCTGCCAATCCTTGGATTTTGTTGTCATATCACAACTGATCCTTGCAAAGGCAGTCCACTCTCAGCAAGACCTGAAGCTCCACAACAGACAAATGCACAGGAAACCAACCCCCCCCCCCCAAAAAAAAAAAAAAAAAAAAAAAAAAAAAAAAAAAAAAAAAAAAAAAAAAAAGCAATACAAGTGTTTAGTATGATGTTCATTTGTAATTCATTCCTTGAACTTCCAGAAACAACTATGCCCTAGCTACCAAGCTACCAGAAAGGTACACTCTGTTAGTGTAAGATTGCCTGGGATTGGGCCAAATGAGGATTGAGCATCAAAAAAGAAAGGGAGAGGGGCATCATTCATGGGAACACGAAATATGAAAATTTAAATTTGCAACAGATGTTATTCTCTTTCCGAAAATATACAAATATTTTGTGCCCCAGTTTACTATTGTTGAAATATTTACAGAAAATTTCAATAAGAGAAGTGAGATAATATTTCACCAAGCTCTTCAAAGACTCTTAGGAATAATCTTCAAATAGGTAAGCCATCAAAATCTTTAGAATGTGTTTGACTACAACAAACAACTAACTCAGGTTTACCTAGAAATTAATTCATTTAAAGAAACAAAAACAATTAACGCTGCTTGATGTGAAACCACCCATGCTGGGCAATGTGGTCTGGACGAATGGACCCAAAGTTACTAAGGCCCAATATTCTGCTCACTACACTCCTTTTCTAAGCAACCAGTGGGAACACCCCTCAAGGCACGAACATACAGTGCTAGCCTGATGAACAGAGAAGTAATTTTTAAGCAAAATGAGTAAAACTTAAGTCATCAGATTACGTGCTGGCAGCGTAGATAAAACATTTGTGAAAAGTCGCTAAAAGTCACTTACACCTGATAGTAAAGGAGGTCAGTGGCCAACTGAGATTCAGCTTCAAATCATGCCTCATGGCAGAAATGGCAAATACTTAACTTTCACATGGGACAGAACGAAACATAAGTGTAAGGAAAACGTGAATAGTTGGCTGATTAAAATCATCTATGTAAACACAAGCTTGGCTTGGAATTGTAATCCACCAAATTCAAAGCAACATGATCAGCCCCATTGAGGCTGCAAGCTTGCAGGCTCCAAATAACTAAAGAAAGCAACTTAGCAATTTAGTACACAAGGTACTTGGTAAGAAATATGATTTGGATGTCTTCATTAATGACATTGAATGTAGGAATTTACAGAACCCTAATAATTTAAAACACACAGTCAAATCATAACTCAATGACAATTATCAAATGGAAGCTATTATGTTTTGATATGAGCAACATGCTCCTCAAATCACCTGGCCAGACATAGGAACAGGAAACAACAACAGGTGGCTGAACAGAGTCCAGTATAGAAATAGCAAGGCAAAAACATGCACAGGAAGTGAACCAGTCACAGTTTCACGCTGGCAGAGGGAAGGAAGATTGGCCTTTACAAATCCTGCATGCCCTTGGCACTGAAGAAACAGAGCATACAAAGGTGCTGTGTGATGACAAACAGTGAAAATAATTGGAACCATCAGAAGATGTTTCAATGACTCAGACCCACCACTCATCTCCTGACCTAGTCAGCAAAAGAATGATGTCCACTCTCATTTCTGGTGCACATCCTTTGTGTCCAGAAGATGCTCAGCTGGACCAGCTTGGAAGTCACATAGGCAGCAGAACAAACAGCTGGTCCATTGTCCTGCATATCTGCACTGTCCATGCTGCTTCGCTGACTGCCTCTCCCTGGAAAATGGCCCCAAGGGCACTCGCAGCATACATGCCACAAACCCTTCATGCCAAAAATTGCGTTCCAGAAGATGTTGTGAGAGATATCAGTTGTGCTACAGTTCAAGGGTATTCTATATTCTGAGATCCACAGTTTCAATTCTGTGCCAAGATCCCCAAATTTCAGGCATTAACTCTCACTGTGGAAAATGTAGTAGCCAACGGCCTTCACTTAACAACTGAGAGCAGTGGCATACAGATGACATGAAATAACAGCAGAAATCAATGTGTGACATACAATGAATTTATCCATTTGGATAGTGTGACAAAATGTGGGGTTCATTGCCTATGGCAGCAGACGACCGACGTGTGTGCCTGTGCTAACAGCATGACATCACCTGCAGCACCTCTCCTGGGGTTGTGACCATATTGGTTGGACCCTAGATGACTGGAAAACTGGGGCCTGGTGAGATGAGTCCTGATTTCACTTGGTAAATGCTGACTGTTGGATTCAAGTGTGATGCAGTCCACATGAAGCCATGGACCCTAGTTGTCAACAAAGCACTGTTCAAGCTGTTGGTGGCTCCATAATGGTGTGGGCTGTGTTTTCATGGAGTGGACTGGGTCCTCTGGTCCAATTGAACTGGTCATTGACCGGAAATGGTTATGTTTGGCTACTAGGAGACCATCTGCCGGCATCCATGGACTTCAGCTTCCCAAATAACAGTGGCATTGTTATTGATGACATTACGCCCTGTCACCAGGCCACAATTGTTTGTGAGTGATTAAAGAACATTCAGGACTATTTTAGCAAATGATTTGGACACCTAGATTGCCCAGCATGTATCCTACCGAACAGTTATGGGGCATAATTGAGAGGTCAGTTTGTGCTCAGAATCCTACACTGGCAATTCCGCAATTATGGATGGCTATACAGGCAACATGGCTCACTATTAATTCAAGGTGAGTCTATGCCATGGTGAGTTGCTGCACTACTTCTGGGAAAAGGAGGTCCAACACAATATTAGGTGGTATTCCAAGACTTTTGTCATCTCAGTATGTAGACATTGAATAAAGAAGTATGATGTTTAGCTGTGATATGATGTCATTATTGACATATATTCCCATTGAAGACACTATAGGCTTCTCTCCCAATTATTTGAAGATGCTGTTGTGAATTTATTTAAGCACACTCTGGCCTTACAAATTTTTGTTTTGTGGTGGAGAATATTTTAACCAGATAGATGGTACCATAATGGGAAGTTTGTTAGCTCCAATTACAACCAACCTGTGTATGGAGCACCTGGAAGTAAATGCCTTGAACACAGATCCTACAAAGCCTATTTGCTTTTATCATTACATCAGCATGGAAAGCAGGGAGAATTCTTTGACCACATAATGATATTCATGACCACATTATGTTCACAATGGAGACAGAAATGGATGGTGTCTTGCTATTCCTTGATGACTTGTCTGCTGGAAGTCAAATAGATGTCACAGCCACAGTTTTCATGTTTACATCTATGCTCTGCAAGTCGTCTTACGATGTTTGTGTGGTGTAGTATCATTATCTTCCTCCTACTTTCCTGTTCAAGTTTCACTCTTGAATGGTGTACAGGAAAAGTTATTGGTGGTAAAGCTCTGTATGACATCTAATTTCTGTAATCTTAAATCTTCTTGTAGTGGTCACTTGATGAGCTGTATGTGGGTGGAATTAATATATTTCCTGACTCTTTTTGGAACATAAACTCTCAAAATGTTCAAAACTTAACCTCTCCATGATGTAAAGTGCCTCTCCTGTGGAGTCTGCATTTGCATAACTCTCTTGTACCAAGTAAACAATTTCTTAATGAAATGTGTCACTCTTCATTGGCTGTTATATATATGTCCCTCTTATATATTTTCCTCTCCCTCCTGCCCCCCCTGCCTCCCCCCCTCTCTCTCCCTCCCCCCCCCCTCTCTCTCTATCTATCTATCTTCTATTAACACAGCACCAAAACATCTCTCTCTCTCTCTCTCTCTCTCTCTCTCTATCTCTCTCTCTCTCTCCCTCTATCTTCTATTAACACAGCACCAAAATAATTTTTTCAGAAGACTGTGATGCATTGTTCAGAAGCTGTTTTAGGCAGTGAAAACCTGTCACAAGAGTTATGCTACTTACAGAAACTATTTAAGGAAAACTGCCACAACAATTAACAAATTTTACAACTCATTTTACTGAAAATGCATAAGTAGAAGGCCACAGAGGAGGATATGAAGAAGCTTGTGTTGTTGTCATTCAGTGACAAAAAGATTAGCTGCCTCCTAAAAAGGCATAAAATCTACTCAATCTTCAGACAAAAATTTAGCAATCCTAGAGGCATATGAAAGATTATATAGGCTTCAGAATGCCAGGATATACTAAATATCATATGGTAGTGGACAGTTTCATATCAGACAGTCAGTGGAGTAATAAGAATAGCTTTTGACATGACTAGGTGAATATCCCACAAAGAAGGAATATTTATATACATTGGATTCTCAGAGCCTGTCATTTTGAAACAATAAATTATATTCACATGTGATGTTAAATAGGTTTTATGCTTCAGTTTCTGACATGGGTCACTTTTTTATGTGATAATATCAAAAGGAAAAATTCTCTTGAGGAAACTGCAAAATATGAGAGAGGATTATTGACCAAGATTTATCTTCAGGGTGCAAAATTTTTAGTACTACTGATACACACATGTATACAATTTTAACCTCCTACAATATCTGATGCATATTCTTTTATCCTGAGGTCTGAGTGACTTGCATTCTGTACCTTTTTCCTTCCCGAACAGAATCTAATATTCCTAGAGCTAGGATAGTTTTGTGCACTTTTATACATGTCTGTTGACAATGCTAAAATTTTTGCTTTTTTGAGGTAAGTAATGTATCATGATTTTACTGTATTATAGGATTGTGCACTGAACAATCTTTGCATACTCTAGGCTCACATACTTACTCAGGTTTATAGATACATTTCAAATACTTCATAATCATGTGACGACACTATAGAAACTAGTTACACCAGAATAAAGTATTACTTAATAACTGACTTTGGTGGTATATATAAGTTTTGTGTGCTGACAGTAACTTTTGTATTTCCAGGGGATACGTGTTGACAGCTCCCAAACGGCTACTAACAGGAAGTGTGGAGAATCTGTGCCTTACTCTCCACAACATTACTGGAAATGCTTATGTCAAGATTCATCTTCTTTATCCAGACTCTGACAATCAGATTGCAACACTTTCCCATAACATTTCAAATGGTATGACATTGCTAGTATGTAGAATTAATGATTCAAAGTGTGCTTGGTGATAAAAACAAAAATGAAACAACATTGACTAACAGTGATTATCAGAGCTGCAGGGATAATTAAAAAGCAGCATGTAGAGAGAGAGAGAGAGAGAGAGAGAGAGAGAGAGAGAGAGAGAGAGAGGTGGGGGGTGGGGGGTGGGGGGAGCTGTCTGACTTAAAGGCATACCACATTTCAAATGTCAGATTGATATTTACAGATAATGAACTATTATGCATTGTCTTTCATTGTTTTAGGTTCAGGAAATTGCATGAAAATGGTTATCCCACAGACTCCACTTACAAGAGCACGGCTGCACTTAATGGTTGAGTTTGATGAACTATATGATTATAGAATTGACAGTGTGAGAGAGATACATATCCAACAAGATTCGGTGCTCACTTTTGTTCAGCCAGACAAGGCTGTATATAAGCCTGGAGACCTCGTACGGTTCCGCATTCTTACTTTACGACATAGTCTCTTGCCTGTCACCCAACCTGTGAGTACGTATGCAGCATGGTTATCCTAATTAAAATGAAAGTAGAAAGTAAGTTCTGATACAATGTTTGTGAATTCAACTGTTTACCTTCTCCACATAAATTCCTCTATTTGTTTGATCATTGGGCCTGTTTTGTGTATCCTCCTCCTCCTCCTCCTGCTCTCTCTTCATCATTTTCATTTCCTTTTAACGAGCATCAGACCAAGTTGGGAAATTTACCATACATCTCCACTTCTCCTGTCTTTTCTCCTTTCTTCTTCTACAGCTGGCTGGTCGGAGTGGCCGTGTGGTTCTGGGCGCTACAGTCTGGAACCGAGCGACAGCTGCGGTCGCAGGTTCAAGTCCTGCCTCGGGCATGGATGTGTGTGATGTCCGTTGGTTAGTTAGGTTTAATTAGTTCTAAGTTCTAGGCGACTGATGACCTCAGAAGTTAAGTTGCATAGTGCTCAGAGCCATTTTTTTTCTATAGCTGTTTTGTTCCAGCGTAGGTATCTTGTTCTTAAACTGGCCATTATTGAGTTAGCCCATCTTGCTCTAGGTATCACTCTTTCCCTCATTATTGGTGTCCATCATTCATTTTGGTGTTCTTCCATCTTCCTTTCTCTTTACATGTCCAAATCATTTTAAACCATTCTTTTCAATTCTTTCTTTCAGCTTACCTTCTTTAATTTTGTTCCTAACATCTTCATTTCTCACTCTGTCTCTCTTCATTTTCCCTAACATTCTTCTTAGGAATTTCATTTCACTGGCATGAATTCTAATGTCCTCTCATTTTGTCACTGTCCAGGTCCCCAACACATATGTCATCATGGATTCAAATTACATCTTGTACAGCATTTCCGTACACTTCATTGACACCTTCCTTCCCCAGACTGAGCCCGTCACACACTGGTAAAATTCATTGGTCTGCTGTGCCCTTTTGCTAACTTCTGCTTCCATTACTGCATTCTTCATTATCACACTTCCTACATATTTAAAGTTATTCACAATTTCAATATCCTGTCCTTTAATAGTAATTTTACCCTTCCATGCCCTGTCTCCTCATATTACCACTATAATCATGCTTTTCTCCACACTGCATTTCATTCCATATATCAAGATTTTTTATTTAAAATGCCTATTTGTTCTTATACACCCTCACTGTTGGTTCCCCACATCACCAAATAGCAACAACTTCATCTCCCTTCCCCTAGGAATTTCTTTTGTCTTTCAAAATTTCATTCATCACTATTGTAAATAATAATGGTGCCACCACACTCACTTGTCTCAATCCCATAACATACCTAAACCAATCAGTTCTGTCAACGTGGGTCTTCACACAGCTGAAGCTTTTGCCCACATTGTTTGAAGAATTTCAGTTGTTTAATCCCTTTCATTCCTAGGTTTCCCATACCTTCTCTCTGGAGACATGTTGCTAAGTAAAGAAATGTCATCACCAGATCTTTCCGACACTCCAGACATATTTCTATCAACTGCGTCATACTAAAGATTGGGTCCACTGTTGCTCTCCCATGTCAAAAGCCTTACTGCTCCTCTCACAACTTGTCTTCCACTTTTTTACTCAATTGTCTTTCTGGTATCTACTCCATTATTTTTGTTACTTGCAATATGAGTGTGATCTCTCAAAAGTTATCACATACTTTTCTGTCTCACTTCTTGAATACTGAAATTATTACTCCCTTTCCCCCAGCATACATTTCTGATTCTAGATGCATCTTAGCAATCTATATAACCATTGTAGCCTAGAAGAAACAGCTGTGTTCATCATCTCCACACTTATTTAATCTATCCCAGGTGCCTATCCAGTTTTCATTCCTCTATCATGCATTATACCATTTGCTGTGTTACAGCTTCATTTCTGTATGTCCTGGACCTGTCTTGTATTTTATCTGATAATATTTGTTATTGCTCCAAGGTAGGAATGAATAAGGCATTATTTTAAGTACTCCAACCATCACAGCCTCAATGTATTCTTACATCTGTAAACAATTTTCCCCAACTTTTCTCAAGCTATAAAATGTTCAGTAGTTAGTCCATTAGCCATTGCATACAAAATGTTTCTGAATATGTTTTTTATCCTGAAGAGTAAGTTTATTAGTTCTATCTTGTTAAAGCTGACAAAAGTCCTGAAGTGTCATACCACTTGAATTTAGAACATATTCTCCAGTGGACCAGTTAATTTCACTGTTGACCCTTACCATAAAATCTCGCCTTATTAGCAGAAATAACTTTTATTTTTGTCTCTTATGTTCTTCTGGAACTGTATGTGTAATTTCTCTGTCCCTTCCTTCTTTCCTCTGACACATATACACTTACGTTCAACAAGTATCCATTATCAATTATTAATCTTGCTGATATTCATGATCTGTGGCAATTCATTGAGTGGATTTTGTTACTCTACTTAAGATTTACTAAAGTGGCAACACCTTTTCTAGCATGTTACATATTTTATGGAGGCAGTAGAACTGAAACAATTCTTCTATTCATTGCTGCACACATAATTGCAAATTTTGTTTATTGAAATGTTTATTCTCTCTAACAGCTGCATCTATGGACCAATGATTCATTTGTTCTTTCATCCCTGTGAACCGTAGATACTTGACAGTGAATGTTTGTTGGCATGTATTTTTTATGTATATTTCAAAAACCAAATATGTAACAGCTATGCCAATTCACTTTTCCAAATGCATATACACTGATCAGCCAGAACATTGTGACCACCTACCTAATCACAGGTATGTCCACCTTTGGCATGTATAGCAGCAGTGACACATCATGGCTTGGAAACAATGAGGCCTTGGTAGGTTACTGGAGGGAGTTGGCACTACATCTGCACACACAAGAGTGACCTAATTCCCGTAAGTTATAGGGAGGTGTGGGGGCAATAAACTCTTAATGTCATGTTCAGTCACATTGCAGATGTTTTCAATTTGGTTCACATATGGGGAGTTGGGTGGGCCAGCACATCAGTGGGAACTTGTCGCTGTGTTCCTTGAACCACTTCATCACACTCCTGGCCTAGTGACTTGGCACATTATCTTGAGCCCGCATCTTGTGGTCGTGCGGTAGCGTTCTCGCTTCCCACGTCCGGGTTCCTGGGTTCGATTCCCGGCGGGGTCAGGGATTTTCTCTGCCTCGTGATGGCTGGGTGTTGTTTGATGTCCTTAGGTTAGTTAGGTTTAAGTAGTTCTAAGTTCTAGGGGACTGATGACCATAGATGTTAAGTCCCATAGTGCTCAGAGCCATTTTGAACATTATCTTGCTGAGAAATACCACTGCTGTCAGGAAACATGATTGTTATGAAGAAGTGTATGTGGTCTGCAACTGATGTACAATACTCCTTGGCCATCATGGTGCCTTACATGAGCTCCACTGGACCAATGGACGCCCATGTGAATGTTCCCCAGAGCACCGTGGGGCCTCTGCCAGCTTGTCTCCATAGCATAGTACAGGTGTCAAGAAGCTGTTTTCCTGAAAGATGACAGATTTGTGCCTTCCCATTGGTATGATGGAGGTATCTGGATTCATCAGACCATGTGATGCTATGCCACTGTGCCAGTGTCCATTGTCCATGGTCACATGCCCATTTCAGTCATAGTTGCTGATGTGTTAAATTGGCATATGCATGATTCGTTGGCCATCGAGGCCCATTATTAGGAGTGTTCCATGAACTGTGTGTTCAGACACACTTGTACTCTGCCCTGAATTAATGTCTGATGTTAGTTCCACCACATTTTGTTGCCTGTCCTGTTTTAGCAATCTGCCCATCCTACGATGTCTGACATCTCTATTGAGGCTGGCCAATGTGTTGAAGAAATTCTCCACAACTCTCCTCAAACACCCAACAGGTCATACAATTTTCAAAATGCTCACTCTGAGCCTCCAGGCCATCGCAATCTGCCCT
Organism: Schistocerca nitens; assembly: GCF_023898315.1. Lineage (NCBI taxonomy): Eukaryota > Metazoa > Arthropoda > Insecta > Orthoptera > Acrididae > Schistocerca > Schistocerca nitens. Next base: position 283,477,622 of record NC_064619.1, read on the forward strand.
CGTTCAAACTCAGATAGATTGCATGCTATCTCCATTCAACACACAGACAGCACACTCACTGATACTACATGCATCATCCATGTGTCTGATTAGCAGTTATTCCTTGCCTGGTGATGCTGCTATCACCTAGATGGGTTTATATCAATAGCAGGTTGGTGTTAATAATGTTCTGGCTGATCAGTGTGTGTGTGTGTGTGTGTGTGTGTGTGTGTGTGTGTGTGTGTGTGTGTGTGTGTATCTCAACAAACTTTATGTAACTCATGCTGAAAACACCAATGACACATAGAATGTGGCCAGTATTCCTCAGTGAAACCTTTTTCTGGATGACCTATAGAATGATGCTGTTTTTTAACAGAAAGATGAGATAAGAAAAGATCAATTGACCTGCACTGTATACTAGAAAGTGAGTAAACTTATGTTATTGATGTGTGATGAATTAAAAAGATAAGTAAGTGGAGACACTCTGTCTCATTATTAAATGAACACGTCTTATTGGTTACAGATACCAAAAATTTGGGTTGAGACTCCATCAGGAATTCATGTTGCTGAATGGATAAATGTTCAGACAAAGGAAGGTCTTGTTCAGATGGAGTTTCAACTGTCTTATGAACCACAGAAGGTAATATAACAGAGTTTCATGTACATTATAAGTCATAAAAACATTATTATTTAATAATAATTAGAGAAAGGTGCAGCGCATAATCATCTTGGTTATTTTGTCAGTGTTCTGTGTCTTCTTGACCTAATATTTTATGTAAATAAGTTCTTATCCTCACCAGATGCTGTATGATATACTGAGTCATGCAGGAAAGCTGCTCCTGCCCTTCTGTGTGGTGATTACCACCTTACTCTACCTATTTGCAGTACTATCAATGGTGTTCCAAATATGCTCAGTTCAGAAATACTCCTGGTCTGTCTAAGATGTTGTGTTCAACATCTGATCCCATGGATGGTTATTGGTATTCAAATGAGCATGCCATTATTTATTTTAAGGCAGAATCCGTCATCTTATTGAACTTAAGATCTGGTATCTCTGTTTTGACAAGTTTTGCTGCTACTCTGATTTCATTTACCTATCTTATGGCACTGCCCCTCAACCACAATGCCTATGTGATGATTTTTATCACCCAGCAGTTGCTGGAATGCCGAAGCTCTGAACAGTATTCCACAGCAGGCGATCTGCTGTGGTGTTACCAAATGTGTGTGGCATTTGTGTTCTGGCATTATACCTCTTCTGTTCTTATAAAGTGCTCAAAAAAAGTGGTGTGCCAGCTACAAAACTGCAAATGTGTGTGGGCTTAGGTTGAAAGGAAGCGGGAGATAAAACCTCTACAGAGAAATCAATACAAACCGTAACCAAAATAAGGATAGCCTCTTCAAATGTGCACATTTTTGCACAGCTCTGTAGTCAAATTCTGTTGCTGCGTAACGTTCAGTATGATGTTGTTCCACCTAGCGCATTATGACTATTGTCATCTAGAAAGACAACTCTGTTGCTGAAATGTTGACTGTAGGGCTAGACAGTATATCAGGGGATCCTGTCCTGATACTGCACACCCTTTACATTATCCTCAATAATGATAATACTGGCCTCCAACATTACTGACACCCCCCCCCCCCCCTCCCCGTGGGATCAGGGGAAAGAATAGGCTCGTGGTATTCCTGCCTGTCGTAAGAGGTGACTAAAAGGAGTCTCAAACATTTCGGCCTATATGTGATGGTCCCCTCTTGGGTTTGACCTCCATCATTCCAAATTCTTCCGAAGAGCGAGCCAGTTGGGGAAGGGCGCCTTACATGGTGCATTTTGTCCATCGGGCATTGAGACCTCTACCCAGTTTTACTGTCGTTGCTTTGCCATCCCGCTCATTCTCCGTCTCTTGGGGGAGGATGTGTTCCTGGGTGCAATTTCCACTATGCACTGTGCAGTGTTGCTTTTTGTGGAGGCGACGACCCTGGACTTTATTGCACCTAATATCCAGCACGGTAGCCAGTCCGTTGTGGTGGGGCCGCCATGTACCCTGTTGGTTCTAGCCCCTACTGATGCCTGTGCCGTTTACTCCCCATGTATGCCAAGGAGTAGATGCCCATCTCCCTGGGGCATCAGGACTCCTGGCAATGGCGATCCTGCCAGGTGGCCCTTGCTGTGGCTGGGTGGTGCCCATGGGGAGGGCCCTTGGTCAGAGTAGGTGGCATCAGGGTGGATGACACGCAGTGAAGCATGGCACATCATCTCTTGCTAGTGGCCAGCCACCAGCAGTCTCTAAGTGTTCAAGGGCTTATTTTAAAGCTCACGTGTATGACCCCAAATCGTTCCCCTCCCTGGCTACACCATGGGAGGAACAAAAGGCTATGAATGACAGTGAAATGTATTCGCCCCGGTATCTCGTCTGTACCAGAGCTGCTGGGGAATCACTTGTATCCGTGAAGCCTCAGTTCTTTGTAGAGCACTTAGTGGACAAGTTCGGGGAGGTGGAGGGCTTGTCCAAAATGCGGTCCGGTTCAGTCATGATAAAAACAGCATCCTCTGCCCACTCACGGGCCTTGCTCGCTTATAAGAAGCTGGGGGATGTTTCAGTTACTATCTCATTCCATAAAAGCTTAAATATGGTCCAGGGCATTATTTTCCACAGGGATCTCCTTTTACAGTCCGATGACGAGCTGTGCGCCAACTTAGAGTGACGAGGTGTCCATTTCGTCCGGCGCGTCCACCGGAGTCCGAGGGATCATCAAGTTGCCACTGGTGCCTTCATCTTGACCTTCGAGGGTGACACATTACCTGAGAAGATCAAGGTGATGGTCTATCGCCATGATGTAAAGCCATATATACCCTCCCCCCCTCCCCCCCCCCCCCCACCACCCGATGCGGTGCTTCAAGTGTCGGAAGTTCGGCCACACGTCTTCCCGCTGTGCTTCCAGCCTCATGTGTTGTGATTGTGGTCATCCAACCCATCCTGATACTCATTCTGCAGAAGGAAAGGAAAAAAATGGAATACAAGACCCCATCAGCTGCAACTCAAAGGACCACACCTGCCCCCTTGATGGTGGGGGGCACTTCAATCCCTGTTGCTCCTGCTCCATCTACTTCAGGAGCAACACCTCCCCCAACTGTCAGGGACATCAGTTCCCACTTCCCAGCTGGAGAAGCATAAGACTTCTTCAGCTCCTCTCGCCATGAAGGGGTCCCTTGGGCACCTCCCTTCGCAAGTTCAGACCAGCAGAAAAGCAGACACCTGCAAGCGGCTGAAACAACCACCGGTCGCTGGTCGTAGGGCCTTATGGTCATCGTCCATCCCTGAGATTGGCCCAGTGAAGCCCTCCCAGCCTGAACCACCGAAGGCACAGCAAGAGGAGCAGAAAAAGAAAAAGGTTCCCAAGAATCCCGAAATTGCGGTGGCACCCATCCCACCGCTTCCTACAAGCTCAGCCTCTGAGGATGAGGTCGAGATTCTGGCGTCTGCTGAAGACCTGGATCTCGCCGGACCCTCAGACGCAATGGATGTCACTCATGTGGCTACTGAATCAGTGGCAGCAAGTGACCCAGCTGCATAATCTGCCTCCCCAGGCCCTTCACGCCTTTCTCAGCCATGGCAATGTCATCCTCCAGTTGAACTGCGGCAGTTTCTTCCACCTTCTTGCTGAGCTCTGACAACTACTCAGCCTTCACCCGTTCTTCTGCATTGCTCTTCAAGAAACTTGGTTTACAGTGATGTGAATCCCCCCCCCTCAGTGGCTATCGGGGTTATTATAAGAACCGGGCAGCTTATGAAAGGGTATCTGGTGGCATCTGCATCTATGTTCTTCACTCTCTTCACAGCGAGTCTGTTCCTCTACAAACACCTTTAGAGGCTGTCGCTGTTCGTATGTGGATGCCACAGGCTGTTACTGTCTGCAGTCTCTATCTTCCACCGGATGGTGATGTCCCGCAGCATGTCCTGGTGGTGCTGATAGCCCAATTGCCGCCACTTTTCCTGTTACTGGGCGACTACAGCACAACAGGTCAAGGCGCCACCATTGAACATGTATTGGCACAGCTCAACCTTTCCATTTTAAATGATGGTGCCTTCACACATTTCAGTGTGGCGCATGGCATGTACTCAGCCATCGACCTTTTGATCTACAGCCCTAGCCTCTTACCGTCTGTCCAATGGAGTGTGAATGACGACCTGTGTGGTAGTGACCACTTTCCGATCTTTCTATCACTGCCACAGCGTCACTCTTCTGGGCGCCCTTGCAGATGGGCTATGAATAAGGCTGACTGGGACTTGTTCTCCTCTGTTGCCGCTATTGAGCCTGTTTCTAATGAAGCCATTGATGCGGTGGTTCACTCAGTCACTACTGGCATCATTACTGCCGCAGAATCTGCCATTCCCCATTCTTCTGGGTTCCATCGGTGGAGGACTGTGCCTTGGTGGTCGCCTGTGATCACTGAGGCGATTAAAGATTGCCGACGGGTGCTCCAGCATCACAAGCGACATCCCTCAATAGACCACCTCATCGCCTTTAAACGGCTGCGTGCACTGGCCCGCCGCCTTATTTGCCAACACAAGAAGGAGTGCTGGGAACGGTATGTCTCCACC